>NC_133776.1:87062918-87087771 GCF_003597395.2 Chelonoidis abingdonii
TGGACATGGTATTAGGCTACGAAAAGCAGAGTTGGTGCAGGAGAATGGCAGCTATTTGTTGAGGGAGGGGATGAAGGGTTAGAGGAACAGGAGCAAAGTGGGGGGGGTTTTTGGATATCCCCCGCTCGGGCCAGATAAAACATTTAAATTATAGTCATTTTGCAAAAGTAACGCTGCCCTACTCCTAGCTGCCAGCCTGTCCAGTTAAGGTGTGGGTTGTTTCCTGGAGCTGTGGCTGCTTTGGGAGCTTGTTTTTTCTGGCTACTCCAGCTGCTTTACCTCGCGCTTCTCAGCCTCCTCAGTCCCGGTGGAGGCTGTTGGCCCGCTCTGCCCCGTTCTTGCCGCCCTTTCCTCTATTCCTGTCCTCTTCCCCGCATTTGTTTCGGCAGCTCATTGTGCTCGTATCCAGGCACCACCTCCGCAGCAACGCACTGGTCCTGGGAGTTGCATGTGCACACCGGTAGCTTTCCTTGATTTGAATCTTTGATGCTTGCTTCTCCCACGTCACATTGGTGTTTTCCAGAGCGATTAGAGAGGTCAACTCTTCAGTGGAGAGGTTTCAAATTCACCTAGAACCCACCCTGCAGCTTGGGTTGATTAAAAAAAGCAGGAAGGGACGTTTTAAGGCAGTCAGATTGGCCAAACTCTCAAGAAAGAATGCAAGAGACTGTGCCTTTGAGAACCAAGCCTAATCTTGATTCAAGTTCAACCCAAACTGTGATCTAAGGTAAACCTTACTGAATCTTGATGGGACCAAATGCTGCCTTTGGGTCCTTCTCAACAACTGCTAAATGAACTAAATAAACATGCAGCCTTTTAGAGATCCTGATAGAAAAAACCATGTTTTAACTACTTATTGCACGGAGCAATTTGTTAATAATGATGATGCGATTTGGCGGAATGAAACTGACAGCATAGGCATTTGTTTGCAAAGTGCCAAGAATCGCGTTGGGGGCCGTAATTGATGGAAATTTCATTCCACTCCACCAACTATCGGTAGTCGTGGTATTTTATGTAACAAGAATGGACCAAGAGGAGGGATATATTGGGACCTTGTTGAAATAACAAAGACGAGCTGGCAGCTTACCGGTGGGTTAAAAATACTCCGTGAAAACAATCTTGCTTTTATTTGGGGAAGAGAAACACTCTTTCGTGCAGGAGCTCGCACAATGCAAGTCAAATAACTGCAACCAAAACCCATGCTTGATGGTCTAGGCTGAACCACACATGATGATTTGCAGAATTTTAGTTTCACCAAAGGCGGCAGCATGTAGAAAACTTACACAATTATACGTACAGATGCATCTGTTCCCTCAGGGGCTGTGTCTATATGATTTCTTCACGCAGGTCTGAGCGACCTCATAAATTGCAGTGGGCTGGTCTGCTGAAAATAATGCTGGATCTCATATAGTTTTATCTAGCCACTAATAGCAAATTAGCATTAAAGCATTGCCATGATGCTTAGGTCATTGCCACGGGATAGTAATTCTATACCTTGAATAGGGGACTTAAAGGCTATTTGCATAGAACAGAGAATAGGAACTACATTGCCACTGCCCACAGGGAGAAATTGCATCGAGAGTTTGGGCATAATTATTACATTTAACTACGCACTCGACATTAACACCATAGATTTGGCTCTAAGATGCAGAACATTTTGTTGAAAATTACCTGTAGCTTTGGAAAAGATCATCTATATGAAATTATGTTTGACAGTAAACATGTAACAAATTACCTTAAGGGAAACACAATGTAGCTGGAAGTCTCGATTTAAAGCTTTTGGAGTTAAGGATTCTGGAATCGCAATCAATGAAGTACTCACACACCTCATTGATACATAACTCAAAGTGGCCTGATGCCCGCATGGCACAAATCCAAATTTAGTGATGGAAGCTTCCACCTCGTTCATTCACATGCCTCTTACTAGCTACATGAGAATCTTCACTGGACTAAGGAACCTGGAAATTCCACCACGATTCAAAACTCTCCGATCACCCACCCAGTGGCACCATCACCGGACCAGGTATTCTAGAACGGATCCACGGCGCAACAAAGAGGAGGCGACATTAACACACCCTAGAGGAAACTCCGATCCGCTATCCCTACGCCATGCCTCCAGCTCCACGGGCACATAATCGATCATTGCAACAGCCAAGCATGGAGAACAAGTCCGCTGCCAATAGCCAGACAGAGCACACCTAACACTCCACAAACCACTCAAGCATCCAAACACAAACCTCTACACGAAAAGGAAATCAATAATAGACCAGACATGCACCCAGAAACTCGCGGCTACGCTAAGACATAACGCGAAGAAAAAACCACAGATCCACTGCTCAGCATTACACGCCCAGCTAAAACCCCATGACCTGCATCAGGGACGACAACCCATCCTGGACAAACGACCCACACTTACCAGGCCTTGGGTGGCAGGGCCAATGCCTGCCACAGATCAACCTGCCACCTGAAACGTATTGCGCACCAGACTGCACCACACAACCAACATCAGCCTAGGAACCATCCGATGCAACAACCGATGCAACTCGCTGCGCCACCAATAACGACGACAATCAGCACCAGATCGCACACCACACCTAAGTCACACACAATCGTTCACCGCGACATCCACCAATGTAATATACGCATTCGATGCAGCAGCCACCTGCGAGTACACGTCCAACTGGACAAGTCTCCACAGAAAGAGATAAATGACACAATCAACATGAAGGCAATATACAAAAACTTGAGAGAGCACTCCAAGCTCCCGGCCACACTAAGCAGACCAAGTGGCATCCTCAGCAAAAAACTCAGCACAAGACTCAGAGTAGAAACCGGAGCTTTCAGTTCATCGCAAGATGACACAGTGCAGGAATGGGAAAGCCAAAAAAGAAGCGCTGACAGGCTGCAAACTACAAGAACGCGAGTTCCCTCTGGTTTCACACTCGTGCTAAACAGGGAGGGCCTCATCCTCCCTGATTGAACTAACCTCGTTATCTCTAGCTTGCTTGCTAGCATATATATACCTGCCCCTGGAAATTTCCACTACATGCATCTGATGAAGTGGGTATTCACCCACGAAAGCTCATGCTCCAAAACATCTGTTAGTCTATAAGGTGCCACAGGATTCTCTGCTGCTTTCACTTGACTAGGCTCTAAACACTGAAGTGCATATAGTGTCATCAGTCAGGAGATTCTTCTAACTAACTTCCCTGTCCAGTGAGAGGGAATAGACCCTTGCAACCAAGAGAAAATGTCCCTAAAGGAAGGCTGTCTGCAAAAATCTAAACTAGACACCACATGGTTCACTGTACAATATGTTCAAGTGTTTGTGGTTAGTAAGGTGAGTAGAGTCAAACAAGAAATGACCAACATAATCTTCCAAAATGTTCGAAGAAGAAGAGTTCTGATCTATTCAAAGATTTTTTTCTCAGTCCTGTCTCACGTCAGATTGAAGCTGTTTAGTTTGGAAGCTGAAGGTTTTGACTTGTCAGGAACTATTCTATCTAGTATAATAGCATTATATGACTAGAAATGATTCCAGTGGCTCTGCTATAGGACCGGGGCTGTGTTCTATGATACTACATAAACCCTAGTTGGACAATCCAATTGATCTTGTTTTCCTTTTTTTTTCCATAGGTGAAAGAGAATTTTGCTGTCCAAGCAGATTGACTCCATCAGCTTTCCATCGTGTTATAGATGTAGGGCCACATGGATGCCTGTGGGTAAAGTACTCCAGTTTCCTACAGCAAGGAAATCCGAACTCTTGGGAGATCTACTGTTTAAATTTCACTTCCTGAAGGATAGGAGTACTTATGGCACGTTAGAGACTAACAAATTTATTTCAGCATAAGCTTTCGTGGGCTACAGCTCACTTCTTCGGACGCATAGAATGGAACACACAGACAGAAGATATTTATACATACAGAGAAGGACGTAACTCCTAGAAAATGGTATTGGAATGTTCCTTATCACGTCTGCAACAACAAGGCTAGAGGCTGCTAGAAATGACCTCACAAGATGGCCTGGGCAGCACTTTTGCAACACTGCAGCTGCACATCCTGGGGATGCTCTTTCCAGAACACAGGTGTAACACATTGTTCTGTGTCATGGTAGTTTGGATCTTTGTTTTTTGTCCCTCACACACACACACGCACCCCGTACCTGTTTTGGCACTGTTGTGAAGGAACAGTGAAGCTGGCTCTGTGCCCTCGATCATTACAGAAGCAGTCAAGTTCCCTTCTCTTTTGAAGAGAGAGTTGTGCTTCCTTCAAGAGTGCCAGTGAATGTCTTTTCCCAAAGCAGTGTTAAAGCACACACAGCTCATGGGTTACACCTTGATATAAAATACCAATATGAAAAAATTCTCACCACAAATTCAGCAGCTGAACTTTAGCACAGGCTATGTGTGCTATAACATATCACAGCCCTCCACCAAGTCATCTCATCATTCTCTGCATACACCACTCTTATGTCGTTTGTTCTTTACATAACAGACATAATGTGAAGGAGCCACACAGGCACAATGGAATCCAAATAGCCATGGTTACTGATCATATACTGCACACTAGTAGAAATTAACGTTGTGGGCGCAGAATTTCCTTTTCCTCCAACAGAAGTGGGCTGCACTGCTTTTAACTGCCGCTAGGAGCCATTGGACATGGCCGAGCCCAGCCTGCACATGGAAGACACTGGTGGGGGGAGGGAGCAGGAGCTAGGGGGGTTCCCAACAGCTGCAGTTCCCAGCATGTCCTGAGGGAAGGAGAGGGCGGCATGCAGGAAAATCTGTGCAAGCCTGGAAATGAGCATTAGGCTGTTTCTCCCTCTGGATCCCTGGGCTCTGCAAGGGGATGGGTGTCTGGGTAAGGGGGGGACCCTGCAGCTGGGCTCTGGGGGTGGGGGAGCATAACTCTGCTGGGAGTGTGTAAGTATCTGGGCTGCGAGAGGGGGGCAACATTTGGGATCTGGGGAGAAGGGGGTTCAGATGTATTGGCTGGGGGGGGCCTGCAGCTGGGCTCTGGGCAGGGAGGGGTTATGGGTGTCTGGCCCCCTGGCTGGACTCTGGGGGTGGGTACAAAGGGGGCAGAGAGACAGGAACGGGGTTGTCATAGGAGTTTCTTTAACTCTCTGCTTCTAGGGGGATTTTTGTGTGGGTCTGTATCGTTACAGACATACTTGCTGATGGGTATTTTGAAATAAATGACAAAAATAATTGAAACTGGCATGATTATGTAATGTTATTGTGACAAATAAAATTTGCAGACTTTAAAAATATTGTATGCAGAATTTTTAATTTTTTGGCACTGAATTTTTAACTTTTTAATGCAGAATGCCCCCAGGAGTAATGTATACTCACTGCTCTTCCGGCGGGGTTCTAGTGGGTTCTAATATGTAGAACTCTGTAAGTCCTACTATTTAAAGGGCTACCACTCTGTTCCTATAAACTACATGCGCCATTTATAAATGCTCTACATAATGTAGCTACAACATACAAATTAGGGTATTTCAGAGATACTGACCGAATATGGTAACCATGCCATGAATCCAATCCAGTTGTTACTAGAGCACTCATTTCCGGGTATAACATTACAGAAAGAGCCTAGAAATTCCTGACCAGGATTTTGAATCAACTAAAGAAGACAGGAATATCCACCCACCCAAAGAATCTAACCCAATTTTTAGAATGGACTAAGAGCATGCTAGAATAGGACTGTTAATGTTGTGTATTTGCTCATATAGCCCCTGATTTAGCTGAATATTTAATCATATGCTTAACTATAAATGTTTTGCTGCATCAGAGCTGGAGTATAGATATGTTCAACACAGATGTAAATATGGAGTCTTCATGCATTAAGAAACTCTGAGTAACTTGGCCTTACATTTAGGGATGTTGTTTTTCTAGCTTTTTATCTAGTAGTCACTTGAAGGCCTTGTATAAAGTGTCTCCTCCTTCATTTTTTAAAGAAAAATATAGTACTAATCAAATAAAACTCTATTTGGTTGGGTCTTTGTTTAATCAAAGGTGGCTACTATAAGAACACACATTTATTTAAGCTGTGAATATTATCACTGCTCAGGTGACATTCCCAAGTTCACTCAGCCAGTCACTGGCAGAGCCGGGATTAGGAGGTCAAGAGTTCCTGACCTGACTCCCAATCCTACACAGACCACTAGGCAAATCTGCCTCCCAATGACCCTGATTCTGGGCCATATTGCAGCCCCTTTATGCTGCTCCAGTGGCTATACCCATACTGATGAATTCCCCAGATGGCTTAGGACCCCTATCTGGCCACGCATGGCCGCCATAACTTAGAGCAGCCTCTGGGCTTTGGGCAGGCCCCCAAAATTCAGAGGGCACAGAGGTGGCAAAAAGCCACCTTTGCCTCTCATCTGGGCTTTGCCTGCTATCTTCTGCTGCTCAGGAGATGCAGCAAAAACTAGGGCTCAGTGAGACCCCTTCCATGTTCTGCTTTAACCTTTTTATAATGGCACATTCTGGCAGAGATGCGTTGAAGGGATAAGCTGACGTAAACCACTGACACATCCCCTATGGAACCGGGGAATATTTTGCAAACTAATAAGAAACACCATTTTTATGATGTGGTAGAATATGTTCTGTTTGTCACTAAAGAATGTCCAGAATCCCCACAAAACTCCCTTCCCTTAGCCTCCACTCTTTAAAAATTGCATCACTGTTGTAGCCATAAAACCAGTTAACAGAGTTTACCATGGAATAAACAAGAGAGAGCATCCTTGTTCTTTCTAGTCATATTTTCCCTTATGACTCATAATCAGCTCCTGCAAGCAGAAGTTAGACTGGAGGACAAAATTTTCTGAAGTTATCCTGAGCCTCCCCTCTGATGGTCACATCTTGGTACAGTCCAAAGAAATTTCAGGTTAAGAAACCAGGGACTGTTTGTTTGCAGTATTGATTTTGGAGATTTTGTTTGCCTGACAGCTCAGGAGCAGAGACTATATAAGCCAGGTAAGTGCCAATGTTAATAAAGCTAAAATGTGTTTAGTGGATTTGCTTGGTTTGTTACCAGAAACAAAACTCTCTTTATAGCAATGATAATCACTACTTTGATTTCACTTTGATATCCAGAGTAAGAAAATGCTGTACTTGTTATAACACAGTAAGATACATACTTTAGATAATCATGGCTGGGTTTGATACTGAACTCTGACTGAGGCTTTTGTAAATGGTATATTGTAAAAGCATGACTACCCAGGCACTTCTTCTATGATAACCAGTTTAATATGATATGGAGTCTGACTGTTCTACAGGTGTGACTTCCACACAGACACAAAAATCAGAGGGGCCAGTGTTGATAAACAATGTGATTACAATCTCACAGTTAAACCAGTTTCACAGGGGGTATGGAATTGCACCTTCTTTGGTTTCTTAAAAGTATAGTCAGTTCTTGTTGAAGACTTTTCTATTGCAATTCTCATGTGGGCATTTTAAATCTTTCTTTAAAAGAGATGTTGATAATATCTAGCAAGAAGTTGGTGCTTAGCATCATGGATAAGTGAGCATTCAAAATAATTTAACAAGAATACCACATATTCATGGACTCACATTCATTAATTGCCATGGTCATCATTAAAACTGAATAGAATGTGAGAGCAGGAATAAGAGTTTTTAGGAATTGTGAAGACAAAGTTGCCTGCTTTATTTTCAGGCAGAGAACATGTCTAGAAGGATTCCACCAACATTTCTATTGGCACACTTTCTCTTGTTTGTACACTTATTCTTAATGCTATCCTGGCTTGCACTAGTGTTAATTGCAAATATATCATCAAACATGCTCAATTATTTCCTTTCCAAATTAAGAGTGTTGTCTAAGGCTCTGACCCTGTGCTTCTGGAATTAATTTGAATAATAACTAACTGGTTTTATGACCATTGGATAAATCACTTAGGGGCAGCTTTTTAAAGGCATTTGGTACCTTAAAATTGAGATAGGCATCTAGGTATTTTTGAAAATCCCCTTAGGCACCTACTCCTATTTGGTGGTTTTGAAAATCCCATTAGGCAATTAAATGCCTTAAAATCTGGCCCTTAGCTACTTTGGCTCAGCTCCTCAAAGATATTTAGATACGTGAAGATTCAGAAAAGTGCCTAATGGAATTTTCAAAAGCACCAATGAGAGTCAGGCACCAAGGTACTCTTAAGTATTTGGACCTTCATGCTTCAATTTTCCCATCTGTAAAAAGAGAATTACTATGCTGATCTATTTAAAGAACAGGTCATTAGGAATAATTTGTTAGAGTTAGGTTCTATATAATGTGCAAGGCACCAAACTGGGTGTGGTTTGGGGCTACACAGCCTCAGAGAAAGCAGCAGGAGGCAAAAATACAAAGTATCTCAGCTGTATTTTTTTATGAGAAGAAATTAGCATGCTACACTCCTACTTTCTGAATACTTGAGAAGTAGGACAAGAAAAATGGTTGTATAATCTCCTTAAGACTCAAACTTTGGAAAATGTATGCCTAGAATATTTACTACTATATGTACATTCTGATGTAGCTTTAAATGGATAAAAGGTCATCAATGAATACACAAAACATGATCATAGGTGTACATATTCCTTTTAAGAAGGTACTCTATACCGGAGAACAGATGCAGCACATTTGCCTTAGAAGGGATACAATGGTAAGTGGATTCTGTGCATCAGCATGTGTACATGAAGAGCAGAAAATGTGCTGGTACTTTCCACTCCTCACCAATAAATGTAGCTTTGGTTCAAGCACCATCCTGTTTCTAAAATGTGCCTGACTTTTGATGAAATGTTAGACTTCTGTGCTAGTAATCTAGCTCTTCTGTGGAATCCAGCTCTTCTTGATCCTTCACAGATGAAGGGAAAAGCAGTTAACATATTTCCTAGGCAACTATGTGATGAGAAACTTTTCCTGTACAGGGCAACTGAGGGGAAGGGACTGGACAAATCTAGAAGTGTTTCTCTAGGTACATGTATTGTACTGACTCTGAGTGGCTTTGACTGAAAAAGTTCCATAATTGCTAACTCTTTATTTATTTTTTTTGGCAGGTGTGGAGTTTACTTGGCTTGCAGATTCAAAGTTTTGTTTTCTAACTGCCAGCCCTGAAAACTCAGTGTGGGCTCTGAGAGTTTGGCTGGCTTCTTTCTACCTTGTGCATCATCACCAGTAATAGAGATCCTTAGCTACACCTGAGAAAACCTATTGCCTTCAGCTCATGCCCTGAAGCACTTGAGTAACCTCCTTAGCATTAAGTGAGTTTACATATTTGTAACTGATGACATAACCCAGAGATAATAGGGTTGCACAGATGTAGCCTAGGGTCATTTTTGTACTTTCCTGCAATTCTATAGCACAGTTCATCTAGAAGGATCTCCAAATATTTGCCAGCTTTGTATATGGCTAGGTTGTGACTTCAGACACTGCCTGACCAAGAGATTGTGCATAAACTCCATCTCCCCAGGAGTAACCCTGGGAGGGCTTGTGCTTCCCTGGCACATGTGATTCAAATTTTCATCCCTGCTTTCACCTTGGGCCTAGAGATTAATTTACTGCTGGCCAGTTCCAGAAGTAAAGTACTACCCACTCCACAGCAACAAGTAGTGGCATAGAACTAAGGCTCCACCCATTCCCCATCTACTCGCTCCAGGGAGGGTATAAGCAGGCAAGCAGCCCTCTTTATTGCTGCAGACCTGAACCCCAGTTACGGTAGCCTGTGTAGGGACATAATAATACTTAGGAATTGCTTCACCCACCACTGAAAAATTCCCTCCTGCTACGTTCATTAAAAAAATTATTTAGACAGGGTGTATCACATCAACATAAACCAAGCTATAGGGTGCAATTCATTGTTGCAGAACTTCAGTGAAGCAGATGGAGTCACATCAAGGATGGACTTGGGCCAGGACGTTTCAGTTACCCTTCAAACTATAGTGTTCTTTGTAACATAAGCCTCCTCTCTCCTAGCTCCCAGTCCAGAGGCAGTGTAAGGGCAAATTAATAGGGCCAGAAAGGACCATTGTGATCACTTAGTCTGCCCACCTGTATAAGACAGGCCACAGATCTTTCCAAATAATTCCTTTTGAAATTATACATTATCATTGTGTGATCAAAAAGAAAAGCCTCATTAGAACATCATAATATAACTGTGGCAGAGCTGTTGCTAGCTTTCCAAGTGCCAGAAAATGCATGTGCTCATGTCCTCCTTCACACCGTAAGAATTAAATCTGGCTGCAAATGGAAACTTCACTAGAGTTTCTGACACCATCTACTAATAGCAGTTGTTGCTGTTTCCCTTGGTAATGGCCAGTCCCATCTGATTACCTCTGGCCTGATACTCCTGTCTGCTCAGTACCATCCCTCTCTTGTATTTCCCCAGTTGGTCTGACTATACAGATAAAGGACAAATATTCTCAGCAGAAAGTTTAAGGCAAGATACTGTAAGTAGTTTCCCCCTTTGTAGACATACAGCAAGAAGACTGCCATAACTGTACAAATAAAAATGCTTGGCATCTCTTGGTTTATTTGGTTACGCAGCCTTACATTCATGTGTCTTTCCCTTAGAATATTTCTTCAACTGAACTAAAAGCTAGTTTTGGATAGAGAAACCTTCACATGCTTAATAAAGTACCAAGCTATCTAATAGTTAAGTACATATTTTCTTTTCAATTTTCCTTTCTAACAGAATCGGTTACTGCCGGACAAGAGAAGGGCTAATGCTTCAGGTCAATTTAGCTACCAGCAGAACTCAGATCATGTAATATAACTTGGCAAGTCAGCAAACATATGAAAATGTTTCTCACTATAATGGTTTTGAGCGAAGTACAGATTTCACAACTGCTTTGAATTTAGCCAGGCTTTTAGTACAGATTTGAAAAACCATCATTTTATAAAGCCCTTAAATCTGAGCAAATAGGAACAAAGCATTATAAAATTCTTCTCCTTGTTTCCTGGAACCTCTTTACATTAGGAATCTTTCAGGGAAATAGTTCAGAGCTTGCAGTAATTTAAAGCTTCTGGCTGTAAAACTAGTTTGCTGGTCTAGTGGTTGTGAAGTGAGTTCTTGGCGTGCATGCTACCACGGAGAAATGCATGTTGACTAAAATACCAAAAGGGTATGTTTGATCTCAGTCAAATAGCTGGCTTTTTACTTTGCTGGCTTATTGCTTGTGAGAGTCTTTGTTTTTTTTAAACAGGAGTAGTCAAAGGAATAAAGAAAATTTTTTGGCACAAAATATCTAGCAGGCTACACAGCGTAGCTAAAAAGGGGGTGGGGAGTGGATGAAACAAACTGAAAATCTTGACTTGGGCTGTGAAAAATGACTGAACTCATTTAAAATCTGGGTGCACTGGCAGTCTGGTTACATTAGCCCAACTCCTTAAAAGCTCTGCAGCCCTGCACAGAAGCTGTTCAGATATCTATCCCGACCAGCTAAGCCCCCCCGCATCAGCCAGATGAGGGAAGTACATGGAGGTCATCTCAAAAAGCTTAATGGAGCATGGAATAGAAATTTTTGAGACAGGGATGTTGTCCTAAGTCTGTCTTCTGTGGGCTTCGCTACAGGATTCAGCTGGAAGAAGAGAGAGCTCTTATCCAAATCCATGCACAGTTGCAGAACAAATACAATATATATGTAGCTAAAAATTCTTCCTTTTTGTGTTGGCTTTTGTGTGAAAGCCTGTGTTTGTGAATTCTGTGTACAGAACTGTCTGTCTGGACGTATAATGAAATAAATGAATTTCCACTAAATCAGGCCCCTCTCTTTGAAGATAGATCCAGATTAGAAGGCAGCACTTGCTGCAGTGTCTCAGAGAGGTGTTGCCCTGAAGAATTGAAAAGCAACTTTGTGCTTGTTTTTGTGAAGGTGAGAACAGCCTTTGTAACTTCACTGTAACCTCACTCCTATAAAAAGATGATATGCTTGTAGAGAGCAAAACACACTAGTTGTGAATAGCTGTGCTTAAAAGACATCATTTAAAAATCACACTTCTTACTGAGTAGTCCCATGTAGGTTAGAATGTTTCAGAAACACCTATGATGACCCAAACTGACAGATTAGCAAAGAAATATTTTCTCCATTATTTTCAGTATGTTTCCTGTGTGCATTTGACAGCGCTCTGTGTATAGTAATTCTGACTGCTTTCCCTGCATGAACAGTTAGTGAGCTTTCTGTTTTTGCTTTTGTGGGTCTTCCACGCAGCACCAGGGCACAGAAACTTAAAAAAAAAAAGTTTTTGTAAAACTAAAACTCAGCAAGGGCACTCAGAGGGATAGTTCCTGAAACTGTTCTTAAATCTCCTTACACAGATTGGATCTCAGGTTCATGGCCCTTTAATTTTAGAACTACTGATAGTGCCAGGACTCTATTTGCAGCTATGCTGAATGTGATTTAGCTCTGTGCTCGCTCCAGCTGGGGAAGTGTGGCTAGTCATTGTAAGTAAAGATCAAATAATACTGTTCTCTTGCAGTTAAAATAAGGAAGGGGCTATGTGAGCTGGATCTTATCAGAAAGGAGAACTGCCTGGAGTACCTTCACTGTTTGTGCTAATAAATTTATTCCAGTCAAAATCTCCTAGAAAGGAACAGTTCAGAAAAAGTCTTCCAACCCGGATGTTAGTTCCTGAGAAGTCCTGAACATTCTCCATTCAAGTTGGTTTCAACAGGAGTTGTGGGTGCCCAGCACCGCCCTGAATAAGCTTTCAGGTTTGCTGCTTGATTGTGTTGTACTGGGCAGGGGAGTGAATGAGGCTTTATATTCCAGTGTCTGGAAGCTTAGCTTGGAGAGTCTAAAAAATGTAAAAGTAAAGAGTGCCACTGTAACTTGATAAAGTCAAAAGGGGGGATAGTTTTACTAGAGTCTATTGACTTGCTTTCTTTAGTTACTGCAGCCCAGCCTACATAGCAGTGTTGAGAAGGTTCTCAAATTGTTGTAATATATATTTTAGGACTACTCATTAGCAAGCATTACACAGGTGATGTTTCTCATCACATGGCAGCGTATTGAGCCCTAGTCCAAGGCACTCAGGAGAGGTTGCCTAGCCTTGCTGTAAGTCCAGTAAGTGCCAGCAGTGTAAGATGTAAATATTTGATAGTAGCTAACCAAGGGACTAGGGGGTACACTGTTGAAACAGCATCCTTCGGCCCATGGCAATATCATCTATTTCCTGCCTCCCTCCGTCACTGTAGTATCTGACCACCTCCTTATCTTTAATATAGTTATCCTCACAACACAATGCCCCTGTAAGGTAGGAAAGTACAGCTAGGGAACATACTCTCAAAGGTGGATGTTTTACCCTCACTGAAGTAGCAGAAATCAGTTGGAGCCAGGTTTCTAAATACCTTTAGGATCTGGGTCTAAATGACTTGCCCAGGGCATCTGTAGCAGAGCAGAGAATTGAATGAGTGACTCCCAAATCTCAGGCTTGCAGCCTAACTCCTGGGCTATTCTTCCTTACTAGTATGCCTAATAACTAGCAAAACTGACTCCTTCCAACACAGCTGCCCTGGAGACCCAGCTAGCTAGGCAGATATTGGTTAGATTATGTTCTCTATTGTAGGGCTGCCTTTATACACTGCTGCAATATAAGGGGGGGATTTTAATCCTGAAAGGATTGGAATTCCCATCCAGCACAGCACACCAAGATGGGGGATGGGTAAAGTCACTAAAAACCTAGCTCTGTGAATTATGCAATGACAAGTTGGAACCCTTATCCCCCTGGAACAATTTTAAAAACAAGCATATCTTGCAAATAGACTTGTAGTTTGGGATCTTAGTCAGCCAGTGGAGACTTTTTAATGAGAGAATATCAATGAGTGTTATCATGAGGTAATAATCTGTATTCCATTCAAATTAGAGTAATTAATTTTTCTCAGCTCTTGCTCTTTTTTTTTTTAATTGGTGAAGTATTCTGCACTTGACTTTGAAGCAGGCGGGGGTTGAGGGGAAGAAGCAAATCTACTTAATATTCCTTGTCTTTGGAGACCAGCTGCCAAGCAGGATATCTCCTTTCAGAATCATTAATGAGAAAAGAATTGCCCTTAAGAAAAGGGAAACTCTTTAGAATGATACGGTAGTACTGAGCTGTTTCGCCCCTGAACAGCCAATTTTCATACTGTTGAGTTCAAAGGCTGTTTGTATTGACGTAAGGAAATATCTTCCTCTTTGAATTACATAAGTGGTAAAAGGCCTAATCCTAAAAGGATTTGAAATATGCCCATTGGGGAAAATCCTGACCACACTGAAGTCAAAGTCTTTATACTTGGGCAAAACTCCATTTGTTGTCAATGGGAGCTTTGCCTGAGTAAAGACCGAGAACTTACTAAGCAGGCACTTCAGGATTTAGCCCAAGAGAGCTAGAAATGGAAAAGAAATACAGGATCATGGTCTATCACTTTTCTAGTGTAGGGTACTCCCCCCGTCTCTGCTGTGCCTTTCGGCATACACTAACTAACATCAATACAGATCAGAGATTTTGGCTCTAAAGGAAAATTTGCCATGCTTAGTTACAGCTTTGGGTCAAATTCTGGCTTCAGTCCGTGTGCAAATAAATGCAACAATGGAGGATGCACATCTGATATCAGATTGCTCCTTCCACTCCAGTGGGTGAAGGGGCTAACACCTAAAGAAGATCATTCTGATACTTTGATTAGACCTGGGTGAACTTTTTCAGATGGAAATTTTGTTCACTGAAAAATGCATATTTGAGACAATAAACACATCTTGCAAATTTTTATCAATTCACTGAATGGTTTCAGCTGGGGGAGGGGGAAGAAAAATTCCAAAAAGGTCAAAATATTTTTTTAATTCAAAATATTTATTCAAGTAAAACTTTTGCTTTGATTTTATTTTTAAAAATCATAAAATGGTAAGAAAACCTTAAATGAAACTAAATGTTTCAAGTCAAGCAGAACGTTTTGTTCAACCTGAAATGAAACTTTTTTGGCTTTTGCATTTTTGCCCCATAACCAACCAATCAGTTATTTGCATAACTCTCACTGTAATTGCATGCCCAGTTGCATGTTATTGCTCCCTCTGCTCAACAAGGATGTTTTACACACACGGTGTCCTCTACTTCAGTGACAGTCTTTTTATTATTGCAGATCATTTCAGGGAAAGAGGAGGATGTGGCCCTGAAAATATGAGGGAAAGAAGAGGCAAGGATTCACCATACAAGACATTCCAAGCAGAGTGTCTTTGTTATCCACCTGTCCCTGTAGAAAATGGAGCTGTGCAAAATGTTATAAAAGCCATAGACAATCCTGAATAATTTCTGCTAATAATTCCTAGTTTATAGCATGTTTACTGCAAGTATAATACTTGGCGGTGTGATTGGTTGCCTAAATCACATGGCATGTTTGTATTACCTGATTGCATAGTCATAACTCTTAGAATCAATGCAAACACAGAAAGCAAGTTTCCTATTCACTTTCCACCAGGATTCTCAAATACCTGCTGCTTCTGTGAACATTGCTGTCAGGAAAATCAATTCACTAAAATATCTGGAAAAAGCAAAACCAGCCAAAGCATATTCCTTTAAAAATTCAAATAGCTTCTTGTGGAAATTGTGTTGTAGTCTTCACTGTTCATGCATAGAAGTGGTGACAATTAGCGGGCCCCGTTTTCTACTTAGCTGTTGGAGAGAGGAGGGGTGATTATGAACACACTCTGCTTGGAATGGTCTTGTATGGTCACTTTCCAGGATTATCTGGTTTTCTTTTATTTAATCATCTCCCTGCCACTGTGGTGGCTTGGTCCCTCCTAGTCCCTCCCTGTAGCATATCATAATGTAGTCTCTTGTATGCTGTAATATTTTGGTTTCATTTCAGTTGCTGGGGTTAAGGTGTGGGTGCTCGATGGTGTTTAGAGCCCTGTGATATACAGGAGGTCAGAATAGATGATCTGGTGGTCTCTTCTGGCCTTAAAATCTATGACTCTGAATCCCACCAGATGGAAAGGAGACAAAAACCTTCCCAGGTACTCTAGCTTGGGAGCACACACCCACTCTGTTCAGAGTTTACCTGCCAAGAATCCTAGAGCCATAAGCAAATAAGGAAGTGCTATGCACCGGCTCTGTCCAGAATCATCTTTATTATTCTTCCTGATGAGATGCATCCTCAGAGTTCTCTCCAACTCAAAAATTAGGGCCTTTGTAATAGCCGAAAAGGTAAATCCTTTTGAGACTTCATGATCTAATTCCAGCCTAATCTAATTTGTAATCCACCTTTTATCTGACAGCAGTCTATCATTTTGCCTAGAACTACTGTTTTGTTTTAAGAGCATGCTGAGGGTGAAATCCAAATTTACACAGATTATTAATCTTAATCTAGGCTGGACAAAGGACTATGTTTTCATCGGTGAAATCTTTCAAAGATCAGAAGTATCATGAACTCAAGCAGCAGTGCATCAAACAAGGACGACTCTTTGAAGATCCTGAGTTTCCAGCATCGGACGAATCCCTTTTCTACAACAGGTACCCCCCTGGAAGAGTGGAATGGAAGCGGCCAAAGGTAATTTACACCATTCGTGATGAATAGAGCCAGTTTGTGCTGTTCATCTGCAAGGTTAACAGAATCCTTTTAATTCCTATTCACCCTTCAGAAATAAAATATAATTTACAAAACAATTCTTCTCCTCCCTGTCCCACAAAGCCCCTTCCCCCACCATTTATTTCATACAATTGTAAGGTAGAGACAACAGACTTGCTGTGTCAAATTGCTGTCCAGACTACAATAATGCCTTAATACAGAAAGACACAATGTGAATTAAATGCTGTGCATGACTAATTGTGTTTTTTACTATTGATAACTCTCTAATATAAAACCAGAAATATGAGGTGACTATAATCTTAGTTCCATTTAAATCAGTATTCTCTGAATTCACTGAAAAAACTCTATCTGTAACAGATCACTCAATACAGTAATATGTTCTTAGAGTAAAATATTCATTACCTTGGTCAGTCTGCAGAGAAGTCCCTTTTTGGCCTACTGTGCTGACAGAAGTAGTACAATAATGTGACAGAGCTGGTTAATTATGGTTTCAATTTGTAATGTATTGAAAATGTTATCAAAATTACAAGTTTAAGGTGTTTTCTGGTCCTCCTTTCAGGCTAGGGGGCTCTGTAGGGAATTGTGCAATCTGAGTTTTGAGAATTCAGTCTGGAAAGACCCAGCCTACAGGAAGGTGGCACGATTTGTGCCTCTCTGCCTTGGGGACTAGCCTGCTTTGTCTCTTTCTGGTTTTGATTCTTGTGTGTGAGGTTCTGGATTTTAAAAAGAAAGTAGTGTTATGTTGCAACTTTCCAGCAAGAGTATTTTATATAACATATCTGTTTATGCACCACTAACATAACACACTTCCTTATCTGTTGCTTCTGGAATCCCTATATAGAAAAATAGAAATTGCCATATAGCATTCAATTCTGTATCTGTTTTTATACATTATTCATCACCACAGTAGCTGTCTTCCAGTAGTGCATTAGAATCATAGAATATCAGGGTTGGAAGGGACCTCAGGCGGTCATCTAGTTCAACCCCCTTTCCAAAGCAGGACTGTAGTGGGGCGGACTGCCCCACTTCCTGGGAGGATGGGCTGTGGCAGGCCAGGGAGCCTGCGCAGCCCGGGAGTCAATCAGAAAAGGGCTTATGGGGAGCCATCAGGGCCCAGATTGGAGGGAACCAATCAGGGCCAGGCTCACTGATATATAAAGACTGCCCAGAGCAGGTGCAGTCAGTCTGTCCCAGGCCTTTGACAGGGGAAGGTCAGTCTCCAAGGGGGAGACTAGCATCGTGGACAGCACAGTGCTGGGCAGGCTCAGGGAGGCTAGAAGGCTCTAGCCCATAGCCATCAGGCTGCAGGCCCTGAAGGGAAGGGCCTAGCGGGTGCAAGGGGCTGTAGGGAAAGCGGCCCAGGGGAACAAATAGAAGAGGGGAAAGAAAGAGGACAGCAAAGCTGACGCCAGAGGGTCCCTGGGCTGGGACCCTTCCTTCCTCCTTGCAGTACATCCAGCCATTAGCCATAGGGAGCGGCCATTATAGACTACGCCCAATCTCTGACAAGAGGGATTAGACTTTGGGGTGTGTGGTTGCATATGGTGACTGGAATGTCGGACTGCTGATCATCGTTCCCTGGAAGGGGGCCCAGATGGACTAAGGGACACTGTCGGAGGGCAGTGGCCTCGAAGAGGACACCGCCAAGCAGGGAGCAACGCGGGTCCAGCGACAGCAGCGGAGAGCAGGGGGCAGAACAACGGACGGGACACCACCAGGAGGGGGAGCTCCACAGGAATCGAGCTAATTCCTGAAATCACCAACAGGAGGCGCCGCGAGTGGTGAGTCCCAACCCATTTACAAGGACCAATCATCAACTAAATCATCCTAGCCAGGGCTTTTTCAAGCCTGACTTTAAAAACCTCTAAGGAAGGAGATTCCACCACCTCCCTAGATAATAGATTCCAGTGCTTCACCACTCTGAGTGAAAAAGTTTTTCCTAATATCCAACCTAAACCTCCCCCACTGCAAATTGAGACCATTACTCCTTGTTCTGTCACCTGATACCACTGAGAAGAGTCTAGATCCATCCTCTTTGGAACCTTCTTTCAAGTAGTTGAAAGCAGCTATCAAATCCCCCCCTTTCATTCTTCTCTTCTGCATACTAAACAATCCCAGTTCCCTCAGCCTCTCCTCATAAGTCATGTGCTCCAGCCCCCTAATCATTTTTGTTGCCCTCCACTGGACTGTTTCCAATTTTTCCACATCCTTCTTGTAGTGTGGGGTCCAAAACTGGACACAGTACTCCAGATGAGGCCTCATCAATGCCAAATAGAGGGAAATGATCACATCCCTTGATCTGCTAGCAATGCTCCTACTTATACAGCCCAAAATGCCATTGGCCTTCTTGGCAACAAGGGCACACTGTTGACTCATATCCAGTTTCTCATTTACAGTAGTCCCTAGGTCCTTTTCTGCAGAACTGCTGCCTAGCCACTCGGTCCCTAGTCTGTAGCAATGCATGGGATTTTTCCATCCTAAGTGCAGGACTCTGCACTTGTCCTTGTTGAACCTCATCACATTTCATTCAGCCCAATCCTCTAATTTGTCTAGGTCCTCTATATCCTATCTCTATCTTCTAGCGTATCTACCATTCCTCCTAGTTTAGTGTCATCTGCAAACTTGCTGAGGGTGAAGTCCATGCCATCCTCTAGATCATTAATGATGATATTGAACAAAACCAGCCCCAGGTCTGACCCTTGGGGCACTCCGCTTGATACCAGCTGCCAACTAGACATGGAGCCATTGATCACTACCCATTGGGCCTGACTATCTAGCCAGCTCTCTGTCCACCTTATAGTCCATTCATCCAGCCCATACTACTTTAACTTGCTGGCAAGGATACTCTGAGATACTGTATCAAAGGCTTTGCTAAAGTCAAAGAATAACACGTCCACTGCTTTCCCCTCATCTACAGAGCCAGTTATCTCATCATAGAAGGCAATTAGGTTAGCCAGGCATCATTTGCCCTTGGTAAATCCATGCTGACTGTTCCTGATCACTTTCCTCTCCTCTAAGTGCTTCAGAATTGATTTCTTGAGGACCTGCTCCATGATGGAAGCAGCGGCCAGTACATCCCTTGGCCTGCGCCACTTCCAGCAGCTCCCATTGGCCTGGAGCAGCGAACCACAGCCACTAGGAGCCACAGTCAGTCAAACCTGCAGACACGGCAGGTAAACAAACTGGCCCAGTCCGCCAGGGGCTTTCCCCTCACAAGCAGTGGAACAAGTTTGGGAACCACGGATCTACAAGCAACCAAAGCCTAGCCCCAGATATACACTGCTGTTCCAGTGGCTTCTCCAATAGGACATAGGAGGCTCACTGTAGGGCTCACACTACTTAAAGGGATATTACTCTACAGAAAGGTGCCTGAGAAATTGCAAGGAATCATCTCCATAATGGAACAGAATGGGTCTGATGTGAAATGAAATGGAAAGGAAGGAGGCTGCAATACTGGAATAGAGGGGGTGCTGTCTTCAAAAGGGGCTTGTGGAGTCTTCCCTCTCCTCTGAGCCCTCTGAAGTTGGGTGTGAAAATGTCAGCAGGCCATTTTCTCATCCCTCCTTCTGATGCATGTCTCAGGCTCAGCTCTATCAGGTCCCTGGAAAAAATATTAGCACACGTGTTTGTGTTTTTGTTTGTTTTTTTCTTTACTGATTTATGGAGACCGGGACAACATCCTGGCTGCACTGAGGTTGATAGAAGCTTTACCATGGATTTCCATAGGGATGGGACTTCACTTGAGACTTAGATGTTTTAAAAGGGTGACTGTTGCCTGACGGGTTGCAAATAACACAGAAAAAATAATGAAGTCCTTGTGGCACCTTGGAGACTAACAAATTTATTTGGGCATAAGCTTGCGTGGGCTCGAACCCACTTCATCAGATGCATGGAATGAAAAATGCAGTAAGAAGAATATATATTATAGCACATTATTTTACTGTATAACATAGCATATTGTATTACTATATTTTTCACTCCATGCATCTGAAGTGGGTTTTAGCTCACAAGAGCTTATGCCCAAATAAAAAGTGTTAGTCTCTAAGGTGCCACAAGGATCCCTTGTTACTTTAGCTGGTGCAGACTAACATGGCTACCACTCTGAAACCAATTAACACAGAGACATTTGTACTGGTGACTGCTCCTGGGCTATTTTATTAGTATCTGCCTTAATAATAATAATCTGCCTTAATGGGAACCAAATGTCACATTGTTCTTTTCTAGCTGACGCTGACATGCTGTGGTTTGAGTTGCTGATATTATTTTATTGGAGTCTGTTAGTCAGTTTGCAGTGGGGGTTATGGGTTGTTAATTTTGCATTCCTGAAACTATTCAGAGTAGGACATGAGCAAATAATTCAGAGGGATTTAAAATAATTTTCAACTCTGCTAAACCATATGGCTTTCCAATGGAAAATGTAATTGGGTTATATTTGGATAGATGTGGGGAAACTGTAGTTGGATCCATAATGTGTTTTCATCCTTAAGTACAATGAGTTTGGTGGCCTCACTATTATACACAGCCTCAATTTTTGGACTAGCAGATAATCTGCATGCAGCAGAAATTTAGGCAGCTTTCTGTAAACACCTGAATTGCCTCCTACCCAGACAGTGTGTGTCCTATTCTCCCACACATTTAAGACGGGGGTTTGGTATCCTACAGGAAAAGGAAAGGCAGGTGGGACCAGTTCTAGCTTGCACTGTTCTGATCTGTATAGATTTAGGTTTTTTTCCATAGTGCTGTTAATTGCACAAGCACAAAAATAGAAACCTAAAAGTTTAGTGAGCAGAGCATGTTTTCCAATTAAAAGATTAGATTGTGCACAGGGAAAGTGAAAAGCAATTTTATTATGCAAATAGCAATCCAAGTTTTAGAAAAATGCAGAGGTTGCAAGGATTCATTCAGTGTTCTCCTGTTTATTGGGGGTTTCCCCTCTTCTCTGAAAAGGAGAGAAGGGAAATGCGATGAAAGCACTCACGGAAATACAAAGAAACCAATTAACACAAAGAGGACAGTGTTTCAGAGTAGAGAGATGAGAACTGAATCATTCTGTTCCCATTCTGAGGTGAACAAAAGATCTGGTAATGATCCAGGGGAAGGCTTTGTGCTGCACTTCATAGGGGGCACAGCGTGGGAGTTGGGAGTCCAGACAAAGGTGCTTTAAGCCACCTTTTGGGCTGGCCTATGGGCCACTGTATGGCTGCTCCTGAGCAGAGACTAGCGGAAACACATTGTGCCTCTTCAGCCTTTACAACGGCGGGCAGGGGAGGAAGGAACTGCACAGGCAGGCAGTGTAGGTCTGCTGTTCCTATGCTGCGTCTGCACTGGAGGAATTCCTCAAGGGGCCTGTTTCTATCCACTGCAGCAGAGGACAGAATCTGCCTTCCACTAGCTAGCAGAGGTACCAATAGCAGTGAAAGTGCATCAGCAGAGGCTTCAGCATGGCTGTATGAGCCTGCCTGGCACACTGGGTAATTACTCAGGTGGCTACCTGCACTGAAGTCTGTACTGCTGCGGCTTCCCTGCTGTCAGTACGTGAACCAGCTAGATTAAAGCTAGCTCAGGTATGTCTGCATGTGCTCTTAAACCCCTTGATTGCAACACAGAGAGACCATTAGCAAGATACATGGGCCTGCAGCCTGAGCACAGGACAGGGAGCTAGGAACACCTGACTTCTGAACCTGGCTTTGACACTGACTTTCTCCATGGCCTTGGGCAAATCACTTCAACTCCCTGCTTCAGTTTCCCCATCCATAAAACATGGCTGCTAACACCTCCATCCCAGGGATATTGTAAGGCTGAATATGCCAACATTTGTACAGTGCTTTGGCTGTGAAAAGAGCCATGTACGTTCTAAGTATTAATAGCTTTACTTTCAAGTCCTGTCTCTGTTTAGACCTTTGCTGAGGAATGGTGAGAACATGACTGCCAGTCTGGTGTTCTATTTTTAGCACACATTAATGCTAACCCCTTGCTTAATCCCTAAAACACTGGCATTTTCCAAGCAAAATTAATGCTAAGGAGGCCGTGTCTATGGAGATATCTCTGCAGAGGTTTTGCTCTGATCTGCTAAAAATAGGGCTTCTATTGTGACGTTTTTCCCCATCACTTTCTTCCTCACATCAGCACCTGCGAGATTAGTGTGTATGCTGTTTGTAAAACCCTGTCAGATTAGCAGCAGTACCAGGGTATCCTGATAGCCAATATGGTCTTCTTTTCTTTTGTGTCCCAAGGGACGTTTTAAAAAACAGATTAATGGCAATGTGTTATACCTGAGGATTAAGAATTTGATAAGACGAAAGGCACCATGTATCGCATTGCAATCCTCTGGTGATGGCTGGAATTCACAGCGGCATACTCTCAAAGAGAGAGAATTGGGGTTTCTATACAAATGTTCCCCAGCCAATCAGCTATCTAAGGCCAAAAGGGCAAGTCTCTTCAATGCACTGTGCATGGGGTTTTTGCACTACTTGCGTGCAAAAGTGGCACTATTATCAGTGCAGCTCCATTGGCAGCATGAACCAGAGGTTCTGGGTTCAAACTGTGCACAGGAGTTCAGACTCACAGACTTTAAGGCCAGAAGGGGCCATTATGATCATCTAGTCTGACCTCCTGCACATTGCAGGCCACAGAACCTCTCCCACTCCTGAAATAGATCCCTAACCTTTGGCTGAGTTACTGAAGTCTTCAAATCATGGTTTAAAGACTTTAAATTACAGAGAATTCACCATTTACACTGGTTTTAATCCTGCAAGTGACCCATGCCCCATGTTGCAGAGGAAGGCAAACCCCCCCTCCCCAGGGTCTCTGCCAGTCTGACCTGGGGGAAAATTCCTTCCCAACCCCAGATATGGCAATCTGTTAGACCCTGAGCATGTGGGCAAGACCCACAAGCGTCTTAATAGGCAGCAGGTTTAAAACAAACAAAAGAGAGTGTTTTTTTCACACAATGTACAGTCAACCGGTGGAACTCCTTGCCAGAGGATGTTTTGAAGGCCAAGACTATAACAGGGTTTAAAAAAGAACTAGATAAATTCATGGAGGATAGATCCATCAATAGCTATTAGTCAGGAAGGGCAGGGATACTGTCCCTAGCCTCTGTTTGCCAGAAGCTGGGAATGGACAACAGGGAATGGATCACTTGATGATTACCAGTTCTATTCATTCCCTCTGGGGCACCTGGCATTGGCCACTGTCAGAAGACAGGATACTGAGCTAGATGGATCTTTGGTCTGACCCAGTATGTCTGTTCTTATGTTAAGGCAGATACCTGGGAAATAATTCTCTGTAGTAACTCAGAGCTTTTCCTATCTAGTGTCCCAACCGTTGCTCATGCTGTAGTGCAGTATGTGGTTGGTAGCGGGCAGCCACTGCACAAGAAAGGTCTAAATCTACTTGGAGTATCTAGCTCCTTGTTTTCTACAGCAGGCAGCCCAGAGGATTCAGGGGGCCTGGGGCAAAGCAATTTCGGGGGCCCCTTCCATAAAAAAATTGCAATACTATATTCTCGTGGGGGCCCCTATGGGTCCTAGGGCAAATTGCCCCACTTGCTCCCCTCCACGGGCAGACCTGGGAAAAATAAACATTCCCCATCTCAGCACAAACCCAGTTTTGAGAGAACTTCTTTACAAGGTATCACTGGTTCTCAGCATCAGCTAGCGCTAAAAGGCATGAAAGCTCATTGAAAGGGTTGGACAAATATTTTCCAGCAGAGAGAGAATCCCTCGAGCCCTCAGGGAATGTCAGGGGAGGGCGGGGTGCTCCATGGGTAAGGTGTGGGAAGAATAGCTCTTCTCATGGAATCCTTCCTCCAGATGGTAATTTAAAATGAAGCCTACCCTCCCTGACAATGATCCCTTATGGCACTAGAAACCAAATATTGACTTATGATTTGGCATTTGAAGAAGTGAAAAGGGATGGTAACCCTATATGGAAAACGCTAACCAGCTTGGCTCTTCTGCAAGCCTCAAACGGCTGAATAATAGGCTTTGGGAGGCACAGACTTCCTAACACCCCTAATCCAACCCCACCACATTTGCTGCCCTTCCCCGACGCCCCACTCAGAATCCCAGACCACATCCTACTCCTTGTCCCCAGAGACATCACCCAACCACCACCGGGACCCACTCTGCCCCTGGCCCCGTGACTGCCCCGACCATCTATTCACCCCCCACCCTACTGAGGTCGCGACATTACCCCCTGAACGCCCACAATCCAACCACCCCCCCTCGTCCCTGTCCCTGGACTGCCCCCAACCTCTGCCGCCCTCCCTGATGGCTCCCAAAGACTCCCTGCCCCCGCAATCACT
>NC_133776.1:87087913-87132957 GCF_003597395.2 Chelonoidis abingdonii
TCCTCAAAACTTTTTTGGATCGTAAAACTAGGCGTTTTTAAAAAAGCAGGAAAAAATCCTGGACAATGTCTGCTTTCACCTCAACATATTTAGTTTGTGTTTTTTCTTTTTTAATTGAAAAGCTGAAATTCGTCTGCCAAAACCTGAACATCGGTTTGAGATTTCAGAACTTGTGGCCAAATTTTTTTTGCGCTATGCTGTGATTTCTAAAAGAACAATAAAGAAAAATCCTGCTTAAAAAAAAATCCAAATTTTGCACTACCTCAGCTTGTGACCAAATGCCTGAGCCCATCCAGTCAGAGATTTTATCCCAGGTTTCTGATAACACTGCTGGCTTATCTCCTTGACTGCATAAATGCCAATAACTATTTGCTTCGTTTAGGTTAAAACATAAGAAACAATTATATTGGGTCAAACCAAAGGTCCATCCCGGCGCCAGTATCTGTCTACTGACAGTGGCCAATGCCAAGTGCCCCAGAGGAGTGAGACGTAACAGGTAATGATCAAAGTGATCTCTCTCACTAGCCATCCTCATTACCCTGCTGACAAAACAGAGCGCTAGGGACACCATCCTTACCCATCCTGGCT
Source organism: Chelonoidis abingdonii (assembly GCF_003597395.2). NCBI lineage: Eukaryota > Metazoa > Chordata > Testudines > Testudinidae > Chelonoidis > Chelonoidis abingdonii. The sequence continues at coordinate 87,088,502 of NC_133776.1, forward strand.
AATAGCCATTAATGGACTTAACTCGCCCATGCATTTATCTGTTTCCTAGGACTGGTCCATGGGGTCCCTCAAAACTGGAGATGGTTTACTGTGGGTTTGTCCTTAGCATAGCTTATGCACATACTCCATGAACTGAGCATTTGGCTTGTTCCAGATACTCTTGGGATGATTATGTTGTGAAAACTGAATGCTCAAAATAAGCACTATGCATATGTGAATGGACACATCTCTCTTTGCAGAGCTCAGCGCGCCCCCGAACAGCTGCAGCGTGCCTCCTGCCGGCCTCCTGAGCTCCTTCCGCTCAGCCCGGAGCTCGCAGTCCTGCCCCCTGATCACGCGGCTCTGCGCGGGGTGGAGCTCAGGAGGCCCACCGGATGGACGCTGCAGCACTGTGTAGGAGCGCTGCTTGTTGTGCTGAGGCTCCAGGAGAGGGGCGGAGGTGGGAGCCTCGGTCGTTCTCTTGGGGGCCCTTGTAGAGCCTGGGGCAAATTGTCCCACTTGCCCTCCCCCTCTGGGTGGCCCTGAAGCCGATAATAATGATGATTCCCCTGCGTAGGGAGGACATCCTTGATTATACATAGGGTTTCCTTTCTGAATTATTTGTGGGGGAGAATGATAGTCAAAACTATAACTCGCTTCTCTGGGTTTCCCCAGTTGGCCTTTTCTCAGGTCTAGCAGGTTACTGTGTGGTTGTAAACAGAGTTTTTGCTGTTCTCTGCACAGCAATGAATAAAGTATAATCAGTGCTCTATCGCACTGTAAAGACAGTGTGGGTTCTTTTCCTGGAAGATAACACAGAAAGACTCTTGCTGGGAATGTTGCCGTGATGTTATTTGCCATCTCTCAAGAATCTGAGTCCCAGAGACAAAATGACACAATGGATTCATTTTTCCCTCTCTCTTTTATTAAATACACATTAACTCCATCATGTTAAGGGTCAGATATTTAGTTATGAGGCTGGGGATTGCATAAACATGGGCCACTATTTGGATCTCCTGGGTTTCTAAAAAGCTGCTGTGTTGTTTATGGCCCCAGTTCTCTACTCTACTACTGCAGCTTTACTTGGGTGAAATTCCAGTGCTTTCAGGGGGGTTATACGTTCCATTGGTATCAGGGAAGGGGAAAGCCAGACCCCGTGTGTTCAAAGTTCTGTACAGACACCGGTTACTCAGGTAGGCATGGTGGTTTACAGACTGGCAAACTCAGGCAGAGAGGTGAAGTGACTTGCTTAAAGCTCCACTGCAAGCAAACAGCAGAGATGGCATTAGAACTTGAGAGTTCTGGCTCCCAGACCCAGCGCTCATTTTCTCAGGATTATGCTGGTCCTTGTAACTGGTTGGAAGGGCTGTCAGTCATCCTAGCAGCCAGTGAATAAAACCTCTCACCAGTTGTGAGTGCTGACTTGGGCATTTGAGGCCTTTCCTGTAGTCAACACCTGTCTTGGAGGAACATTACAGAGCTCCCTCTGAGGAACAGAAGGCTTAGTGTTTTGACAGCATTTTTTTCCCCGTGTGCCCTTTGTTTACAAAACACCTTGTCATGTCAGAACTGGTGAAAGGACTTTAGCCCTCCCTCCTTTTTCTGTCGGTTCCATGTCTGCACTGACCTAAGGATGCCAGTCAGGTTCAAAAAACACATCACTGTGGCCTCAAGCAACAGAAGCGCTTTTAATTGTTTTTAGTGGCAACCCCCCGCCTCCCCCCCACAAAGCATCCACATTTCTCCTTTGAAAGTTGTGGTCAGCTAATGTGCAAATTAATACAAACAGCTAAGCCCCATATGATGCCTCATTTGCATCTTTTAAGCTCATGCAGAATAGACAACTCTGGGATTGTGGATGTGTATTTCTAAGTAAGCTCAGCTGAGCTTTCATAGTGTTCAGGAATCTTTTTATATGGATCACAGGCCTATTTTCTTTGAGCACATGGAGGCAGTGGAGAGAATATCAAATCTGCTTGGGAATGCAGATTGCTGTAAGAAACCCAACCTCTACCAGTTTATGATTCTTTTCTTTTTTTTCTTACTGGGGTCCTCTGGTACTAGAATGAGGAAGAAGTTGACTGCATTGAAGTAAAGGGAGGAAACACATCAGAGGACTTTAACATGCAGGAATCTAATGTAAAGTTCAGGTGGCTGCTTTTCTTTGCATCCCAGGGGTCATAATGCTTCACACACTGATTGTTGTCCTGTGCAAATGATATATGAAACGTAGAGCCTTATGGTATAACAACTATAAGACCATATATTGCCATTTAAAGGCACCTTGATACGTTAGTTGCCCTGTAAGGCAATCAAAGGGGTTCTGAGTGGATTATTGAATCTTCAAAATATTAGCTTAATATTATAATATGTGGTGGTATACACTGTAATTATCCACAATTAACCATAAGTGCACTGAAAGCATGGTTAATACTTTAGGACCAAAATTTTACTTTCCATTAAAAGCAGATTTTAATGTTAAACCTGACCTCCAGATTCTCCCAAGGGACTTTTTTCTCCAACCATGAGACAGTGCAAACATGCGACTTATTCTAGGTCCTACCGTAAGCATAGCTGTGCACATAGGCTAAGAGAGTAGACCAGGCATATTTTCATCTTTGTCGGGAAATAAGCCAATATGTGTGATTGATGTAATTTGTTTCCCCTTCAGCCTGCAGGATCTGTTAAAAAAGACGTATAAAGAATTGTATGCAAAAGCAGCCTTTACTTTAAAGTAAGCAAACTTTAAGACCTAAAACTTTGACAGTATCTCTTTAAGGCACTGTGCTAAGTTTAGGATCCAAATTTAATGTTTGTTTATATGAGAGAGACAAGATGGACGAGGTAATATCTTCTATTGGACCAACTTCTGTTGGTGAGAGAGTCAAACTTCCGAGTTTACACAGAGCTCTTCTTCAGATTTAAGTATGGCAATCAGAGAAGATTGGAAGGTTTAGGCAGAAATATTACAGTCCTGCCATGCAGGTTGAAATTCTGTAGGTAAGTGTATCTGATGTAGGCAGCTATATATGATGTGATTGCGCGTATGTTGGGGTGGGGTGCGGGAACCAACAAAAGAGATCATTTACTGTAATTTAAAAATTATTTTATCTTCTTTAGTTAGCCTGTGTATTCAGTATCTTGGCACTGGGTGCTCATAATGAGCTGTGCATTCCTTAGAAGCCTGTAAATGAAATCTACCAATACGGAACACTTGATTTGATAAGGGCTTACAGCATCCTTGGCTCCTGATTACTCTGCGCCCTGCTATAACCATCCATCATTCTAATACAAATGCCATTCTTCTAACTGTGAATAGCTGCCTTCCAAAAGCTGGCTGATTTAGTCACTGTTGTAAAAGGGAAAAGTGGCTCCTGGGGAAGAAGATGTTAAATCCATCCCAGCTGCCGTATCTCAGATGTTGGCACAGTTCCCAAAAATGCATGTGGCAATACTAAAGCATGCTCTTCACATGCGTTACCCTAGCAACTGCACATTCAAATGGCAGAGAATGGCAATGACATTCTGCAGACGTTGCAGTTGTTAAGTCACATTGTCTTCAGGTTATTAGTTGTAATTTTCAGCCAGATGGGGGGGGGGGAACTTAAATGATATTCACAATGAATTGCCACCAAACCAAGGTCTTGAGGTAACCAGGACTTCTTCATTATGTGTATTTCTTTGACAAGTTGAATATTAACTTTCATTCCCTGCTGAGCCTTGTTTTCTTGCTGAAGAAACTGGAATCTGGACTATCAAGCTCTTTGGAGTGTATTAGAGACTTTAATGAGGTTGAGCTGAGGATTTAAGAAAGTGGCTGGCCTTAGCAAAAGTCCAAGATCCCACTCTTGCCTCCTTGCTACTCAGAATTCATAAACTTTAAAAATGAGATCTTCAAAGACACCTGAAAGGCTTGGATGCCTGCTACCCATTCATTTTAATGGGAAATTGCTGTCCAAAAAGTGGTCTTTAAAATTCTCAATGGAACGGTTTTAAAACAATGATTTCTGGTCAGATTCTTCTCTTGGCTGGGCTGCTGTGAATCTGGGGTAACTGGGATCAGAACCTGGCCTCTTTGCATTTGGTTGATGTTGATAACTTTCAGCAGGACTAGCGAATATATAGTGCCAAGGTGGGTTCCATAAGGAATTATTGTTTGCATCTTATCCTGGAGTGACAGAAATAGACTAAAGGTGTGTGGGGGGGGGGAGAGAGAGAGAGAGAGAGCTTAACTAATTAAAATCATACACATTTAGTTTGAGCAGTGTCCTGGTATTGCTCTTGTATATTAGGACTAGTCTTTCCCATGCTTTAAAGCCCAGAAAGGTGCCAGCAACACTTAACCAAGCATTCTTTCCTCATTTAAAATTATCCTTTGGAATGTATGTGGATATTTTTGTTGACTATTGGTTATGAAGTGTTTGTCCTGTTCTTGACTTTATGCTAATTTAGTGTTCAGAAGCTGTCTCTAGACCTGTAATGAAGTCCTCTGCCTAGACGATGGGCACTATGTACAGCACTGTGCACATAAAGCGTGCTATCTAAGAGCCAGTGGAAGGCTTTTCTATAGCACTTTACAATTCCTCAGAAAAGCGCAGATACTGAACCTTAAGGATGCATTTTTTGTTTTTAGGAGATTCAAATCTTTCCTTTTCTGAAATTCCAGCAGGTGAGGTTTGAGAATCCAGTTTGGACCAACCTCTATTTAGACTGAAAATGGAATCCTGTTCATTTTCAAACAAAATCAAAGAACTGGGTATGTAGTTCCTCAAACAGATAATCTCCATTTACCTAACTTCAGGTGAAAAGATGTGAAGATGGATAGTTGTGTATTAAAATTGAAGTTTTGCCCATGCGTACACTAATTCAAATGGGCTTGATGAAGGATTATGCTGAGTGTTAATGGCACTTATGTCTGGCCTTGTGTACACTGTCTCTCTACTTGTAGGTCCCCTTTTTGCCCCTTTTTCTTCCAGGTCAATCATCGATGCTTTTGTTGTTGACAGTTCCATTGATGGTTCTATTCAGAATCTTCTCCAGTCTGGATCATAATATTATTTTCCAACCTGAACTTTGGTCATCCCCTGTCTGCTTTAGGATTTTATATTGACACCTATCATCACAATTTTGAGTGCCTCCCAGGTTAAGTAAATTCTCATCCTAAGATTTCTAGAGCAGTGGCTTTCAACCTCTCCAGACTTCTGTACCCCTTTCAGGAGTCTTTGTCCTGTGTACCCCAAGTTTCACCTCACTTAAAAACTATTTGCTTACGAAATCAGATATTGAAATACAAAAGTGTCACAGTCACCCTATCACTGACAAATTACAGACTTTCTCATTTTTGCCATATAATTATAAAATAAAGCATTTGGAATATAAATACTATACTTACATTTCAGTGTATAAGTATATAGAGAAGCATAAACAAGGTATTGACTGCATGAAATTTCAGTTTGTACTGACTTTGCTAATGCTTTTTATGTAGCATGTTGTAAAACTAGGCAAATATCTAGATTAGTTGATTTACCCCGTGGAAGACCTCTGCATACCCGCATGGGTACATGTAACCCTGGTTGAGAACCACAGTTCTAGAACATGTCTTTTGCTCTTCTCTGGTTATTAGAAGCCTTGGAGGTTATTTTTGGTTTCTGCTTTTGGGGAAGGGTATTTTTTCTTTTCTTATTTGGTTGGTAGTAGAGGAATAAAGTTATTGTCATGAGTGTCATTCTGGTTATGAGGAAAAGATTTATTATACTGGATTAGTCTGATCTTTTCTCTGTGCAAAACCACTAAGAATGTCTTGTCTCTGGTTCTCATACGCTTTATTCTGGTTTTAGTGACTTGCATTGTCCCAGAGAAGCACAGTTGTCTTAGCATTGATCTCTAATGCTTCTGAGACCTGATCAAATCATTGCTCCAAAAATCAGGATCAAAGTTTTGAACAGGCTCCAGAAACCGATCAGAAGCTGGAGGGAGGCATGATGTGCTCATAGGAGTCTGGACTCTAAATGAGACATTGGCACCAGCCAGAGCCTTCACAAGTTTCTCACATTCAGCTGCAGTTCTTGAATGACAGTAATCCAGTCTAGAGGTGACAAATGCATCATTTGCTGTGGCCATGTCCTTGTTTGGGAGGAAGGGGGACAAAAGAAGGAGGTGAAAGAAACCATTGTTTGTCACTGATGTTGCCTGATCGTCCAGGCTCAGTGATGAATCAGCCAGGATCCTGATATTTTGCACTGCTTTGAATGAGGGCTGTGTGTGCTCAATAGAAGGCCAAGAATGTGTCCCAGCTGGGTCTTCAAAACAAATCTCTCACTTCCCACCAGCATCACTTTGGTCTTTCTCAGATTGCATCTGAGCCAACAGCTCTTCATCCAGGAGTGGATTTCTATAGGTGTTGTGACACTGGCAACATCTGCAGAAAATGAGCTATATAACCCAGTGTCATGGCCTTTGAAACATAAAAGAAAACTAGAGTCAGGCAGCATTAGACTTGGGGCTCTTAATGGAAGGAATTCCCTCACCAAATAATGTGGGTTCAACTCCTGTGTGAATATGGTCAACAGATGGAAAAAGAAGGGACGCAGCCTGAGTTTCAAAGTCGATCTCTTCTTCTGTAAGTTTTCATTTGTTATAACAGGTGCTCAAATGTAATGTGAAAATTGAAAAGGCCCATATTATCAACCTCCTGGGACCTAGCTTGGGCATACAAACTCCTGGTGTTAAAATAAGCTCTTCCTTGGGACCATTTAAAAATGAAACAAATGCTCTGCATTCAAAATCATCCCTACTCCAGAGGAACAGTGTGGGAGAGAACCACGGTTGTGCTTCTTAACTTTGATGGCACTTTGACACGACAATCATAGGCTATCTACCAAAATTTTAGGCAGATGGTGGGCATATGTGAGGTGGGGTTGCAGACAGGCAAGTTATGGCCTCCCCCTAAGTATGGGCATATATACAACCCATTTTGTGTGCATGCATGAAAGGTTTTTCTTACCCACCTCAGCTACAGGGTAAAGTGGCCTCGGTGTGAATGAGAATCAGGCCTGCTTATGTTCACACCTGTTTGGAAACTTGAGAGAATTTCCTTAGCCTCCCTAACTTTTTGGTTAAAAATGCTAATGATTCCTGCCAACCTAAACAGATTCTGTCCCCTCCTGAGTCTTTCCTCATCTCATTCTGCAGAGATTTCTGTGAGTTAAGTGTCAGCATTACCTGGGTATAAAACCTCCATGCATGGAGTTGAGACAAGACCCTTACAAACACAGCTGACTAAATCCATCATCAAACTGCCATTTAGGAGAAAGCATATCGTATTAGCCATGTAAATCACTGCTGACAATTGGCATCATCATAATGGTCTGGGAAAATCACTGAGGCAGCAAAGAGTATTTGATATAATCCCCTTTTGTTTAAGATTAACATTGTGATTAGCTGACAACAGGAGCAGACAAATCTCTGAGGGAATATATTCTCCAAAGAGAAGAAAAAGGGCCTGTGTTGCCTGCGTGGAGGAGACAGCAGTAGCAAGCCATTACCCTTCCCCTGATGTGTTAGGGCTTCTGATTACGGGATCCCAGTGAAAAGGACGCTGTTCTGGCTAGAATTGCTACCTGGGCCTGAGCTGCTGTTCCCTGAGTCTGCTCCTTATGTTCAGAGACAGATCATCCTGAGCAGTGACACTGATCCCTTCCTAGCATGTCAGAGTCTGACAGCCGCTCTGCTGCATGTCCTGCCTCACATTCTGGCAGACACTTTAATTAGAGCATTTACTGCCAGGGGTGTGGGCTTGAGAACAGTTATGTTGACATCGTCTGCAGTCTTGGATTTTTATTCTCTTTTTTTAAAGTAACCTCAGTTGCTGAAATGCAGCAAAGTGATTAATAGGCCTTTCGCTGCAGGCTCACTTGATGTATGTTAAACCATCAGAGAACTGTGTGCAGATTGTGTTCTGCGTCTGACTGAACCCTGCATTAAAGACAAATTTAAAAGTGAAGGTTAAATTATGCTCTTGAGTAGACCAGTATAAACCCAGAGGAATGCCCCTGAATCTCTGTGCACCTCCCGTAACATCCTTACCAGTATCCTCCGTTCTGATTCCAAACATAATCATTGGATGTGGAGTCAAAAGGGACTCTTCTTCCCCCCACCGCCCCATTTGCCCACAGACTTCCCATCATACACAGAATATTGGCAGGGACCCTGCTAGGGAAGTAGTGCAGGATGTAGAAGGAGATTGGGTTTTGGGTTCACACAGTTATGTCAGTGTGAATCCACGAGAAATCCATCACATTTCAAAAGCAGAGTGAGACCCACAATGAACGAAGCATTTTTTTAAATTACATTTTATGTTTTATTTTAGAAAAAGTAAAGAAAACAATACATTTATACTTTCTTCGCCATCAGCGCCAGTTTTGAATCTGATTAATAAGAAGAGCGATGGGAAAACACAACCATTCCAGATGGATAAGGCATTAATGCTCTGTGGGGAAAGGAATCCAAGGATCGTGGAGAAGTTCCTGGATATACAGCAGCGAAAACAGCCATCTTCTGAAAGGGCTTGTGTCTATTTCCAGAAACTTCTTGTTCTTGTTCTTAAGAATGCTCATTCTCTGTTTTGTCTGGGTTCTGTTCCTTTGTCCCTGTTGGACTGGCCCAGAGGATTGGCTAGACTGTGAGCAGAGAACAATGCTCATTGTACAGAGAATCCCACTCAGACAGCCAAATGAGAACTACCTTATTCTGTTAATCCATTCTAGCAGCTGATGCTGGCTGCAGCCAAAATTCAGGCCTCAGAGGACTACATTCAGCTGTATAAACCCTTCCCACTTCCCAATTTTAGACAGGAATCTGCTTTTCAAATTAGAGTTTGGATTCCTTCTGCAGACTGTTGCTAAGATAAGCATATCGAAGAGCACAGTTCTCTGGAGTCCAGCCACAAACTCTGAGTTAGTGAAGCTCTGAAAACCTCATGTAATATTTAACATAGGCTTCTGCAACACAGAGGCTCCCAAGGAAAGGGTCCCCAATTCTTTGCAAACACCTCTCACTTTAGACCTGACAAACTCAGTACACCAAACAAGTATCTTCCAGGATATTTATCTATAAAGAGCAACATGTAAAGTACCCACATAAAACTAGTAACTTCTATTTGTATTGAAAGTATGCTTGAAGGACTTGGCACAAAAGTTCGTCACCAAGGGATAATGTTTCAGTGATAGCTCATTCAAGCAAGAGAGAGTTGTCACCTCTCCTGGTTAGCTGGTGATGTAATGCCAGGCTCAATTGTTTAGATTTGCCTAAACCCAAGACTATTGATGGAAAACTGTCAGAGATAACAGCAAGGAAGCCACTTGAAAGTAAAAAAGGAACATTACAAGAAGACAGGAGTTCGCTTTGACTCTGACTAGAAACAAAAGACTGTTTCAGTAGAATACCAAGGAGGGAGAGGTACTCTGGGTCTACTCACAGGAGGAAACCTCTGGTGGAGTAGGAGTGTATTCGTGGAAGTCTATGAGGTTCCTGTGAGGGCAGCCAGCTCTGTGACAAACTGAACTTTCAGGGGAAAAGCTACTTTATTAGAGAGGAAAGGTAACTATTCAGTGTAGACCTAGGTCCATCTTTTATCATGTTGTTTTGTATTGGAACCATTTGTTCCCACCACTCTTGTTTCTCATTAACTTTTCATTGTTACTTAAATAAACCTACTTTTGGTTTTATTATAAGTGCTCAGAAGAGTGGTGATTTAAGGTAAAACTAGTAAAGTGGGGGCACACTGCTCCTTTGGGGGCAGAAGATCTGAGATTTCTGTGAATAGCCAGCATCAGGGGCTGGATATCACAGGGGAATGCTTCAAAGGGACTCTGCTGGGGTGCAGCTCTTGTTAATCTGCAAAGCAAAGGCAGGGCTGGCATAGCCCAGAGGAGAGTGCTTGAGTGGCTGAAAGGCTGGTGATGTTATGGAGCTAACACCCAGTCACCGCAGGTAAGAGTCCCTGATGCTGCTGGCAGGGGGTAAGGAGGTGACTAACAGTCCTCTGGGAACTGCCACAGCTTCCATTTCTGTACCTGTGAAAAGGTCCCTACATCTTCCCGGATTGCATATGGGACCTCGGCTCCTGGCTCATTAGAACTGGCTTCCCAATTTCCAGTCATGCAGCTCCTGTCATGTGTTGAATTAGAAGACACTTTTGTCTGATAGTAGCAATATACTAAATCTTGCACTGGATAGACCTCTCTGTCATCCTCTCTACCACAAAAAATAGGAATGAACAATGTAAATGGCCCCACACATACACCCTTGCCTTGTGGAGAACATAGCTCTGGGGAATTCTGCGCTGTTCAGTGCCATACTCCTGGGCTGTTGGGTTTAAAGGATTTCCTCTTTCGTTCCTGTCCCTTAGCAAAGAATTCAGATGTCCAGGTTTTGCCTTCAAAGACACGGGCAGTGCAAATAGGTGTTGAAATAGCTTCAGCTTGTTCTCCTAAATTGCACAGGGAATGTTATTTTAAAAAAGGTAGAAATCAAACAGGAGGGATTAGTGAGCTCAGCTAAAGTAGTGCACCGCTCCAGGAAAGGAACAGGGAGGCCTGGCGCGCGTGTTACATTATCAATAAAGCACTTTGAGTCCAATCCTGGCCCCCATCTAAATCCATGGGAGGTTCTCATTGCAGCCAGAATTCTGCCCCTTGAGTCCTGACCCTCTTGGCAGCATGGGCGTGACAGGCTTTATGAAGATTTCTTCCACATGTGTAATTTTTGTGTTTGGACCAAATGGTAGATTTTTCTTTTTAAACAAACTATTCTATCCTTAACTCTTTAATGACATTTCAATGTGCTTTTTCCTAGCATTCATACATCTATAAAATGATACTGGAATGGAGTGACAATTCCCTCTTACATTTTGCTTTGTTTTTTTTAATTTTCCCTGGGGAAAAAAAGAGCAAATGCAGCAAAAATGATTTACATGGGCTATAGAGCCATCCACCTCTACGCTGATGCCTCATGCTTAAGTTGCATGTTATTGTCTAATGGTTTTGGGGACCCTGTCTGAAAAGAACTTGAGGTCTCAACCCAGTTTCTAATGGATAGGTGTCCCCCTCACAAAAACTCGCCAGTATTGCTGGTACCCTTGTTGGTAGGCTCACCAGAGAGACCGAAGACTGAATGAGCAAGAAAAATGAGTTGCTTTTGTTTCCTGAGAGGTGGTCCCTCAACATCCATCCCTCTGTGTATTTATATGGCTGCCAATAGCATGGTAGCTGAGCACTCACAAGCTCCTGTAAAGTAGAGAACTGTGATTACCCACGCTTGCAGAGGACGTCTGTCACAGAGCTGGGATGTCCCAAGTTCTAGTCCATTGCCTGAGCTACAATTCCATCCTACCTCTCACTGCCAAGATACAGAGCAGTGCTGGGAAAACTTGCATTACCACTGTCCATTCTTTACTTCTCTGTTGCTATATTCGGGAACCTTTCGTGGAGTGTTTAAATCTATTTACACTTGAAGCAAGGACACCGTTTTGGAAACGGCAACCTTGTCAGCAGTGATGCATCCAAATCGTTCAGGGATGAAATTACAGGAAAACATTTGTAAATTGCACACATGCTGGCCAAGCAGACAGCGCTTCAGACGCCAATATTTTCTTATCCGTTTTGGCAGTTTTGCCAATTAATGTTCCCCTCCTACAGATGGGATGGAGACATGCTGGTTTTTTTGTTTGTTTGTTTTGTTTTTGGTAGTCTCTGAAGAGAAAAGCTAGAAGAAAAGACCTCAGCATCACCTCTAGAAAATAAACACTAGACTTTTTTCTAGGTTTCTGAATGTTTCCTTAAATGAAAAGTTTAAAATGTCAAGTTTTGTTTAACTTTGTAATCTCTCTTAAATTAAAAACAGTTTCTCACAGAGTCAGCTTCAGTTTGTCCTGAGGCAAGGACCTAAGGTGACCAGATGTCCCGATTTTTTTTTTTTTTTTTAAATAGGGACAGTCCCGATTTTTGAGTGTTTTCTTATATAGGCTCCTATTACCTCCTCATCCCCATCCTGATTTTTCACATTTGCTGTCTGGTCACCTTACAAGGAGCTGATGAGGACAATGTAGCTATTGGGCTCAAAACAAATGCTGTAAGACTAAAATACTGAGGGCAAGATCCTCAGCTGGTATAACTCAATATTTCTCTGTTGACTGCTATGTTGACTCCAACTAAGGACTGAGCCCTGAACGTCTGGCTTTATTCAAGGAAAGTTGCAGGATGAATATGTTGTTTGGCAGGAAAAAAGCATTGTTCTGTTGACACTTCACCAAAAGTTGCTGTGCCCTCTAGAAATGAATTGGAAGGAATGCATTGCACATCTGAGTTTTGTGCCATTCTTGAGTTTACTTCCATATTTAGAAGTGTAAGGGGATGGGGGGAAAGCTCTGAAGTTTGAGGATTCGTGAGCCATTATTTTCTAGGCTTGCAAAACTAGTTCAAGTTTTCATACTGTTTTTTTCCTGTGATTTAAATACGTTTCCTTCTAGGGTAATTTAATTTATAAATTGAAACAAATAAAACCACATGTTTTTCTAGCTAACTGGAAGTCTCTTCTGTCCTTTGCAGATAGCAGAGCCTCTTAAAAGCTTGTTTAGCACAAGTGAGTTTCCTTTATGTGGCATCTCTCAGAGCTTTATTACCTATTCATTGTAAAGCTTTAAAACACTACTAATTTGCTCCTTTTGAGTTTTGGGGGCATCTGTGAACATGCAGGTTCCAGGTAAAAGGATTCACAGCAGCAAAAATGTAATGAAAGTTGAGAACAAACTTTATTCCACATTTTTCTGCATGTCAGCAAAGTTTTTTGTTGTTATGCATATCTGAGTTTCAAGCTAAGGTAGTTGAGTATTGTCACTTGGTAGAAATCACGTGACATTTCCTCATGATCCCGGAGCCTACTCTGTACTGGTGCGGTAAGTCAGCCCAACCCATCTTGACTTTGATCACTTATGTCTGTGTGAGAGGAAGGTTTTTCCTTAGTGAGTCTGCTACAGGCCCCTTTTGTGGAAGAGGGGTTAGAATAGCCATTGGTCTGGATAGTCAGATAAGCATCCAACCTTTAGTAGACTTATCCAGAGTGAGCTCTGAATCTGTAGATATTTCCACATTGTTAGTTTTATATCCCTTTTCCCATATGTTGAAGCTAGTTTTATGTTTTTATGTTGTGGTAGTACCTAAAGGCGCCAACATGATTAGAGTCCCATTTTGCTGGGCATCGTACAGACAGGAAACCTGGTTCCCGATTTGAAGAGCTTTATGATCTAATTTTCAGACAAGACACAAGTGAGCATGACAGCAGCAGGGACACAGTAAGGAGTTCAAGTGGCTACACAGGTTGTTAGCTGTGTGCTTGATGTGATGATTTGACTCAACTCGTATTCTGTTGTTTTTGCTAATGTAGCATCGCAGTGTTGAGGCTCCTTCATTGAGGGTTTTGGTCTGGGAAGACTTGTTTGTTGCATGCTGTTCTGGTGGTAACTATGTGGTTTGCACTGTTGTTTTATGGTCCATGCAACCCTCGAAGCAGAGCAGGAATTTCAGTTGAGGAGACATAACTGAGCTGACCCCACTTGGAAAGTGTAAAATATTGCCTGTTCCTGTAAGCTATGATTCCAAAGGCACCTGGTCGCACCCCATGTCTAGATTTTATGTAGCTCAACAGCAGCTGTGTTCAGCCCCTCCTTTATAATTTAAAAAAACCCAAAACCCGTCAGGTGAGAGCATAGGAGCAGCCCCTTGTTCCCTTTCGGTTTCTGTAGTGACTTTTCCCCTTAACACAACAATAATAGCAAAAAAAAAAAAAAAATCACACAGGTACAGTAGGGTCTAAATAAGCATGTTTACTATGTATGTACAATGTGTAAGGCCTAGCTACATATACTCATTCTGCTCAGGTTGGATTCTAAAACCTAGAACACAGTGAGTGCCACTAGAGGGCTCACAGACTATTTAAAGGGATACCTACCCAATTCCTGTGCACTGTGGTTTCCGTCAGTTTTATTTTATATATTAAACAAATGGCCTGGCTCAACTGGTTGCTTTTTTCTCTGCAACATTTGTGGTAGCCTGCAGTAGAGAAAGCAATTTTATCTGGTGTTCCTATTTAGACTGTAAGTTCTTCAGTGCAGAGACCATCTCTTAAGTGTGTATGTAAAGTGCCCAGCACCTTGGGACTCTGATCTCAGTTGGGGCCTGTACACACTGCTGTAGTACAAATAATTAATAATAATGCTGCTTTCTGAGACTTTATTTAAACCTTCATTCCTGTGACTGTGTGGGGGGAATAAGGGCGCTGGATGTACTTATATTGTGCAAGAGAACAGAACATTTAGCAAACCACAACATTAATAATAACAGACATTTTCTGTTTCGTGAGAGTTAAGACATTTTGTGTTGCTGTTTTCTCAGGGTTTCTACTGACATTCCTTTGGCAGTGGGGCTCCAGATGAATAAACTGGCTAAGATCTGCTTCAGACAGTGATTGAATTGTGTGAGGGTTAGGCTAAAAATGACTAATTTTTCTAGGAAGTGGCCTATGTGATGGACAAGAGTGATCCAATTGTTGGTCCCGTGTACTATCAACAATGATTTCAGGGTCCTTTGTGGGTTGATAATGTTTTAAGACTTCAGTTGACTGGAATGGTTGGTTCTTTTTGCACGTAATTAAGAAATTACATATGACAGTAACGGAATTTTATCATGATCTTGAACTGTTTCCGTAGCAATTAGAGACGGGATGAGGAGGCAGTATTGAACTCCAGGTCTGGGCTGAGTTTGTGATGTCAAAAATTTATGAGCTCCTCTAGTAAGATTTCAGCTCCAAATGGGGGAGATCACAGGATATCTTTGCAGATTTCTGTCATCTTCACTGGTGGGAATTTTGCAAGGTTAAAAATTCTCACTAAAACTCCACCATCCTGGAGAGAAATTTTGTGATACTTTAGCCATATTCAAACTGACCACAGAAATTTGTTCACACCTGTTTTCGGAGGATCTGACCTAGAATCAGAAACATTGGGAACATACCATTCCAAAATTGTGACTCCAGGGAATTATGTTCTCTTCTGGGAAATTGTGCCGAATCCTGTGAGTAATCCCACTGACATCAATAGGCATATTCATGTAAAGTTGGCAGGAGCTGTCCCTGTATTGTAGATTTTCAAAATTTCTCTAGCTATAAATCCACTAGATTTGAAATAACAAACTGCCTTTACCAGCAGCCAGAAGGCTAATTTCTTCTTAATAAGCATAGTACTGATAATACTGAAACATATACCGGTCATTGCTGTCATCCTGGTCACTTCCTACTAAACTACTGGTTCTCCAAGTGGACAACTTGACACTCGTCTGTATCACCTATATGTGCTGTATGACCCTTCCTTGGAGACATAACTTACATGAACAAAGGGGTTGAAACATTTCATCTAATCAGAGTTCAAGTTATTCCTGATGAATCGTTACCCACAGTGTGAGTCTAATATGCATCCTGATCACTGTATCGAGTTTATTTAAACGTCTGAACATTCTGGTATTTTTAACTTGAAGTTTCTCGGTAAAATGATTTTGTGCCTATCATTTATTGTATAGTCTTTATCTGTTTTCTGACAGCTGAGTGGTGCTGTTCTTTCCTAATCTCTGTGCTGGAGAGTAGACATACTGGTGGAGTTTTTCCCAAAGTAATTATAAGCCCTAAACTCAGAGATCTCTTCTTTACATCACACTGGGAAAATATTAGACTAAATAGATCCAATAGCTGCACCATGAGAACGTACAGCATCATATGCATAATAAACAACTTATTTTTATGGCATATCTCTGCAATGAAAGCTCTTCTAGGAACCTCACAATTCAACCATAAGGGTAAAACTGACTAAACTTCAACTGAGATAAAATCATGATCAAGTAAACATTCTGACAAGGCTGTTCCTGGGCTGCTTATTCCCAATAAAGCAAAGGTTTTCAGTCAATATTATTTAAGTCTGATTGTATCCACTTTACTCTCTGCTTCCAGATCTAAATGGAAAACATTCCTGGGGCATGACAGTAGTCATGGGGTTTCAGTCACTTGCAGTTGGCATCAAAGTAAAAAGAAACCTCCAGGAGTGAAATAATAAGTCTGAAGAATGAGCATCTCAGGATGTCAAGTCGTGTTTCTCTTGATACTGGCACCGAGTTGCTGTGGAAAGGTCACTGCACAGCTGGGGCCTGATTCTGAACAGAAGTTGCTTACCCACAACTCCTACTACTACCAGTGGGAGAAATGGATGTTGAGCACCTCTCAGGATCAGGCCTTTGTGTCCTTTTCTTTCTTTCCCTTGCGCTTTCAGGAACTTGATAAAATGACAACAGCGATTGGCAGGGAGGGCAAGAGTGAAACATGTGAGACCGTGTGAGAGAGAGGATGGGGAAAGGAAGGTAAAAGGAGGGAGAGCGCATGTGAATAGCAACTCTGGCAATGACCAGGGAGGTTAATGGTTTACTGATCAGCCTTGGGTTTTGCATACCATGTCATTAAACCTTGAGACAATATTCTAGGCAAAATCAGAGTGGTTCTCAAGGTGAGAGAAAACTGCATGCTGATTGGCTGGCTGATAAGGAAATCACAATTTACTTTTTATTCTGACTTTGAAATCTACTGTCTGTTGCAGTTAGAGAAGCTTTCTCCGTTTCATCGCTTAGAACTTAAGGAACTTCCCAGGTGCTGATAATTTCTTTGTGGTTAAATGAACAGCATCCTGAGCACGGTTTTAAAGGCTGTCATAGAAATACAAGCTGCTGTTGATTTCCAAAGAGTGAATGAAACACAGAGACATCATCGGTAGTTTCTCTCTGTTTATAACAGATTAGCCACAGTGATATTTGATCAGCTGAGTCATAAGCTTCTGGTACCAGAACCAGAGTTAAAGAGGCTGTGTGTTCTTACAGATGTTACATTTTTATAGCTGAGTGTTCAGACCCTTAGGCAAGCAATCAGTGGGATTCCTTAAACTGGTCTAGTCTGTCAGACAATCTGTGCAACCTACACGTGTCACACTGATTTGATTCTGTCTGTTCTCCACGGCAATATTAGAAAATGTTGCTAAGGAACAATTACAATCAGTTATGCTCCCTAGTTGTAAAACAGCTACAGTAGCATCAGAAACAACGCTTGCACATTTCAAAGTGTTTATCCTCACACAGTAATATTGTGCTGTTTTAATATTTATTTGCAGTCACAAGGGACTAGATAATGCAGTAGTTCTTCATGTCAATGACTGACATGAGTCAATCGCAACACAAAGACCTACCCTAGATAAACGAGGACTGGACAATGGATTCCTAGGATGGCTGTAGCCTTGAGCTACAGTTGTGGGTTCTGATGGTCCAGCAGCACTGATTACAATTCCCTATAATGTATCTGGTCTACTGATGATTAATAACAGAAACTATTATCCTCATTTCTACATTATAACATTTCCCAGGATGAATGTCCAGATGAAAATTTAAGGGTCTGATTCACAGCCCATTGAAATCAATGGGCATCTTAATGGAAAGACTCCATTGACTTCAACTTAACTTTGGCTCTTTCAGGGCTTGATCCAATCTGTATTATCTGGTACCAAACTTATGTCTTTTTAGTATTTTATAAGTAATACAAACTGAGATTTAACTTGACCATCCAGCCTCAGCTACCTTTGCATATGTTAAATGGTTTACCTGACTTGGTTTCAAAATGAATGTTAAAGGTATTCTAAAACACTGAACTACACTTAACAAGCTCTTGTGTTTTAGGGTTTCTTGGTGGGGATTCAGAGGAGAACTTGTAACCTTTTAATCCTTGTAATGTGAAGTAAGAATACTGTCTAGAGCAATGAAACATTATGGATTCATTTAGAATTCAGCCAGACACCTAGCTACTGGTTTCTGGCTACTTATGCTCTCTGGCTCAAAAAACAACAAAAAAAAAGACTGCTTTAGTTATGCAAGCAAAGTTAGACGGGACATCCCCAGGTGTCTGGTAAAGGTGTCTGATATAATTTGAAGTGTATAGGGAAAACCAATATCTGGAGAAGAACATGAAGGATTATATATCAAGGAAAACATGTGGGATAAGTACTGTACGTAATAAATATTACTGTCTAGACTGAAACAAAATCCTGCTGGAAGCAGGATGGGGAAAGCAGAACTTTCAGGGCTTTCTTGTGGAAGAGGGCTCCTTTACAGAGCTGGGTAAGCAATTTTTGCCCTGTGCTTTTTAATTGCACTGTGTGTGCCATGTATTGTCATTAATGTGTGTCATAAGGAAGGGGAAAGGAGAAAAAGGACGCATCTTGTAATCTCATCAAATCTGGCAGCATTTGCAATCATATGTAACATCAGGCGCAGTGAGCCTCTCTTGTGCCCATAGCATCACTCACCGTCACGGGGGCAACATGAGCTTTCAGCCTATACAAACCATCCCTTTCATCACTTTCCATCCTGAGAATGTCTCCGAGAAGACTTGACACTATTTCTGCCGGGCACTGGCCATCCAGGGACAACTACACTGGCAAAAATCAGTGTTCACTAAAATCCACCTAACTTTCCTCTTGTAAACAGCTGATTCCCATGCTGGCCACGAACATGGCTACTAGGCTGTGTCCCGATGCCAACACCCTGAGACCTTTCAAAATGTCAGACTGGACAAAACCTGGAGAAACCAAGCCCATAGGCCAATATGGTGCTTATTGACATAAGTGTAGAACAGCTAATTCCTCAGCCAATGAGACAAGAGTTCAGACAACTAAACCTGGGAATTATTTATTTCATACTAGGATGGTGCTGAATATCTCACTGTTATGAAGAATTGTGCAAGGTGATGTCCACATTTTTTGTTTGTTTTTTTTCTCCATCTTATGAAACCAGTCCAAGAATTTGGTTGCAAAGCATGTTTTCGGAAAGCAGTATAATCCAGAACTGCTAGATTGATGGCTTTCTGTTTTGCCTAACTAGGACTGCATTTAGAGCCAGTGTCTGATCTAGGAAAGTCTGACCTGTTACATAGCTTTCAGTCCTTTTATGTAGGAGTCGGGTCCTCAGCTGATATAAATCACATTTTATCCATTGATTTAATTGGGAGCTGTGCAAATTTACACCAGTTGAGGATCCAACTTAAAGTTGCTCAGATTTGAAGACCTGAGACTCATTAGAAGATGCACAGAATTTCTCTCTGCATTTGCATGCATTGCAGATACATTTTGGGTTGTTCTCGAAGTTTTAAGATTTGAGTGCTCCAGAAGAGATGAGGCATCCAAATTTTCTGCATGCCATTTTCATCTTCAAAGATTCTGCTATTATTTCACTGCACTGATTTAAATATGTGCCATAATGTATTCAATTCATTAATTACCCAGGGTCAGACGGTGAACCTCTTTATTCCTGTTAGTGAGAAATTATTCACAGAGTCCCACTGATTTCACTGCTTGCATGATAAGTGTTCACCAGGCTGAATAAGGGCTCCACCATCCATCCAGTCCCCAAAGTGTGTAGTGTCCAAGATGATACTTGCTTTTTGACAGAGCCATACCCTTCCGAAACCCCATAGAAACAGCATTTCAGAAGAGAAGACATTGGATGAGAGACAGTCAGAAAATGGTCTGTTTTAATGTGGGAAAATGTTGACTTTTTGTCCAAAAATTAAAAGTTGAAATAGTCTTCCAAAACCCAAGAATTGTCGGCCCAAAACTTCCAGTTCCAAAGAGAACATATTGATTTGAAAATTGTGTCCTGATGACTCAAGGGAGTTGTAGTTTGGATTCCTCATGCCCCTATTCTCTTCCCTAGGCTGGCTACATCTCCCATGATATACAAAGGTCTCCCATGCTTGCTGAGGTGCAGTGGTTTATCATGAGAGGCCCTGGCCATGGTGCATCTGAGAGATGTATTCTGACTGGGGAACCTGACCGATAGAGGAGAATGGGGGCATGAGGCACCAGAACTACAACTCCTATGAGGCACTATTTCCACATCAAAATCTTTTTTGGTTTTGGCTAGAAGTTTTCAGCTGTTCAGTTTTTCAACAAAAAGTCTAAATTTTGGGGTGTAAAACAATCACTTTCCGTGAAAAATATAATTTTGTCAAAAACCCAATTTTCCATCAAAAAACTTCCGTGGAAATTTTTTGACCAACTCTACTTTGGAGGGATTGCAGTTCACTAGGTCATGGTTGAATCTCCTTTCTTGATTGAAGGATATTGGGATGGATACCTGGCAGGTCACTGCTGTGGATAGGTGGTGGTCTGAAAATTAGTTAAGAAGGTTCTAATGGAGGAATAGCTAGCACACTAAGAGTATCATCTTTACATGTCAGTCTACTAGAAACACAACAAAAATTGTAATAGATATACTAGAAAATTTTCTTCCTCTGAAGGAAGAAGACAGAACTAAAGGCTACAGCAAGTCAGTACTTTACTCCTCATAAAGGCAGCCTTTATCTAAAATGAATACTTGAACTATCACAATATTTCACAGTAATGATCCAAATTACTGTGGCCTAAAATAATATAAGTAGCACAGTGCTTCGGGCCAGGGGTCTAGAATACAGTATCTTTCTAGAAGGGGGCTGGAGGCTAGAGAATCTTATTGGTCTTTTTCCAGGTATACATGGCAGCTGGTTCTCAGGACCATAACTACCTCATTGTTTATTGGTGAGGTTCAATGGGAGGTCAGCCTTTCAGAAAATCAGCTGTAATCTTTCCAGCAAATGTCAGCACTCTTGATGAGAACTGCACCACAGCTCTCAGGATCAGGACAAAAATGGTGCCAGACAAAAAAAACCACACCACATTTCACAGCATCTTTTTTCCCCCCAAACACTGATTTAGAAACCTCCCCTGCCCCACCAAAATGTGTGTTGTGGAGCCTGTGTGGTGCTCAGGCTGGTGGGCCTTATGCAGCTGTAGTCATTGTTAGCCTCAAAAATAAAAACAAAAAAAGATTTATATCAAAATGTTCATGACGCATTTAGCTGTGCAAAGTGATTTATATGAGGCAAAAAAAGTGTTGCTTAATCTCCAAATAATGCAGGCTCCTAAAGTGCAGTGCCGGACGTATGATCAACAACCCATAAAACTGGTATGCTCTTCTTCTCCTTGGATTAGCTTGCATACTTACAGATGGGTTTTTGTTTTTAAGAGTAGTGCTCTTGTTATGGATGGGGGCGAGAGGGGCCAGGGTGAAGGGAGGATAGAAACTGGCCAGTGTATAAACAGCAGAATGAGAACTAGATCCTGGTCTTGCACTGGAGAAACACCACTGATTTCAGTAGTTACTTCCTGATTTACACAGGGGTAAATGAGATTATGGCTGGGTCCTAAATCCCGAATGAAAGTCCATCGGCACACACTAACCTTTCCTGTAACTCACTAGTCATTTTACATTCTCAAGGCAATTACAAGCTAATAGCAAGACCTATTGCATGTGATTATTAAGACTTCTCTTTCTTCATTCCATAGGCATGGCAGCCAGGCTGCATACTGTACAAAAAGCCATCTCAGACCTAACATTTTAAAAAGCTTTTTGTGACTGTTTGAGCATCTGGCACAGTAGAACTGATTTTTTTTTTTTTAATTAAATGTCATTGCCTTGACACCCAGCCCAAAATGGAGGAGGACTTGTAAATGTGCCAGCACAGCTGGGAGCTATTATGGGACAGACCGTCTCCCCTACCTCTCAAAACACAGACAGCCTAGCAACTGTGTTCTCCCCCTGCCTCCTTTTTGATGTTGTTGCTTCTTAACCAGTGGGTAAGCTATAGCCGAGGGTGAACTTTCCCATCTGCACTCAACAGCAGGAAGGAGGAATTACCACAGCTGCCACGCCACCTCAGTGCCCATTGAAGTAGACCCTGTGTGAAGAGGGGCCTGGAGGAGAGCATGATGCAGATCTGTGCTGAGTATTGTCACTGAGACCTCTCCTGCCTTATGGAAAATGAACTGCCTGAGACAGGTACTGCATACACTATTCAGATCTCATGGACCCAGGATAGGCCACAGATCCCAGCTGTCTTATGAGCAGACAAAAATGTCTCACTTTTAGATCTTTGAGGCTGAGATTTCCAAAGGATGCTTAGGGAGTTGCACACCCAAACCCTACTGGAATTTAGTGGCAGTTGGGCACCTGCCTTCCTTTGAAAATCCCAGCTTCAGTCACTGCACTTGCTTTTACTTTTTTCCCCTCCCTGAATCACTCTCTCTTATCCATCCCCACTCACTCTACCACCCTCTTGTCAGCCCCAAGATCGCCAGCTCTGAAGCACTTCCTCACAGATCAGGTCCTGCCCCAGACTCAGGTCTCTGTAGCCTCTCAGAATGCTTTACAGTGTAGTTTCGATGGCACTGCCGCAAACATTGTAGTGAACTTAAGCTTGGCAGAATTCAGTTTTTGAACATTTTGATGGATAATATTGACATCTGTTCTTAAGCCTTTTTATCAATTATCTATTTAAATGTTTGCAGTTGTGGGATATGGTGATGTCAGAATGGGGGGAGTCAGACAATTATTTTTAATGATAGGAGATGATGAGATTCAAAAAGTTAACACTTTATAACCTTAAAACATAAATTGTCACTATCACATGTCAGAATAGACATACTAAATATCCTAAAATCAAACTCTTAAGTTTTCAAGCAGAATTTTTCTGTGAAGCCAAAGTCATAATGTTACTTTTATGGCTGCTGGTAATGTTTAGACCAAGGCACATTTTTACAGATAAAAGGGGCCATTTACTTAAGCTAAGCTCCTCTAAAGTCCATTACTTCTAGTAGTGTGAACCCCCCGTACCACTACCAGAGGATAACAGATTGTCTCCTCTACCTGCCCATTCACAATTAATTACACATGTTGCAAACAACCCTCTAGACTGGAATTAGTCTCCCAATAGTGTCTAATTCTCTATTGTGATTTTTTTCCACAAGTAATATCAGTCCTTCATCGTCTTTGAAGAATCCCGTTACAGAGAGATATACAAACCATTTGATGACTCGGAGTGAAACTAGTAAATCTCTGACCTTTTTTACCAATTGTATCTTGGGTTTTGAAAAATCTGGGATTTCTCAAGAAATGTTTTCCTTGGGGGAAAAAGAAACCCAATCCACATACAAAATCCAACTCCCCCTCCACTCAAACTCTTTTCCAGCACCCTGTGAAGTCCCAGCCTACAGTATGTCAATCCCAACCAGAAGAAAACCTATAATATATACCAGCTTAAATTGTAGTTTGTCTTGTGTGTCAGGTCCAGGAATGAGCTCTACCATACTGACCTGCTCAGTATTCTGTGAACTTGCTTACTAGCCAGTTCATTTATTATCGTCACCATTTCACAGCTCGCCAGTTTTCAGAAAGTGCCATTCCAATTAAAATAGGACAAAGGGGTTCAGTGAGCCACTTTCTTTCTCACAGTATCAGTGTGCAAGTGACATTAAATTACAGATATATCACTCAGCTATAAGAATAGGAAATGGCACAAGCAGAATCCAATTACCTGAATAAAAGTCTTGTATGAAAATAGGGACAACATCATTTTCAGTGGACTCTCAAGCAGCTATAACCTCTTGCCTGCTTTTCAGACTCCATGCAGACTCTATACAGTTGGTAATTAGAATTCTACACATAATGCAGATATGTGTAACTGAAGAACACCAGGGAGAATTGAGTTTTCTAAGGCAGAATTCTCTGAACATATAAGCAAACTACCCAAACATTTTCTCCCTGTATTATTTACTACAATGAGGTTACAAATTGACTGAGAAGAACAATAAAGGGACAAACAAAGCATCATATATGGAAGAGGGTTTCCTGCCAATATTTTGGCCCAGATTCTGCTCACCTGCACCAGTTTTATACCAGTGTATTTCCACTGATTTCAGTGGATTTGCACCTAAATAACAGTTATGGGATCAGAAGAGGCCCCTAAGAACAGCATTATCAAAAGCCTGATGATCATGATAGTTGCAGTGTAGATCTCTGACTCTCTTAAAGGAGATCTGGATTAGATGGAGCAATGATTTCCTACACTATCAATTCCTCCTGATACACTGCAAAAACAATGGGAAAAAAAGGAAACACTATATCACTACAAAAGGTTTTCTTTTCTCCTGCTGATAGCCCACCTTAGCTGATTATTCTGATTAACTGAAAACACCCATTTTTCATGTCCTCTGTGTATATATATCTTCCTACTGTAATTTCCACTGCATGCATCCGATGAAGTGGGTTTTAGCCCATGAAAGCTTATGCTCAAATAAATTTGTTAGTCTCTAAGGTGCCACAGGTACTCCTGTTCTTTTTGCTGATGAAGGCTAACATGGCTACCACTCTGAAACATAGGCGTTATTTGTTTGCCTCATCTAAATCCAGATACTAGGTCGTGGGTGCTATTCCAATGTCTGTAATTAATAATAAGAAAAATATACATCGCCTCATTTGCTTTTGCTTAGTGTTTAGCTTCAAATATTCCAAACATGCTAAATATTTTAGTAGGTAAAAATGCGTCAAGCAGGCTCTTAAAAAAACGAGGAAGAAAAACGGAGGCAGTGCCGATCATCTCTTCAGCCCAGTGTTTACTTTGGGTCATAGTGGTCAGTTCCCTCTAATCATATCCATATGCTTGGCATTTTGACACAAGCTGCTTTGGGAGTCTACATAAGACACTTGACAAATGTCCATATAACTATCCCGTCAATAGTTTAATAAGGCTATTTTTGGCAAGGAGAACAAATAAGATTAATTTCCTGTTTGGACATGTCAAATATGGGTGTGCTTAATTTCTTTCAACAATATATTTTTTTGGCTTCCTAAAGAGACAACAACAAAAATTTTTGGACTATTTTGTTCCTGAGAACAAATCCACCCCATGTTAATTATGCCAATGACAACATTTCAACAGGAAAAACAAACTAGAAAATATTACTGACCTGGTTACTTAGAAGTCCAGCAAAAGACAATCTAGAGATTTATCCTCGTTGGGTTTGGAGTGTTTACCACCATTGCGAAGAAAAGGCCAGGTGGTCTAAATTGTAGCAAGAAGCTGAAGTTCCTGCCCTCAGTTACTGTGCTAAAGCTCCTGTACATTCTGGCTAAACATAATGAATCTGTCAGTCGTGCAGGTAAGTAATCTGTGCATAGCTGACACCAGCAATACCAGATTTTCCATGTACTTTCTCTCGTAACTTACATTATTCAAAGTTTCTTGTAAATTTTTTAGTACATTAAGTCTACTTGTAAGAATTACTGACAGAAGAATAATAAAGCACTGAATAGTGATCAGCTGCCTGTGTCTCCCAATACTCAACAGTTCTCCCAAGAAATGCTGTTAAATGAATAAAATAGTATTGGGATAAAAATAAAAACCAAGCCCAATGTCCTTTCTTTAAAAAAAGAATCCATCCCTCCATCGCTGCTCCATCTCCCGCACCTGCTCCATCTCCCGCACTCATCCCTCCACCTCTGCCCCTGTCGTGCCGCCATCCCTCTCTGCCCCCCACTTCTCTTGCTGTCTCTAGAATGTAGTTCAGACGGTACTGAAGTGTGAATTTCAGGTTACCAAGCACACAAAACTTGCAAGGTGCTACTAGCTGTGTTATCGCTGGGAACGTGGGGCTGGAGTTGCATAGACCCCAATTACTGAGCATCGCATGTCAATGCGATATGATTTCAGAAGAGCTACTTTCCTGAGGAGTGCGAGATGAGTGGTCAGTAATGCTAACAAAGCCAACACTCTCAAAAAGCTGTGTTCTTTCAGCCCCCGTGCTTGTTGAATACTTGTAGCTGCATGCTTAGAGCCACAGGGCTAAATCCTCAAAGGCTTTTAGGTGAATTTCATTGGCAGTTAGGTGTCTAAATAACTTTGGAAAACCTTTGGGGGAGGCAAATTAAAGCCAATCTGGACAACAAGGCTCACGTTTTCACCTCTGGAGGTCCCCGATTCAAACCCTGATGTATCAGCCATGATAAAAGCCATGACAGAAGCAGTAGGATGATAGCATTCCAGTGTGAGGGGCAATCCTTTCTTGCCACTTCTTCTTTTGACCCCTTCGCTCTGCCCAAGCCTACCTCTCCCTTCTTTTTTCTCCCAACCTTGTCTTTGCAGCAAGTTCCCTGCTCTTGGGTGTTTAGTGATCACTAACTTCTCACTCGTGTCTTTCCTCAAAATGCGTTGTCAGATGTTACTCTCCATCATTCTGTACATCCATTCATACTGTATGAAGAGCTAGAAACTCAGGCAAAAATGTTCAAATGTGATGTCTAAATTAGGCAATTAAATCCATATGTAGGCACCTAACTGTATGTCCTGACATTCAGAGAGGCAGGGTATTTGTGCTGCTTTTTAACTTCAGGGAGAGCTGCAGATGCTCATCACTTATTAAAATCAAGCCACTTGTTTAGGTGAATGGAACTGGGAAGTGGATTCACATGGCACAGGAGCCCTCTCACGCTGACCCTTTTGCAAGTCTCATCCCTACCTATGGATTTCAGTGCCTAACTTTAAGCTTCCAAGTTTGAACATAAAAAAAGACCCTTAAATGCTGCAGACTGGTTGGGGCCATCAGAGAAGTGTTGCTGTGGTGTGTGATTAAGAATTCCTCTATCCAACTCTTGGCTGTAATTACAATGTATATGTCACTGCTGAAAAGGTTCCTATGTATAAGGCACAGCTTCCACAAGCAGCCATGGTGCAACTGATGCCTGTTAATACTTATGCTCCGCTGCTGGAGGGTTCTGTGGAACCATGGAGAACTAGAATTGTCCCTCTCCAGCCTGCTCCTGCAATTTCAGTGCAGCTCAGGGGTAGTTTACATGGGAGACTCTGGAAAGTTTAAGGTGAATCAATGAAAGGTGTGAAGTTAATGCACATAATATAAAGCACATTGAACCCTCCTGTGGATGCTCACATTCAGGACTAAAATGGCCTTAGTGTATGGTAGCTTAATCCTCCATACTGCAGCAAACTTGAGCCATTTTACTCATCCACATGGGGGTCTAATGTGCATTAACATCACACCTTTCTTTGATTCACCTTAGCTTTCCTGAATGTCTCTGTGTAGACCAACCCTTAGTCCTGTCGGTTCCATTTCTAACTCCCCACTGGGCTCTTAAATATTTTTGCTCCCAAGTGTACCAGTAACTTCTCTTTTGTTCTGTAAGGAGCTCTGTGAAGACCCACACCTATTTGTGAATGGAATCAGCGCCCATGACTTGCACCAAGGGAAGCTGGGGAACTGCTGGTTTGTGGCAGCTTGCTCCTGCTTGGCTCTTCGGGAGAATCTCTGGCAAAAGGTATGTGACCCAATATGCTTGGTGCTTGACATAAAGCCTGTCCCCAAAGGAGAACTGAGTGCCCTGAGCCGAGGTGTCCTGCAGTGGGGTGAGACAGCTGTCAGTACAAAACCTGCGCATTTTCCTTCCTGTCCGTGATAATTTAGCATAACCAATGATCCACACCTCTTCTCCCTTCCCTTCAGGAAGAATATACGGCTGGGGAGTAGCAGGCATTTGAGGTCCAAATTTTCATAGTTGCTCATTTTTATATGGCATCCCTCTCACCAGTTGCTGCTCCCATGGCTTGTTGTTACGTGTCTTGCCCAGAGGACAAGAAAGCAACTCTCTACTGAGCTGACGCCCCCAGACCCTCATTGGTATCAGGCAGAACCAGGAGGCACCTGCACTGTGATGCATGCTTCTATCAGTCACTGCAAATATCACCCCTGTGCCATGTAGCCTCCCTCAGGATAGGTTTTCATTCTCTGCATAAATTGCACAAAAGGGGACTTCAGATACTTTGGTACCAAATTCACTACTGGTGTAGGTGGGTGCAATTCTACTGATTTCAGCTTAAGATCTTCAGAGGCTGACTGGGCTGCCAGAGCAGTGCCCTTTGTGGTATCTGCCAAGGAACCAGCTCAAGTCACCCCCTGATTAGGTCTCACTTGTGTTTGGTGAACTGTGCTTCTCTTCATTTCTCAGGTGATTCCGAACTTTAAGGAACAAGAATGGGATTCAAAGAGACCCCAGAAATATGCTGGGATTTTTCACTTCCAGTTCTGGTGTTTTGGACAGTGGACTGACGTGGTCATAGATGACAGATTGCCAACAATTAATGGGGAGCTGATCTACTGCCATTCCAACGTGGAGAATGAATTCTGGAGCGCACTGCTGGAGAAAGCTTATGCAAAGTATGAATTCGCTCATTGTCCTTTTAAGTGATTTCAGCTACACATAAAAATTCACCCTATCATTTCAGGTGCTACTGATTTCCTCTCTCATCCCTATCATATTTCCCCACCATGTTACTTCCCAATTGCAAGTCCTCTTGGAGAATATATAACTTTGAGACTGCCTCCAGGACCCTTCGTTAATCCACTACCAGGAGCAGAGCTGGTCAGAATCAGACTTTTCATTATTGTAAAACATTTTAAACTTTTTAAAAAATCATCCCAATTTTAGACAAAAAGTCAACATTTCATTTCATTTATTTATTGCAAAAGAAAATTCTGAAAACAAAAATCATTTCAGTCAGTCAAAACCTTTCATTTTAATAAATTCAAAGTGTTTCATTTAGATCTTTTTACATTTTTTTTTTTTTTTTTACATTTTGAAATGAAAAGTTGCTTTGAAATGAAGAATCAAAACTTTTTATTCTGAAAATATGAAAATTGGATGTGGCAGCATTTAAAAAAATCCACATTGTTTGTTGAAATTGGTACAATTTGGGGAAAAAATCAAAACAGCATTTTCACACATTAAACTGTTGTGACAAAAAAAATTCTGACCAGCTCTAGCCAGGAGGTGCTCCTAAGGCAGTGATCCCCTTCCTATGCGTCTTACAAAAAGCACATTTCCTCTTCATTACATCTAATTCTAGCAATTCAGAGAGCAGGATTCTTAGGGATGCTCTCAAGTCTATTGCATAGCAATGTAACAAAGGTTTCTTCCCAGTTCCCTGCTGTTCCGACACACTCGTGATCCTTTTTCTGTATGGTCTCAAGTATTACACAGAAATAATCCCATTTGGCTTGGTTTTAACAGCCATAAGGTGGGTCAATTTGTTCCGTCTTACCTCTAGGCTGGCTGAGTCTTATGAAGCCCTGGATGGAGGCACTGCCGCAGAGGCAATTGTCGATTTCACTGGAGCAGTGGCAGAATCCATAGACCTGGTAAAGGGCAAATATTGTGAGAATATTTCTGAGCAAATGAAGCTGTTTGAAGATTTGCTGAAAGTACATAAAAGAGGCGGATTAATCAGCTGTTCCATCACGGTATGTGTGCAGATTTTGATATACAATGATTTATTCTGATGAGTTTTCTTGCCTGGAAAAACGATTTTAGCATAAATATGTTCAGCATATCCTTAATTTGGATTTTGAGAACGTTGTTTTTAGGAAGCTAATGACTTGGCAAGAACAATTCCCTAAGACACCAGCTATAATTCAGGAAACCACAGTCACGTGCCCCGCCATTGACCTTAACATGGATGTAAAGTTCTCTCCTTTCTGAATGGAGAGAGGTACCCAATTTTTAACTTGAGCAGAGATGAACAAATTTAGAATATCCTGACTTCCAACTGAGGCGGCTGGCACCATGTCCTCTTACGACATTTAACTTCTTGCTGAAACCTGTTTACAAAATCACTTTTCCAAGCACTGAGCTGCCAGTTCTTCTTCCTGATGGTGGTGACGGGGCCATCTTTGTGTCAATGTAGTACCGGAGCTGAGTGGAAGTGGTGAGCTCATCCAGCCATTCAGAGCAGGAACATGGACCTCATGTTTTTCACTAAAGCTTCTGGTCAGATAAAAATACTGTGACTTCTTGCTGGCTAAGACTGTCCTATACATATTTACAAAGCACCCAAAGTGGGCTAGATGCTTTACAAGACAGCAAAGAGACATGCTCTCTGCCCCAAGAAGTTACCAGCAGGGTTGTGAAAAGTGCTGGTCACTGGCCTACCTCTGCTCCCCCAGAGCCCATGCTAAAGCTCCCACTGACTTCAGTGGAAGCAGGGTTAGGCCAATGCTGAAAGCCATTGAAAATCCCACCTTAAATGAAGATGACATCACAAGTGAAGAGAAAACAAACTGATCCTCATGCATTTTAGGATTTTCTGTGAATTTATTTTAAAATTATTTAGAAACTGTGTTTATTTATTTTCTGGACAGGAGCCCTGGGGATAAAAGGGAGCAGGGATTATTCCATAAGATCAAACAGGGCAGCATTAAGGTTCTATGAAGCTCCTGGCTGCACTGCCCTCTCCTTTCAGTTCTAGCGACCTATAAATGTCAAGGCTAATCTCTGTGGGCTTAGTCAAGTCACTTTAACCTCTTGGTTTCATTTCCCTCTTTGTAAAATGGAAATTATACCACTTACCTCTCCCGTAGAAGTACTGTGGTGATTAACTGGTTAGTACTTATAGTCTGCAATATGAGTTCCCAACTATCTGCTTCGTTTGGAAATTGTTCCTTGAAAATATGAATGTACAAACATTGGCACGTGAATGCCGATCCCAGAACAATCAGTTATGCGCCACTTCTGCAGCAGAAAGTTGGTGGTAACTGAAAGATTCTCCCATGACTGCAAAGCAAGTCAACTAAGTGTGTAGATCCCCCACCAAGAATCATCGCTCCAACTACGACTGGACATCCACTGCTTTAAGGCACTGCCTCTTTTCACCAAGAAGGAAGAACTTGGTGCATGGGAGATGGACTACCAGCCTACAGAATAGAGCATGATATAGTTTGGGAGCCGCACCCTCCCATTCTCCAACTCCCATGAGGCACTGCAGCTGCACTTCCGAATCCAAATATTTGGGGAGTTGATTTTTTTTTTTTTTTTTGACAAAAACTCAAAATTAAAAAAAAAATTCTGACAAGCTCTATCACTAACTTCCCCCAAAGCCTCAGGCATGCATCCTGCTTGATAATGTGATGGCAATGGACAGAAATACCAGGGAGGTGATTTAAATTATCACTAAAAAATGCTGAGGCTGTTTATTTAATAACAAGAGCTTGGGAAAAAGGTAAAAGTTTAGCTGGTTGGAATAAAATTAAGCACTTGCTAGTACTTTCTATTCTCCCCTGGAGTTATATTTCTGCCCTTTGAATTAATCAAATAAAATACAAATGCTTCTCAACATTGTTATGCAGGCACTATATTTATTGATTTATCATGGTATATAAAACTGCCTCACTAGCATTTTACCTCTCGGCTCCGATAAGTGTGTTATACGCACCACAGGGCTTGCTAACAGCAGAATATTTAATACTTAAGTGGCTTACATCCCAATTTAGAAATGACCCGACATACTTCTTTGTTTACAGGACATCCCAGGGCTTGTACGTTTGGCAGTTCAAACAGAAGGCAATTTACATTTCTTATTTAAAAGGGGGAAAAAAAACTTTTAAATAGAAAGTGAAAAAGCCAGGTGTCATCCTGCTGAAAAGAAGAATGCAGTTGCTAATGGAGATTCTTCTGGCTCTACAGTTTAACAAGCAGGAATGGTTATAGACTCCTTTGCTGTCATGAAAGCTTGTGCTCTTATTTGTGAGGAGTACAAATGAAAGAGAGTGTCAGATTGGTGGGGGCGGGGGGAGAAAGCCCTGGGAAATGTCAGTGGCTCTCAATATAACATAAGAACTAATTCTTTGTGAGCTGTTGTCGCTGAAATACACTGTGAATCTTGGCATTAGTCCTAGAATTTCAAGCTCATCAGTCAGACCTGATCTGATAGTTATAGGTGGTGAGAAGTTGCTCTGTTGCTTCTTTTTTTACTAATTTTATGTACCAAGCTGCTCAAATCTTCCAGCTGATTTGAAATGGGTAAGAATGTCTGGCATGGTCACACATCACTGTCAGTGCTGTAGTCCATCCCTCTCCTCCCACCAGAACAAAGCCTTGTATCGTCAGTGAGATTTGATTTTGGTTCCATGCAGAGAACTGAGAAATGCAATGAGCCAAACCCTAGCAACTCATTTCTGCTGCTCCAGTGGGAATGTTGGCTGTGTAGAGAGTATGGGCCTGGTCCTGTAGGCCTTACATTGTGAAAGAAAAACAATATAAGGCCCTGATCCAAAACCCATTTATTAAATGGGAATCTTTTTTCCATGGGCTTCAGTGGGCTTTGAATCAGCCCCCTCTGCACAAAACAGATTGAAATCCAAGTGCAGGAGAAACATTTGTCAAACATTCTTAGATCAGTAGCTGATCAGGCCAGGCAGTACACCAGGGTAACACACTACCAACCTGTGACATCTGGCGACCTGGGTTCAAATCTGATTTAAGGTCCCCAGAGGAAACTCATCTGATAACATCAGCATACACAAGAGAGCAGGGCTGGCTTTAGGCCTATTCCACCAATTCCCCCGAATTGGGCCCCGCGCCTAATAGGGCCCCACACCCAGTGAGAATCCCTTCCTTGGCTAGAGGCGCCTTTTTAATTTTTACTCACCTGGTGGCACTCCGGGTCTTTGGCGGCGAGTCCTTTGCTCGCTCTGGGTCTTCGGCGGCACTTCGGCGGCGAGTCCTTTGCTCGCTCTGGGTCTTCGGCGGCACTTCGGTGGCAGCTCCTTCAGTGCCGCCGAAGACCTGGAGCGAGTGAAGGACCTGCTGCCGAAGTGCCGTCGAAGACTCTGAGCACCGCCCAGTGAGTACAAGCCCCACGTGTTTTTTTTACATTTTTTTTTTTTTTTTTAGTGATCCTGCTGGGGCCCCATCAAAACTGTTCAAATTGGGCCCCACGCTTCCTAAAGCCGGCCCTGCAAGAGAGGCGCAGACTGTCACACAGCAGTAGTCGGCACACAGGGGCCAGCATAATCACTAGAACTGGGATTAGGGAGTGAGAGCCAGAGTCAGAGTCAGACCAGGTTCAGAGTCCAGCTAGTTACTAGGCAAGAGTCAGGGTCTGGCTGGAGTTAGAGACTGGAGACCAATAAGCAAGCTGAGGTCTGGCATCACAGTAAGCCAGAAACCTGCCTGGTTGCCCAGACAGCTTCCTGGGCCACCCTCCAGGGTTAAATAGTGAGCATGGGCTAATCAGAAGACCACAGGGTGCTGTCTCTCTGGATTCTTTGGGCAGTACGTGCTGCGGTGCCTAATCTCCACAGTACTCCCTGAATTTCACTTTGTATGGCCTCCTGGTGGTGATGTGAGAACATCAGCTGCCCCAACTTCCCCAGATCAGGGTTCTAGTCCCCTGCATCCTTAGGCTGCCTGACACCGGACTAGAGGGATGTTGGCTTTGATCCATTATGGCAATTCCTCTGTTACTATACTCCTACAAGGAAACCCACAG
The DNA here is from genome assembly GCF_003597395.2 of Chelonoidis abingdonii. Classification (NCBI taxonomy): domain Eukaryota; kingdom Metazoa; phylum Chordata; order Testudines; family Testudinidae; genus Chelonoidis; species Chelonoidis abingdonii. The sequence goes on from NC_133776.1 coordinate 87,121,817, forward strand.
TTGTATGTAAAAAAAATAAAACTCTTGACTGTGTATGGCTAGGTGCCCTTATTGATTTTGAAGTTCATATTAGTTCTTTGTGGGACTTTTTTGTGTACTGCAGACCTCATCCCCCAGTGACACCGAGGTGGAGACAGAGATGGGTCTGATCATAGGCCATGCCTACTCGGTGACAGCAATTCAGAAGGTGCGCCTCGGAGAAAGGCTCCTGTTCTCTTTTAAGTCAGAAAAGCTCTTCATGATCAGAATGAGGAATCCATGGGGAAAGAAGGAGTGGAACGGTGCATGGAGTGACCAGTACGTGCTGTGGGCTTCTGTGTCACAATAATTCAGCTGTCATTTGTGGCTGCTGGAAGTTAGATGTGTGATTAAATGCTAAGAAACACATTGTTGTTTGCAGTGTTTGTCCCAAGATACAAGAGACAAGGTAAGTCATTTTTGAGCTTCCTTCTCCACAGAGCTCTTTGTTGGGTCTGGGGCTTGGAAGCTTGTCCCTTCCACCAACAGAAGCTGGTCCAATAAAAGAGACACCCAATTGTGTCTCTATGAAATGCAATGTCATTCCACCAGGCAAGAGCCTCATTGACGTTGACATCTCTTCCCAAGCATAGCAGCCTACTAACAAATGGGATGCCAGATCCTGCTGCAATGAGGGAGATGTGGCTTACTTTACATTCTGGACTGCAGCATGCCTCTTGCAGCATTCTTTTGGCAAGTGGCATGGTCTGTGGTTAAAGTCTAAAGATGATGAATCAAGGACAGGAGGTCCATTCTCAACTGCGTCACAGACCCCCTGCATGATCCTGGCAAGCCACAGAGCCTTTCTGTGGCTCACTTTCCTATCTGAAAAATGTTCCCTCTTAGGCTATCTTGAGGTAATGATGAAATGTGCCGTCAAAGTGCAAATTGTATTATTTCTGAAATGACTTTGTAATGGGTCATCACATGGGTCATGGGTTCTGCAGAGACCCTTCCAGTGAATTAAGGAGGAGCAGAGTGACTGGTTCTGCTGGGTTTGTTCCATGACCCGAGGCCTTAAACATTACAATAAATAAATAATACATTACGTTTCAATTGGCCATTTCTAGGGCATTTAATCAATGTTTTTAACACTTAATAATATGATGCTCCTTAAGGACAGTGTATCAACTTCCCTGTCTTTCCTCTTTTATCTGACAAAGTGACTGTTACTTTCAGTCGGTGCTTAATCCCAGTTTAAACAAAGTGCTGAGCTGGCCAGATGCAAAGAGAAACAAGTTGTCTTGATTTATACTAGAGACAGAGGGCCAGATTCTGAAGTGCGCTCTCAGCCCTTTCTCTGGCAAAACTCCCATTAACTTTGGTAGAGTTTGGCATGAGCAAGATCTGTGGATCTGGCCCACTGAAAAATCCACATCCTTGAGCGACTCATAGACTTTAAGGTCTGAAGGAACCAATATGATCATCTAGTCTGACCTCCTGCACAAAGCAGGCCACAGAATCCTACCCATCCACTTCCAATACACACTTCTAACCTATGTCTGAGTTACTGAAGTCTTCAAATTGTGCTTTGAAGACCTCAAGCTGCAGAGAATCCACCAGCAAGTGACCCATGCCCCACGCTGCAGAGGAAGGCGAAAAACCTCCAGGGCCTCTGCCAATCTGCCCCGGAGGAAAATTCCTTCCGACCCCAAATATGGCGATCAGCTAAACCCTGAGCATGTGGCAAGACTCACCAGCCAGCACTCAGGAAAGAATTCTCTGCAGTAACTCAGATCCCATCCCATCTAACATCCCATCACAGACCACTGGACATACTTACCTGCTGATAATCAAGATCAATTGCCAAAATTAAGCTATCCCATCATACCATCCCTTCCATAAACTTATCAAGCTTAGTCTTAAAGCCAGATATGTCTTTTGCCCCCACTACTCCCCTTGGAAGGCTGTTCCAGAACTTCACTCCTCTAATGGTTAGAAACCTTCATCTAATTTCAAGTCTAAACTTCCTAGTGTCCAGTTTATACCCATTTGTTCTTGTGTCTACATTGGTACTAAGCTTAAATAATTCCTCTCCCTCCCCTAATATTAATCCCTCTGATATATTTTATAAAGAGCAAGCATATCCCCCCTCAACCTTCTTTTGGTTAGGCTAAACAAGCCAAGCTCTTTGAGTCTCCTTTCATAAGGACAGGTTTTCCATTCCTCGGATCATCCTAGTAGCCCATCTCTGAACCTGTTCCAGTTTGAATTCATCCTTCTTAAACATGGGAGACCAGAACTGCACACAGTATTCCAGATGAGGTCTCACCAGTGCCTTATATAACGGTACTAACACCTCCTTATCTTTGCTGGAAATACCTCGCCTGATGCATCCTAAAACTGCATTAGCTTTTTTAACGGCCATATCACATTGGCGGCTCATAGTCATCCTAGGGGTGATCAACCAATACTCCAGAGGTCCTTCTCCTCCTCTGTTTGCTTCCAACTGATGTGTCCCCAATTTATAACTAAAATTCTTATTATTAATCCCTAAATAGCAGACCTTGCACTTTTCACTATTAAATTTCATCCTATATTACTATTACTCCAGTTTACAAGGTCATCCAGATCTTCCTGTATGATATCCTGGTCCTTCTCTGTGTTAGCAATACCCCCCAGCTTTGTGTCATCCGCAAACTTTATTAGCACATTCCCACTTTTTGTGCTTAGTTATACTGGTATATACGTAGTTATACCGAGCTTAACGCCTTATGTAGGCCATGCTATGTCAGAGGGAGAGTGTCTCCCGCTGACATAACTGTCACCTCTCACAGAGGTGGAGTTAAGCCGACAGGAGAGCTCTGTACTGTTGGCTTAGAGTGTCTTCACCAGATGTGCTACAGCAGCACCACTGCATTGGTGCAGCTGTGCTGATGTCAATTTGTAGTGCAGACTTGTCCTTAGGGCTTGTCCACATGAATAATTAGACTGCGGCAAGATGGGATGTTATCAGATTTGCCCATTACTTTGGGATAGGCTCATTTATTCAGGTTACTTTTCTGGGGAAGGGGATTCTGTAATTCTATCAATGTACTGCTTGTATCACTTGTGTGTTCATATGGAGCTCTACTTCTCCCTTTCTGCAAGTCCCATCCCAATGGAGCTATCCTGCAGGACCTAGGTTCCCTAGGGCTGGGTTTCTCCAGCTCCAAAACCAGATGAGCAGACACCCACGCACACATACATTAACAGAGCAAGTCTGAGTGGACTGGGTCAATCAGCACTGTCAAGCTGACCCCTTATATGTCCCTGGACTCACTGGGCTGGACGAAGCAGCACTTTCAAGCTGACTTTCCTTATATGCCCCTGGGCTCCATGGACTGGGTCAAGCAGCACTTTCAAGCTGTTACCCTTATGTGTCCCAGATTCAGCAAGTCCCTATCCCCACCTTCACAACACAATTGTACTGGCAGTAACCTACTTGATGAGCAAACCCCACAGTATTCTGGGCACTGCAGGGATCTTTAACTTAGGTAAAAGAAACGTTGCTGCAAAGTGAATAGGGGAAGCTAAAAACACAAAAGAGTAAGGTTCAGCCAGAGAGAGAGAAGCAACCAGCTTAACCATACAAGTTATTTATTGAATACTGGTGATAACTACACAAAGAGAACTAAACCAACATAACGTACATTATTAAAGGTCAATACCTAAGGTAGAAAGGAAAAATGAAAAGAGAGAGAAAAGGGGGTCTCACCACTCCCTGAAGCTTGGACTGGTCGGGGTTCCCAGATGATGCTGGTAGCGAGGGTCCTGAGGGCAGGAGGCAGGCAGAGTCCCCAGCACGATCAGTCAGGAGAGTATGGAGTCCTAGTGGAGCTGATGCAGAGTTTGGATCTGAGCATCAGAACCCTAACTGGAGGGTGAGTAGGGATTTTTGTAGAGAAATACAATTGTTCAAGGGGAGAACATAGATTTGTTTATAGGTAAGCTGATGACTCAAGGGTTTTTTTTTAGCCTAGACAAAAGGAGCTGATCACTCTTGGCTATGGGTGGTGTTTTCTTCCAGGGAGCTCACAATGCAACTAGGCTGCTTCAGCTATTTGGATATCAATTAAGGATTCATTACTAGAATTGGTCTGATAATTGCTGAGCTGGGTGTGTGCAGACCTAGGTTCATTAGCATCTGGAGCAGAGATTCCCATGATGCAGTGCTTCCCTGCTTTTTCTAGTCCCAGAATTCAGTGCGGTTCTCTGGTTCTCCATTCTGTATGCAAATTGAGATGTCTTCCTGTCCCATCTTTTCATGCAGATGAGGCTAGGGAGTCGTCTCTGCTTTCCATTCTGTATGCTAATGGAGATGTTCTTAATCTTGTCACCCTTGTCAGGCGGGGGTCTAGGTGTGTCCGTCTCCCAACGCCCTCCACTGCTCTCTGCAAGTTCTTTTCTCTGATGGGTTTTGGTTTAAGCAGAGGCTGAGGGGTGGGGGTGGGGGGAGCCTTTCATGAGTCAGGCTGGATACTGCACCCTGGTTCCCCAAGAACACAGAGGTGTCTGGTATCAATGTGAATCTATCCCACACCAACCTGCACGATCTAGCTGTTCGGCACCTTGCTGATGCACAGTAACGGTTCGCCAATCTGCTTTGATCTAGGCCTGGTTCAAAGAGGACGGGGCATTAACAGTTTGTTACAGCACTTTCATCTAGGGTGACCAGAGAGCAAGTGTGAAAAATTGGGACAGGGGATGGGGGGTAATAAGAGCCTATATAAGAAAAAGACCCAAAAATCGGGACTGTCCCTATAAAATTGGGACATCTGGTCACCCTACTTTCATCTAGCCCTCTTCGAAATAGGACTAAATCAAAGTGCACTAGCAGACTGTTAATGTACATCAGCAGAGTGCACACAAACAGTGAGATGGCGGCAGGCTAATGTGGGGCTGGTCACACCCCAGCTTGCCACGAACTAAATGTTTGTGTAGCCACCCCTTAGATAATGCCTTCCCATCCAAGTGAAGAGCATGATAAACAGCTCAGGAGGAAATTCAGGCTGTGTTTCCAGAGCAGCTCATGTACATTTTGAGGGTCCTTGGGGAATAAAGCCATTCTCATGTGGAAATTTCATGCAGATCTGACCTTCCAAGCAACGGCTCAGCTATACTGAGGGAGAGGCTGTCAAGGGAAGTAAATCAAGTGCTGCTTTAAATGTGTTTAGCGTTTTGTCTTTAACCATGTATCAGTGCTGATTTAAAAAATGCCTCTGTGTGAGGCAACAAAACTTCCATATACATGATCCACCTCATCAGTGCTCAGACAATATTTTAATTTGAGGGGACAATAAAAGGAATTTTTTTTTTCCAAGTGAGAAGATTTAATTTCACATACTAAACCACTTTTTACTTCCAGGTCCGAAGAATGGAAGAAAGTGAGTGACTCAGAGCGTAAGAGCTTGGGACTCACTGTTCAAAATGATGGCGAGTTCTGGTGAGTAAAAATGTCTGTTGATTGGGAAACCTCTACTGGAGTTGGCTAAATTCAATAGTTGTTATTCGTCCTGGTGTTGTATCTCCCTCAAGTATAATTTCTATGAATGCATGAGAATCTGTGATTGTTCTGCAGCTACTGACATTAGATATTAGCTACTGGTGTTTCTTCAGATTCTCAGGGAGTGGGAATGGAAAACTTGTGAAAGGAATAATGGAACAAAATACTTAGGCCTGAATGAGTAGTTACATTTCAGGCACCTCAAAGCCATAATCCTTCAATATTTAGGAAAATTCCCTTATTCCTAAGTTGATTTGTTCATGGCACGCTATCAAATGGCAGGCACTCTCCAAAGCTGCATCTAAAACTGTATCTGCCTGGTACAGTATTTACCTAACGGATTTCCAATTCACCCATCACTGTAGTAGTGAGGTACCTGTAAATAAGGGCGTAATTAACTAATTTTGATCCTAGTCATTGTTTCCCAGGCTTGGGGCGCTGTATTCCAGGCAGAATCTCTGGAACTTTGATGAGTCAGCTGGGAGGGGTCACTATCAAAAGACATTCTCCTATCCCAAGGGTCAGTGTGTCACTGCATACTCTTAGCTTTGTCAGAACTGGGAATAAGGGGTTAAATGCAGAGTTTGATTCTAGGCCTCTTCTATGTCAGGAGAGACCCTAGTCCATGATTACTAGACTGACCCTACTGGATTTTAGTCTTCCGGACCATCTGCAACTATGTCAGGTGACACAACTACAGCAATGCTTCCTGGTTAAAACACTCTTTTATAGATGAGACTTAAATGGGTTTTAACTGCATCACATGCCATACACCATTTAGGGACAGTGTTAAACTGTATTTAAATCCTGAGTACACTCCAGGAGGGACCCACATTGTAACCATGTATTGAGACCAACAGGTTATAACAAGGTCACCTGAAATGGTTGCTTCCGTGTTATAGATAGAACCTTTGTAGCCAGTACAGAGATGGCATTCTCCCAACACCAGACATACAGTGCCAGTTCCAGCCCTGTGGTTATAACCGTGTTCTTAGGATCAGATGGGTTACGGTCAAAGATGAGTGATGCCTCAACTTGAGCTTTAGAAGGTGCCATACAGTGTCATGTCCAGTCAGATGGGCATTTGATGATCCTTTTTTATGCAGAGCTTGAGGCTTTTTTTACAAATCATGCCTTGCTTATGTCCCTGGCTCAGGATGACATTTGATGACTGGGTGTCAGAACTTCACCGATGTTGACGTCTGTCGTATTGTGAACACTTCGTACTTTCAGCATCCACAAAACTTGGGAAGAAAATGGTGCGTGGGGCATGGACCAAGCATTCAGAACCACTGAAAAACCGTCCTCCGGAGGATGTTTCGATTACAGAGCCACCTTCTTACAGAATCCGCCCAGGTTTGGAGTTCATTTACACTGAATCGAGAAGACAATACTTGGTGTCAATGTGTCACTCTTGAACAGGAAGCCTGTGCAGTTTTCCATTTAAAAAACCACCTGGGAGCATATTGTTTCATAGATTCCAAAACCAGAAAGGACTGTGATCACCTAGTCCTGTCTTCCCATAGAATGCAGGCCATGAACTTCCCCCAAATAATAAATTCCTAGTCAGAGCAGAACTTTTAGACAAACATCTCACGCAGGTTTAAACATTGTCAGAGATTGTCACAGTATAAAAGACTCCATCTATGTTTCAATGACCTATGTAATACCTTGCAGAGTATATAAATATTTATTTAAAACTCATTTTTAGCTATATTGAGCCTGGCCCACATGGTCAAGGCAGGAGGAGGTATCCCTCATGGATGATAAATAAAGGGAGTGAGGATGTCAGGATGGCCGAGTGGTCTACCAGGCGGCCAGACTCAAGGCTTAAAGTGCCTTCCTCTCTCTGAGGGCTGGGTGTTCTGGTCTCTGAATGGAGGAGTGGGTTCAAATCCCATTTCTAGACACACAGGCAGGGAGATATAGCAGAGCCCAGTACACGTGGTAGTTGAGGCTCAGTGGTTTGAGCATTGGCCTGCTAAACCCAGGGTTGTGAGTTCAATCCTTGAGGGTGCCATTTAGGGAACTGGGGTAAAAAACTGTCTGGGGATTGGCCCTGCTTTGAGCAAGGGGTTGGACTAGATGACGTCTTGAGGTCCCTTCCAACACTGATATTCTATGAATTCTATGAACCTATTGCCCTGAATCCATGTCCATTCTCTCAACACCTAAAGGAACATTGGTCAAATTTTATGCTGGCACTAATCCATTTTATTAATAGCATTAACTCTGTAGAGTTGACTCTCCCATTGCCACTCACAAGCCTCTCTTTTTCTTGTTCTAGCTGATTGCTCTCAAGCTATCAAAATTAGCTTGTTCCTCGCTCTTCCCCGTGTCATACATTGCCAGCACAGCGCATGCAGAGTCAGATGCAAAACTTCCATTATTGTCAGTGGGAGCTGGGCTCTCAGTGCTCCATGTATTACTTTGAAAATTGACCTCTCTGTTGTAGTTTTTTTGCAGCGCTCCCCATACTTTCAATTGCAGAGACTGTTTTTGTGCCTCCTTGTCTACATTTAAATGGCTGGTTTCTGTCAGCATTCCTTCTATTTTCTTAGCAGGGCATCAGAGAGCTGCAATCTTCATTGCTCAGACTAGGAATCATCTGTAACTCTCTGTTTGTCCTTGCCATTAGGTGCCTAGCAGGGAAGAATGGCTTCTCTTCTCTCTCTTCCACTAACAGTCTCCCTTGAAAAGGATCAGAGCTCGTGTGAATTTATTCAGTTCACACAGGGGGCAGTTCCTCTTTCTGATCCTGGATATTTTCTTAGTGTTTGTGTAGGTCTACTTTTTAAGTGTTCAGCTACTAAAAAGAAGAGTTCCCAATGTAAGAAGAATGTTATAGATCACATGCAGTGAAAAGAGCTCCTCTTATTACATCTTGTCTCTAGACTGATACACTCAAAGATTGACAATAGCATTCCTGTGAACCCTTTACCTTTACTTAAGGACAAATTAAATTACCTTGTTCCTGTGCCACATACTACAACAGTCTAGAGACCATTTCTGTCCCTTACCCATCTGAGGGAATAGTTGAATTCCCTTGACGGGCTCCTCTGAAGCAAATATTCTCACAGAGGGATTATGAGATATCCACTTCCCTTGCAAAATAAGAGAATTTAAGCATTTTGATAGTCTACTATCAGCACATGCCTAGGGCTAATTTCTCTTATTGGTTACTTTACTGGCTACTAGGAGAACAAAATTGGAGCCAGAACAGCGGCTCTCACTATTTATCGCTCCTCAGGTAGAGATTCTTGAGCCCCCTCAGTCCTGACTAGAAACAGGTAAATTGGAAAGAAATAATATGCCGCGTGCCTGGGAGGACAGCTTTCCTTTTGCCTCCTCTGCAAGAGATTGACATTGCCTCAAAGTTAAAATGATACTGCCCTAAAGCATGAGGGTAAAGAGGAGAAAGAAGGGAAGATGCCTCATTCTACAGGGCAGAGTGACTCGGAGGAATCTGAAATCACCAGAAGGTAGATTAGATGACAACAGCAGAGGCAATCCCAATGTCCACACTCGAGGAGAACTAGTGAGGAAAACTTTTCAGCAGCATCGAATAGGAGAAAACTAAACATACCACAGATTACATTGCCCTCAATACTGGTCACAGTGTTCCTGCATTCTCTTTAAAACATGAAGCAAGATCAATGTGCTGCACAGTCGGGCCGCATTGCAATTTGATGCTGTTTTTCATTTGCTTCATAATCTGTTGGGGAGTGGGGGAGATCCAGTCTTCCTAATCTCAACATAAATAGCACCTTTTCTTTCCCTTGACAATTTCCTACAACTTAGATTTGCCCCTTAGTGGCAACAATGTGGAACAAACAGGGAACTTAAAGGAGTCTGTGAAGGGGGAAAGAATTTGGTGTTTGACCTCGTTTTCTTCTTCGTGGTATAAAAATACTCTTCGGGTCTTCTTTAGTACACTAGAAATTCTGGTCTTGTCTACCGTATTTCCTCTGAAAGACACTGAATCACTGGTGAACTAGTAGAATAGTGATACCATCATTAAAAAACAAGTGAAGCATGATTCATTCAGAAGAGGAAATGCTATTTATACAAGTTGTACAAATATTTTGATGTTTGTTTTGGTCTTGTTGAAACCTATTAAATTAAAATCCCTTAAACACGGTTGGGATAAAATATCTCTTAGTTAAAAATGCAAACCACCCTCTCAGTCAAGTTCTCTGAGTCTTCCAAATATTTTCAGCAAAACTAGGAATGACCAAAACGGATATTTCTGAAGTAACTGGGGATCTGGGGGTGTGGAACAAAGAACCCTTTTCATGCTTTCGTTATACATCATCAAATAGAACCCATTTGTCATTTTCATGTCACCGGTAAGGAAAATCTCTGGAGTACACAGGCCCTACTTGGAGATCCATGTAGAAAAAAAGGAAATGCACAGTCCAGAGTTATCTTCTTACCTCTTTATATTTTTTAAGATTTTTTTTCTATTGTTTTCAGAGCACATCTGCTGTCATGCCGCTTCAATAGCTACTTGGAGACATTCTCTTTTATCATGCACTGAATGAATCACTGACTTCAATATCTCTGATACTATTAGTTTCAAAATCCCTACAATTGTAACTAATTTCCAGCTACAACTTATCGAGAATTGATCCTGGATGCAGAACCATCATTCCAGGGGCAAACCCAGTTCTGGGTACCTCTGCAATATGCCGTTGTGTACAGTATTGCAGAGATGTTGTCCTTAACAGCTGGTTCTCTGTTCTATGTCTCCCCCTTGCTAGTATGTCTTCGACGTCAAGAAGGCTGAGGACAAAGTGCTGATTTCACTACAGCAACAGGATCAGCGCATTTACAAGAAAGATGGGAAAGGGGACAACTTCCCTATTGGCTTTGAAATATTCAAGGTAGGCCACCATCTTCATGTGGGTTCAGAATCGATCTGATTTTAGGAAGCCTGCACCTGACTGCAGCTTCATCTCGACAATGGGTGTTTGGCAGGTCGATGTATAGTTCACAGAGGATCTCTAACTGTCCCCGAGATCTCTCAACAAGATTCTTGCACAGTTACTGCAAATATATAAACAGATACCATGGCCATCACTGGGACCCTTCAGTTTCAAAGCTCAAACCCCGGCCTGTTGAGCTAAAAGAGTAGCAGGATGTGGCAAGCCACATGTGGGAGACATGATTGTGTCCGCTCAGCCTCCTCCTGACAGCCTCTACTATTGCACTTATAATGATTGTATAAAACAGTTCTCACAACACTAGAGTTGATGGGGGAGAGCGGAAATTGCAGAACATTTTGAAGTATCTTTCATTCCTCAGGTTTTGAAATGAAACAACTATTTTAGTTTGTTACAAAAAGTTGTCTAAAATGTTCATGTTTGAAATGTGAAGGTTTTTTGGGGGTGGCTGATTTTCATAGAATATCAGGGTTGGAAGGGACCTCAGGAGGTCATCTAGTCCAAACCCCTGCTCAAGGCAGGACCAATCCCCAACTAAATCATCCCAGCCAAGGCTTTGTTAAGCCTGACCTTAAAAACCTCTAAGGACATTCCACCACCTCCCTAGGTAACATATTCCAGTGCTTCGCCACACTCCTAGTGAAAAAGTTTTTCCTAATATCCAACCTAAACCTCCCCCACTGCAACTTGAG
>NC_133776.1:87135551-87162161 GCF_003597395.2 Chelonoidis abingdonii
TTCCCCCTTGTTTTTCATTTTACCAATCAGTGCAACAGAATGAACAGTGTCCAAACATTTGTCTCTTTTCCCCATTTCCTATGGCCACATTGAAAAGTTACAAAAGTTGAGGAAATTTTCAAAAGTTACAAAGTAGCAAGAAGAAAAATGGGGGAATAAAAAGCAAACTCTGGACATCATTAAGTCTCACTTTCAGGCCAGAAGGGACCAGCATGATCATCTAGTCTGACCTCCTGCACATTGTGGGGTACAGAACCTCACCCACCCATGCCTGTTATAGACCCCTAACCTCTGACGGAGTTACTGAAGTCCTCAGATCATGATTTAAAGATTTCAAGTTACAGAGAATCAACTGTTTACACTAGTTCAAACCTGAAAGTGACCCATGCCCCATATTCAAGAGGAAGATGGAAAATCCCCCTCAGTAACCTGAGAGGAAATTCTTTCCATACCCCAAATGTGGTGATCAGTAAGACCCTGAGCATGTGGGCGAGACCCAGCAGCCAAACACCTGGGAAAGAATTCTCTCTGTAGTAACTCAGAGCCCTCCCCATCTAATGTCCCATTACTGGTCACTGGAAACATTTGCTACTAAAAGTCACAGTTCGGCTACATGCCATAGTAGGCAGTCTCATCATACCATTCCCTCCATAAACATATCAAGCTCAGTCTTGAAGCCAGTTAGCTTTTTTGCCCTGGCTGCTCTACTTGGAAGGCTGTTCCAGTCAGGGGCAAAACAGAAAAAGGAAAAAAGCTGGGGGAAGAAAGAGAGAAAAGGAGAGAGAAACAGGAAAAATGAAAACATTGAAAAACATCAATTTTTCATTTCTGATTTTTGTCAAAAAATGAAAATTTTTCCAAAGAAATTCAATTATTTTATTCAGGAAAAAGGGGCAGTTTTTCATTTTAAAAGATTATTAAAAAATTCCAACTATCTGTATGTAGCACTAATATCTTCTTTTAAGTGTTGAATGACATTAGGTTGCTATGAAGTTTGCAAGAAGCTTTTATTAGAGATTGCAATGGTTATGTATCTTCTTTTCCACTCTTAGATTTTTCAGTCATTAGAAACATTCCAAGGATGATCACCACCACTATTATATTGTTAAGTAATTGCTGTAGCATCCCAAAGGCCCAGGCAGGACCCCTTCAGCCTGGTACTATATAATCATTGTCCCTACTCTAAACAACAGTACACGAGTTGATTGTGCCATAAACAACAAGTTGACATTTACATTCAATGCATATAAATTTGCTAATTTCACAGTATCAAAATATATTGAGACGTATAATTAACACATTCTTATGGAACACAATGTGATTTGTCTATTCTGTATTCTTATCTATTCAATAAACCTAATTCTAGGAAAACAATCTGAATATAGGATAACATTTTCACAAAAATGTCTTCTTTTTTGTCTGTCAAAATTTTGTGTTTTGAAAATATTCGACCAGTCTTACTAACTAATGTGGCTTATTACATTCTGAAGTTTAAAAGCCAAATTCTCTGCTTCATTGAAGTCAAAGAAATTATGCCAGCAGACAATTTAGTGTTACTTTTGCAACTAGAACGGCTGGAGAAATACGTACATGTTGTAATGATTCTGTAGAAAATGTTGCAGTCCCCCAGAAAAGATATTGCTTCAAGATTGCCATCCAAACATAGATGTCAATCAAATATTTTCTGTATTCAGATTAGAAGTAACAGCAAAGGGCATTCCACACAAAGTGTGTGCACGTATTCCTGTGTTACAGATTGTACATTTTGAGAGGTTTCAGAGGGGCAGCCATGTTAGTCTGTATCAGCAAAAAGAACAAGGAGTCCTTATGGCACCTTAGAGACTAACATATTTATTTGAGCATAAGCTTTCGTGGGCTAGGGCCCACTTCATCGGATGCATGCAGTGGAAAATACAGTAGGAAGATATATATACACACAGAGAACATGAAACAGTGGGTGTTGCCATACCAACTGTAAGAAGAGTAATTAATTAAGGTGAGCTATTATCGGCAGGAGGAAAAAAAAGATTTTTGTAGTGATAATCAGGTTTTGAGAGGCACTTATACTCTCGTGAAGGGTGCCACAGAAGAAGTTCAACATGCAGTAGAGACATTTGTGTGTGCATGAGTCCCCGGACAAGCCTTCGGTTGCTATTTTCAGAACTCTGCTGCTCTATTGTTGCAGCTCTGCCCTCGGACGCATGTACTGGCAGCTCTCTCTGCAGCGGCCCTTTGAAAATAAAGCAGCTTCACTTTGTGTTCATGTGTACGAACATTGCATACGTAGCGCAGGTAGAAAGGCTTTCTCATTCTCCATTTGGGAAAGAGTGCAGCAGTCAGTGCACTGAACTGGGAGTCAGACCCTCTAATTCGGCCCCTTATTTTGTTTTGCAAGTCATTTTACCTCCCTGTGCCTCATTTTTGCCATCTGTGTGATGGGGATAATGATATTGATCTTCTGTAAAGCTTTGAGATCCTTGGATCAAAAGCTCTAAATAAGGCTCAATTATGATTAATAATATGACAAAATATTTATCTTTAAAAAATGTGGCCCATTTTGGTTGGTGGTGTTTGTGGGTGAAGGATGATGTCAGCCAACTCCTTTAGCACTAAATCCATTTTAAACCAGATTGTAATGTATAATGATGCCCAGGATCTGCCTAAATGTACCGTAGGGCTGGCTAGGGAACCCAACCTTTGATTTTCCTGCTCACATGACAGCACATCATTGTGTATTCATTCACATCTCATCACTAGAAATCAGAACCAAACAATGCAGCAAGAAAGACTGTGAGTGAGAAATAAACATGCCAAATCTTGTTGTGCTGTGTAACTGTAGGTGGAGCTTAACAGAGACTATCGGATACACAAGCTGCAAATACAAGAAAGAGTGGCAACCTCCATTTATGTCAATACACGCACTGTGTTCCTGAGGAAGCTCCTTGCACGGGGTCGCTATGTTCTTATTCCAACAACGCACTATCCTGGTATCGTCACTGCATTTATCCTGAGGCTCTTTACAGATGTGCCATCAAAACTCAGGTACTTGCTACTTTACAACAGTATAAAGGTTACTCCCACTGACTCCAGTTCCCCTTTCCCTGATGTGGTTAACCCTCCAAAGACCATTGGGTCATGGAAGGTGACTCTGTGACTCATTGAAGTTCATCCACATGAATCTTTGCTCTTATAAATGAAGGTTGGTTTTTCAGTGCTTCGAAGCTAGATACAGCCAGAATTAGGCATCTAAACAAAAGTGATGTGATGTGATTTTTTTCAGATGTACTAAACACACTCAGCCACATTAGCTTTACTGGGAGCTGTGGACACTCAGACTCTCTGAAAATGGGGTCATTTTTAGTTGTCACTGTTGAGGGCAATGGTTCTAGCCACCACCTCTCTTGAGTGGAACGTGCCTCTTGTTCCCTTCTGACCAGGATATTTCCAAGCTGTACAGTCCCCTGACCATACTGGGATAACCTAGCAAGACAATGCCTAAGTAGACCTGCTAACTTTCTCCTCAGAGACTAATAACTGAGTAGTTACCCATTGTTATAAGGTATTACACAGCTCTTCCTATGAAAGCCCATTGTATTCCTAAGGTAAAAGCATTACAGAAAAAACATATTAGAAACAGTAAAAGAATCTATATGAATTCTAATAAACTTCCCAGAGATCACCCCAAGCTTAACATGGGCTCTGGCAGAGGCAGTCCTTCAAAACCCCACTCAAGTGCTTTCCTTGTGGATTCAAGTTCACCCCAGATTCTGCTCAAAGCCTGTGAACATGTTTAGTCCACCCTTTATGCAGTGCAGGGGGTCATTGATCTAAAGTTTCCAGGAGCAAGTAAATAGCAGACAATTGGTTTCTTTCCCCAGGGCGTAAAGTCAAAAGGATGGTTCTGAAGTGGGTCAGTTGCATTCCCCTTGCCCCCAGGTATTTCCTAGGAAATCCACTTTGCATGCATTGTTCCAAAAAGTCCTTTGAGGTTTCTTATAACTCCCAGTGATTGCATTAATCCTGTCTTCCTGCTTAAGAAGTTCCCTACAATAGTACATAAATATTTGCATTTTTAATACAATGGACCTGAAAGGTATTAAACCTAATTCAATAATGTTTAACTTAATTCAGTAAAGTTTGTCTTATGTCCAAAAGTTTGTCCAGGACATTGTCAGTCTGTCACAGTAGACGCTAAAGTTTGGGGAACTTTTGCACCTGTGTCCAACTTTTATAATCACCTTCCATTCTGCAGGTGCAATTTTGTGGGCACTATTATTTGCAAGTGCAGTTGATAACATTTACTTGTCTTGCAATCTAGGTCACAAACCAGGCAGTTGGAAGTGCCAATGACATCAAATTTTACACCTGCAAAATAGGATACTGAGTTGAGGTCCCTGTCAGAAGTCAGCCTTGGAAACCAATCTTAAGATATGTACGTTTCAGAAAGCTCATAGAATTGGGACTGCACAGTGGGCAGCTGCAATGCAAACTTCCTCCACAATGGCCTGATCTGGAGGGGATCACCTGTAGAGATGATAGGATAATTGTCTCCCCATAGCCCATTCAATCTATGACCTCTTTTCTGTGACATTTTCAATGTGAGTACCCGTTTGTGCTGTTGGGGGAGAGGTTTATTTTGATCACCACACTCTCACATCACAGGCCACTGCACAGATGTCAATAACATCTTATAAACTGCTATGTTGGTGTGGATTTTAACCTGGGTGTGTACTAATGGAAAGACCCGTGACACCATTACCACTCTCTTCAGCCATGCTATCTCCCAAACACATGCTCACTAATGTCAGCTAAACCAGTGTTTCTCAAACTGGGGTCGCTGTTTGTGTAGGGAAAGCCCCTGATGGGCTGGGCCAGTTTGTTTACCTGCCCTGTCCACAGGTCCAGCTGATCTGTCTGCAGTTCGCTGCTCCAGGCCAATGGGAGCTGCTGGAAGCGGCGGCCAGTACGTCCCTTGGCCCATGCCGCTTCCAGCAGCTCTCATTGGCCTGGAGCGTCGAACTGTGGCTAGTGGGAACCATGATCGGCCAGACCTGTGGACGGGGCAGGTAAACAAACTGGCCCGGCCTGCCAGAGGCTTTCTCTACACAAGCAGTGGCCCCAGTTTGAGAAACACTGAGCTAAACAGTGAACATTTTCATTTATTGGGTCTTATTCTTCTCTCTTTTACATAAGTATAATACAGTCAGGAGACTAGCCTGTAGCAGAACCAGTCTCTTGGTAACTTAATGAGTGCAGCTGGCCCCGATAGACGCTGTCTGATTGACTGAGCCACCTGACAGGTTGAAGGAGTCAGCTGGCTTCTACTTAAGCTCAGTAGCAATAGCATTCTAGTGGCTGCTCAATGCATCCCTAGCCTGCAGCTGTGCTTGGTCCAGGTCTTGCCTCTGCTTCTCCCTAGCCTTGCTCTATCCCCAGCTTTTAACTGCTCCTTCTCCAGCTTCTTTCTGACTCCCAGCTCAGACCCTTGGTTCTGCCTTCTTACTGCAATTCCTGTTAACCCTTCCATTGAGACTTTGGTTTCTGACTCTCTGCTCTGATCTTCCACCCCATGTTCTGACTGCAACGCCAGTTAACACTTCGGCTGTGACCCTTGGCTTTGCTCCTCAACCTGCCCCATCCAGGTTCAGTTCTAACTGATAGGCTAGATTCTTGCTCCAACCACTACACCAGAACACCCATGAGTGGGTCACTGACAAAATCTGGAATAACTCAGTTGAAAGCAATGGACATGTGCAGGGTAAAACTGGTGCAAAATTAAGTTTCAGCCATTAAGTTTTTGTGTTGATATTAATATTGGTGACTTTTAGTGTTTTTTTCCTCCACATGTAGTTGTCATATGAGAGATTATGCCGTTTTTATTCACTTCAATATATACATTCCTGTAACAGAAACCATTGGTAATAAACAGGTGAAGAACTACAAGTCTGATGTTCCAGGAAGGTCAAAATTCCACTGAAGTTCCCTATTTTGTTGCTTGACCTTCCTCACCAAAGATTTATAATCTGTCTGAATTGCTTAATCTTGATCTTTCAGGGAGCTGAAGCTAGATAAGCCTAAACAGACATGCTGGAGCATTCTGTGTGGTTACTCTCACATGGTCACCGAAATTAAAATTCACTCCGCAGAAGGTCTACAGAGGCAAGACAGATCAGGTGGTAAGTGCAAAGGAAGACTCTGGAGGAGTGGGAATTGCTTGCTATTTCCTCTGAGGCCATGCTCATTTGAGATGCAAATTGTTCACTTCATTAGAATAATTTGTGATGTTTAAGCCTTAGCTGTTTGTGTCTGGAGAGGCAGAGAGTATCATTTGGAGAACACTGTGATATCGGAGCAGGCTTTCGAAAGGAGAGCTGGGGTTAAGGAGGCATCAAAAAGCGACAAGAGCTATGAGTTAAACATGCTGGCTCAGATGATGAATAATGGTTGTAGACGAGCGGTGCTCCCTCCTCCACAGGGGGTTGAGCCCGTCCATCTTCCCCCAGGGCGGAACTTCCAGCGGAAGCCCCGCCCCTCAAAAGGGTCAGGCTGACCCGAAGTATAAAAGCGGGCGCCGGCCTTCAGTTGGAGCCTCAGCTCGGCCAGAGCAGACGTCCGACCCCTCGTCGCTGGGGCTGCCGAGCTCTGGGACAGGTATAGGCCTTGCCGGAGCCGACCCGCAAGCGACCCCCGACCCGAGCTGCTACTACCTCAAAGCTGCCAGCTCCAACTACGGCCTGGAGAGCTTCGGACCAGAACCTGGCCCAGCTACCGAGAGGTGCACCGGATACTTAGCCCGGACTGGGAGGAGCCATGAGGGTGGATGACGCTGTGGACCAGGTAGGAGGCAGGGGAATGGAGAGTAGCTCCGGGGGCGGCTGACCTATAGTCAGCCGCAGAAGCCCGAGCCGATGATCATGTGTGTCGTCCGGATCCTCACTGATCACTCTGGCAGTGGTTCGGTTCGGATCCCACTGACTGCCACTAGCGGCGACAGCCGCTACTAGGCCCCGGGCTGGAACGCAGAGAGGTGGGGCTGCGTTCCCCCTGCCACCGTAAACCGTGGTTAGTATCCCCTTCACCCCAAGCTACCGTGTGCTTGCTGCTTCTGCCTGCCCAAAAGGCCTGAGCCCTCTGAACTATATTGCTGCTCTGCTCTGCCCTGCCCAAAGGGCCAAGCCTATTGCACTGTGTTTGGTTGCCCCCACCCGAACCAAGGGCTGTGCCCCTATTGACTCTGTCACTGCTCTGACCCTGCCCCAAAGGCCAGAGCCTATTGCACTGTTTTTGGTGCCCCACCCGAACCAAGGCTGGCCCCTATTGACTCTGTCACTGCTACTCCCTGCCTGCCCAAAAAGGGCCAGAGCGTATTGTACTGTGTTGGGGCCCGCACCGAACCAAGGCTGGACCCCTATTGACTTTGTTACTGCTCTGCCCTGCTCCAAGCTGGAACCTATTGTACTGTGTTTGGTGCCCCGCCCGAACCAAGGGCTGGGCCCCCATTGACTCTGTCACTGCTCTGTCCCGCCCAAAGGGCCAGAGTGTAGCGGATCGTTCGTTTGGTGCCCGCCTGTAGTCAAGGCGGGGCCCTACTGACTTTGCTGTGTCCCAGTCCGCTCCACAGGGACCGAACGCCCGGACAGTGGACTGCGGACCCGAGGGACAGGACCCAGCGAGGACAGGACGAGGCCGGTGTGGCTCCCCTCCTCCACAGGGAGGGTTGAGCCCCGGCTCCCCTCGTCACAACTGGGCAGTCACTTTTGATGAGCATGTAGTGGGGATTATTCAGAAATTCACAGCAATCATTTCCTCTTTGGGATTACTTATTGTGAAAATTGAAAATTGCCAGTGAGTCAGCTGGATGGAACTCCCTGTAATAAGGGCCATTATGCTATATACATCTAACCACATTTCATCCAAGGACTTAAAAGTACTTTACACTTCATAGATTCATAGAGTTGAAAGCCAGGAGGGACCACTAGATCATTTAGTTTGACCCCCTGTTCATAGGCCCTTACATTTCACCCATTTACCCCTGCAGTGAGTTCAATAACAGAACATATCTTCCAGAAGAGCATCCAGTCTTGATTTGAAGAGAGAGGGAATCCACCATTTCCTTGGTAGCTTGTTCCAGTGATTACTCACCTTCACTTATTTCCAGTCTGAATTTGTCTGGCTTCAGCTTCTAACCATTGGTTCTTGTTATGCCTTTCCCTGCTAGATTAGAGCCCTTTATTATCCGGTATTTTCTCCCCAGAGAGGTACTTACACACTGTAATCAAGTCGCCTCTCAATCTCCTTTTGATAAATTAAACAGATTGAGTCTCTCCAGCCCTCAAATTATTTTTGCAGTTCTTTTCTGCACCATCAATTTTTTTTAATATCCATGTGCACACCAGAACTCTGTACAGTATTCCAGTATCTGTCTTGCCAATTACAACTTAATCACTGTGAGGTAATTACTTCTATTACAACTGTTTGGGGCTTGGTAAATCGAGCAGAGAGGTTAAGTGACATACAGCACCGGTTATGTGTCAGTGTTTATCAAAGAGAAAAGCTGTCTTGAAACGGAGAGGCCAGAACCTCTCTGGTTCCTGCCACTGACAGCTCATTAAGACTTTCTCATCACTGTCCTTCACTCTCTGGCTTTTACATCCTCTCTCTGTCTGCCACAGTTACATTATTATGTCTTCCAATGACCAAAAGGGATAGTCATGGGCAGAGACAACTGGCAGAGAGTAGCTGGTCAAGAGAAAGCAAGAGGGGGAACAAAGACAATCTGGGTGAACCTGGAACAAGAAAGACTTCAGAAACAACGGCTCCCCTGATGTGTTTGCTACAAAGAGAGCTTCAGATTTGGTTGGCTTGAAATCTGGAGCTGAGTTGCTGTAACTCCTTATAATGGAGAAGTAATTATAGTGAGACCTGTGGATGAACTTCTTAAGAAACAGTTACTAAGAATCTCCAAACTGTTGGATAGAATGCTGCTCCAGTTCCCAAATAGCAACCAGTATCAGTATTCCTCTGAGTGGCTGACTGCAGTCTTCGCTGTACAGACCATTTTTGCTAACTGCAGTTGTCTTTTCAGGGGATGGGAAGGACGGGATGGAGGAAATTGCTTCAGTTCATTTTTCTTGGCAGTTTTCTTTCAGGGCTGCAATCTTGTTTTATGTGTTTAGACTTCCAATGTGTGGGTAATATGGCTCCACATTCTTGGAGAGACCAGATGGATGAATGAGACCAGGGGTGAAAGTAAAATTTCTCTTTTACCGGTACAGGGGGAGGGGGGCAGCTTTGCCTCCCCAGAAAAGGCAGGGCCTTGGGTGAAAGGGGTGGGGGGGGGGTCAGTGCCCCCAGCCAGCCCATCCACGCCACCCCGGGCCCTTTTAAATCACTGGCCCCAGGGTAGCTGCTGTTCCTTTTGCCCTCTCCCTGTCAGCGGTCTGGGGGTGGGGGGCAAAAGGGGCAGGGACGTTAAAGCACTGCCGCGGCAGTGCTTTAAGCAGAGTCCTTTTGCCGTGGCAGCACTTTAATATCTCTGCCCCTTTTACTCCACCCCTGCCCCCCCCTTTGGCGGCCCTGCCAGTAGGGACCCAGCAGAGCTGCCGACGGGAGGAGGGCGGGGAGGGTGTGCAAAAGAAGCAGCATTTTAAGCAGAGCTCTTTAAAGCACTGCCTCAACTGGCGGCCACTTTTTACCAGTACTCTGTACAGGCCCATACCGCCCTACTTTCACCCCTGGACGAGACCAAAGGGAGAGAGGCCGGCAGAGGAGGGGTTTCGAGAGAGGCAGGGCATTCTTGCTCTTCCCCTCAAAAATGACACTTCAGTTTTTAGACTTTTTTTCTTAATCCTTTAAAATTCCATAAGCATTTTCCTACCACATTCCCGGCAGGAAAACAGTCAGGAGAGAGAATTGGGTTCTATCACTTCACAATCCCTAGCACTCTTGCAGTGCTGACAAGATCACTAAAACAAACTTCCACTGCTGCCAAAAAGCTGGCTTCAGCTCAGAAGTGAAATGGGATTTGTCAAGCTGTGATACTGTCTGTACTTTACAATGGGGGCTTGCAGCCAGTGATTAATAGAAATGCCTACAAGATGGTTTCAAATACCTTCAGAGCCAGATTCTGCCATCCTTACATGCAGCTCTCGCTGTGATACTGTCCATAGCTGATACCCCAGCCTAGTATTGCTGATATGCTTTGAGGAGCTGTGCTAAGACGCAGTGATATTACACTGGGGACCAGCTCCCGTTCATCTCAAAGCACTGGGAAAGGACTATGTGGGTCTCAGTGAGAGCTTTTCCATGGGAGGAGTGCCATGTGGGATTCCAAGTCCCTTGCACAAGTATCAAAATACCAGGCATACCCAGTGGCTCCTGAGTGCTCCTAAGTCAAAACCCACTTAAAAGCCATGACCCACTCCAGCCTCCTGTCTAATCAAAAGAGTGGAGCATGGAAGGAGTCTGGCAGCAAACCCAGTCAGGACTGATGAGTGAGGGTTTTCCCTCATGTTAGGTACATTCAGTATGTTTGCTCGGAAGGAAAATAAGTGCAACATGAAGAGGTGCTCAGAGAAAGCCTGTTGTGCCCAAAGCATTAGAGACATTGTCTAAGGTTAATTCAGTCTCACATAGCGATTAGCTTCCTGGTGGCAAGCTCATTGAGACCTTGTCTTACAAGATGAGCCTCTTGATTGCTTTTACCCCATCAACATTTTGTGTGTGTAAATGGGAATGTTTTCTGACTCCAGATGTGAGCTCCTCATTCCTTCCACATCCGTCTGCTCTGCTTTGCAGAGTTCCTACTTCTAAACCTAACTTCCTCCTTTCTTGCCCTTAGCTTCCATCATCCATCAGCTACACTGTCTGTTGTGGAATTGCCAGGATCAGTTCTGTATAAGGCATCTTTCCCATCCCTTGTGGTAGAGAAGAGACAGGACTTGGTAATATAATTGGGAATTTTTTTTTAGTCTTTTGGACACAGACAGGATCCTGTAGTTCTTTCCAGCTCACTGAATTGCTGACTCAGTCTCTGCTGTAATGTTATCACATTGGATATCTGTAAAATGTGACCTGGGATAAGCAGTCAAGTAAGGGGCTGGTTACTACACAATAGTATCCTATACAGAAGGGCCTGAACTGGAATGTCTGATTTGAAGAGCCTTGAATCTGGTGGAAGTTTAGATTTGGATACACAATTCACCATTTAAAGCCTATCTGTAATATCTGAGAGAGCCATTCTGTGGACGTATATCTGACCAAACTACTCAAAAATTGGAGCCGAAGAGACCTCTGTCCACGCAAACACACACTGCAGCATGGCTCTTGTTCTGGTTATTGTGACAATGTTGCTTCCTGCCACCAGAACGTTGTTTAGTTGGTTTGTTTGTTTTTAAAATACTTGCTCTGAAGGCGCCGCTTGCTGCTACTGTAGATGACCTGTCCTGGCCAATTAATAGATTGTTTGCTGTTGACAAGGTTAAGCTATGAGTCTGGTCACTCAGATGTCAGAGACACATTAGCATATTTTCCACTTTTCTTGAAAGTATCCAGTTATGAGTGAACTCATTCTGAGATTTAGCCAATTACCATTAAGCCAATTATGGCGGCAGACTTGCAAGGGGATGAAGAAGGGATGTTTGCTTTGGCTTTTCTTTCTTCTTTCCAAGTCTATTTTAAAATCATCCCGGCTACTGTCTGTCATAGTCTTTTCATCACAGCTAATCTCTAAGACCAAATAGCCCTCCACCAAGTTTTCCAAAATATTGCCCCTGTAACTTCATGTTGGATTCCTATGTTTAATTCTTTTACTTTGTTTTAACTGCTCCCTCTCTTTCCAAAATGGTATTTTAATACTTGTCACTAATGACTATTTGATAAGCAGGAAAAGTGAGGGTGCAGGAGATACTTTGTAATCATCTTGTGAGGGGGGAGAGAGAACATTTTTGAGTGCTGTACTTGGAGCCAGCTCGAAAACTTGGAGTTCCTGCCCAATTTCTAATACTACTATAAGCTCCCTCCTCTATTATTTATTTTGCAGTAGTGCCTAACCCTCATGCTTATAGACCAGGGCCCCACTATGCTAGGTGCTGTACAAACAGAGAACTAAACAATGGTCCCTGCTGAAAACTGCTTACAATCCAAGTAACTGTAATCTTCAGGACACTTCACTAGTTTAGTAACAAATTGCCATGTCTCTATGTCTTTGGTCAGTTTTTATTCAGTCAAGAGGGGTTTTGCTGAATAAGGACTTGAGTACAGGCTGAGTAAGGACCTCAAGATCTGAACTGCAGAACACTTTTTTGCCAAATAATCTTGAAAGCCTTTGCCTTGTACCAGGGCCGGCACTAGCAATTTCGCCACCCCAAGCACGGCGGCACGCCTCAGGGGACACTCTGCTGCTCTCCGGTCCCGCGGCTCCGGTGGACCTCCCGCAGGCGTTCCTGCGGAGGGTCTGACAGTCCTGCGGCTCCGGTCTAGCAGGCCGTCCGCAGGAACGCCTGCGGCAAGTCTACTGAAGCTGCGGGACCAGCGGACCCTCCACAGGCACGCCTGCGGCAGGTCCACCGGAGCCACCTGTGGCCCTCCCAGCAACCGGCAGAGCGCCCCTTAAGGCGTGCCGCCCCAAGCACGCGCTTGGCGTGCTGTGGCCTGGAGCCGGCCCTGCCTTGTACAATAGCAACTTATTGTGAATGTTCTTGTCTAGAGTCAGTTATCCATAAAGCAATGGGCTGCCTGCACCATCAGGCTAACTCTGATCAGATCTCATTGTGGCTTAGTAAAGTTGTCATCTAGATCACTACTTTTCTTGGGGCTATATTCTTAATAGCTTTTGGCTCTCACTCATGATTTTGGCATCGATTTTGTCCCTGTGTTATCCTTTCCTTAAATTACCATATCCCCTCTGTCTCACGGCCATGGGACTGTGATAGAGCTGCTGTCCTGGTGTCACGTTGGGAACTGAACTGCCAGACTAGCGAGCCTGGTTCTTTACCACCTGGCACCTGTGTAGTTACTGATTCCTGTACAACGTGGGTATGAAATGCCACCGTTCTGATTCAGTAGCTGTTACGCCTCGCTTTGCACGGGGGTAAACATACAAATAGCTGGGCAATTGCGAATCAGGTCCTTTAAAGCCACCAAGAAAACCTTTTGTCTTGTCTCAGATCTTTAGGCATCACATCTCTTTTTGAGCCATGTTTCTTCTAAAGATTGTACCATGTTTTTTACAGTAACTGAAAGTTCAGCATTCCAGCCAGGAATGAATGAATTAATTAATCTAGCTATCTTTCTTTCTTTCTACCAATCCCTGAGCAGATTTAATTAGTTTATTAAAACGTTAGCCTTTTTATTTCTTTTGATCAATTAAATCATCTGGGTTAACAGCTCTCTGCTGCAATACAGATATGCCCATTAACTATGAGAATTCTGTGTACTCTCCCTTCTGTCGCTTCTTTGTGCCTGTTGCTTGCCACATTGCTATTAACAATCTGCTCTAGCATTGTGCTTTGCTATTTGCCTAAGGCCACAGTAGTTGACACCATTTTGTGAAAAGACCCCATTTTATTCAGAAGAGGTTTCAAAATGTCTTTGACTCGGGGTGGGCTCTCGTGTTACTTGTAACAGACCGCAAGCATGTGTCCCAAAGGCTAAATCAACGCACTCAGTGACACAGAAATAATTGTCTACCAAAAAAGCCCAATAAATTGCTACCTGCTGCAGTAATCTGTAAGTGCTCTGTGTTGTCAGGGCAACAGTCCTATTCTATGGATAGCCAGAGGACAGAATATGGGCAAGTCTGTTCCTTTCTCTTAAATATCAATGGTTCTTGCTCTTTCAGAAGCACTTAGCTGTTAGCTTGTTTGTTTGTGTGAGATGTTGGTGTCTGTCCTTGTGAACAAGTAGACACACTTGAGAGAAATGATATGTAATATCAGTTATTAAGGAACTACAGTCACTTTAAATTTCGTGGCTAGGAGGAAGTTACACCTGGTTCTTTGTCCAAAGACCGCAAACAACCTCTTTTGGAGCAGAGAACTGTCAATATGCAAATAGATGTTATTCCAATTGAGATATCATCTAGTAATGAAATTCTGCTGCATGTTGAAAAATTATATTTACATTAATATTATATATTTAATAGTAAAGTAGAAACGAAAAGAATTGAAGTAATGATGCCAAAATAAATGTTTTTACCTTATCAAAACCAAATGTTTTGAAATTATTAAAATAAAATGAGAATCTAAATGATTTGTTCGGACACTTCCTTGTAGACAGTGGTGTCAAAAATGAACATGTTCCCGTGAAATGTTTCAGTTTGACAACCCTGCATTTTCTGATGGGGAAACTGTTCTGTAGAAAAATTCTTGACCAGCTCTGGCCCTAATACCAAAGAGGGTGTAGGTCAGCTCTTTCCAACTTGGATGTTTAACATTAGGCTTCTAACTTTGTGTGTAGGGACCTACATGAAAATGATTTGGGGGATTTTGAGGGCTGGTTTTCATTGTCTTTGGTGGAAATTAGCACCTCTTGACCATCTATTTCGGTGCTTTCATATGGAGTTTGATGGCTACTTTTATATACATAAATTTTGTGCCTTAATATCTAGGGAGGTGCCAAGGGGCCTCACACTTTTACTTTAAAAATGGTCTGGTGTGTAAGCCGGGAGTAAGCTAAAGAGAGAGAGTTTGTCAAACAGACCATGGTGTGGGGAGGACGGAAGAAATGAAAGGTGAAGGCAGTATGGTCCAGTGGCTAGAGCTCTGGACTGGGACTCAGGGGCGTGGGTTCTATCCACTGCTCTGCTTGGTGTCAGTGGGTGAGTTGCTTCCCCCCTCTGCACCTCATTTCCCTATTGTTAAAGTGGAGTTAATGCTAATGACCTCCTTTGTAAAGCATTTTGAGATCTACTATCAGCACTATATAAGAGCTAGGGGGTATTGTTAAGAGATCAAGCATTGGATTTTGGAAACACAAATGACCTTTAATAATGTGAGAATTGTACTCACTTGTTTTAATGCATCTCTAACTACAAGGCTGTATCCCCTCTCGAGAGGCTGTTACCCAGACCTCAGATTAGCCCTGATCTTATGCAGCTTACCTTTGATTTACTTTGAGCTTCCCTAGGATTTCTCATGATCACCGGGCTGTTACGTTCATTTTGCAGTTACTATGTTAACCAAAGTGAGATTAAAAAATGATCTTCTGATCTCTGGCAAAAGGCAAAGGGGGAGGGACTTTTCCTGGACATTCAGAGATACGAGGCAGAAGGGTGGTTCGTCCTAAAATATGCTGGCAGGATGCTAGTTGAAGAGAAGAATGACCATGGCAAACAGCTTCCAGCTGCAGGGAACCACAAGGATGTGTAATAGTGGCTTTCTTTGTATGCAACCTGTGCCTGTCTCCTAACGGAATAGGGCAGGGCAGAGATCACGACAGCAGCATTAATTTCCCTCCTCCTACATCCACTTTGCACCAATTCCTCTGACCCAGTCTCCTACACTGAGCAGAGAGCAGTTAGTCACCACACATGGCTTTGACGAGACTCATTGCTTAAGTCTCCCGAATCCTTTTTGTCAGCTTGTTTCTCAAAGCATCAGTCCTGCCTTTTAAATACAGGCTGTTCTTTGAGACAGGCCTATTATTGGTTGTGAGCGTAAAAAAAAATCATCAGCCAGTTATGCCTGTCACTTTGGAAGGTGTAAAATAATCTCAGCTTCTGTCTTTTCTCCGCGCTGTGTATTTGTTATGTATTGTTCCATTTAGAAGGACCCCAAATCTCTACCACTTCCCCTCTTTGTCTTCCGCATTGACCCTAGGCTGGAGGGGCAGTGCTGGGAGAAGGGTGGTGATGGTGTATATGTGGGTATAATATATATATATATATACCCATAGTATTCGAGCTAGGGTCAAAAATGGCTGCCACTCTTTTATAAAAGAGCAGCTGAACAGAAAGGCTGGGCTCGTTCTTGGACAAGAGGTAACGGTCAAGCTGGCTTGGCCTCTCTATGGGAACTCAGGCTGCCGATGCTCTTATGACTCTTTCACATGCCCCTGATTATTAAGGATGGTTCATATACTATAACAACCAACTCTGACCTTCCCCTCAGCACTTATGAGCACAGCTTTGTTATACTTTGGGAAGCTTTGGTGACTTTTTCCTCCTATTGCTTTTCATCTTCATGCCCCTCCTTCCGCCAAGGGGCTAACTGCAGTCACTCACTGTACAGTTGTCATATTACTGGCCTGGTAATGGCTATGCAAATTATGATATAATATAAGTATGGGAGTGACTACACTGATCACTTGCAACCTGTGCCCACCATGAATTAGCTGTTACCACTGGCCAGACTCAGATCGAGCTTTGTACTCATACAGTTAGGAAAAGTACTGCACCTTTCCTTCACCCATCTTACCCTGTTATACAGTGTTCCTGGGTGCTATTGACAGAAATGAATTAAGTGATGCACAATTTCTCAGCAGTTGCCTCTTCCAGACATTCCTAACTGTTTTCTTAAAGGAGATAGTGCCCAAGAGCTAGAGGGATCCAGCCTTTGCAGCGGAGCACAGGGAAGCTATATGACTCTCTTGCTATCATACAGTGAGCCAGGGGCAGGATCAGGAATTTGCAAACCTGTGCTGTCTTGCCCTCTCCTGGCTCCAAATCAGCCACCTCTTCTTGGTCCCATCAACGATGCCTCCATGAGTAGTTGGCACTTGTTCCTCTGACTCTCTCTGGTGTTTCTGACTCGGAATCAGTTTCTCAGCTAGTCCAGTGGGACTAATAAACTCTACTGACTGTGTTTCAGGGGCAGATCCCTACCTGATTATCAAGTGTGAGAATCAAAAAGTTCGCTCTGCTGTCCAGCAAGACACCGTCAGTGCTATTTTTGACACACAAGCACTTTTCTACAGAAAGAACATCAAGCGTCCCATAATTGTCCAGGTAAGGAAGGAAATCCCAGTGCCTTGCAGCAAAGTACGTGCTCCCACAGGCAACCAGAGGAATGCTACAGCAGGGAAAACAGCCAGGTCCATGTGCAGTTTATTCAGCAATGCAAAGCAGCAGTGGGGTTTAAACAAACATGACATTGATGGGCTAAAGATCTGACATATGTTAACTGCCCCTTCACAAGATCAATACCCAGAATTGGGGCTGCTGATGCAGAAGAATACGAGAATTACTGCTTCTCCTTAACGGCCCAATGGCTGGAGCAATTCAATTTATATTGATTCTCTTATATCCACCTCCCAAAATAGTAACCATTAATAATACCCTAACTTTACATAGCACTCTTCATTTGTAAACTGCAAAGCAGTTTACAAAGGTGGTTAAACTCTTTCATCCCTATTTTATAGCTGAGGGAACTGCAGCATAGAAAAATGAAGGGATTTGCACAAAGTCACTCACTGAATTAATGGCACAGCCAAGAACTGTATCAGTTGGTCTGTATCAGCTAAACCACATGTCAACCTCTAAGTAAGAGGAGTATCAGTGCTTAGAGGAGGTTATGCCAGTGCAGTTATGAGAGCATGCCCTCACTGAAATCTGTTACAACTGATAGTTGCTTAGTACCATAAGAATGTAAAAAAACTTGAATTCTTTTCCTCCTCCTTGGTTGGTTCAGTGCTTCTATAGGGTTTTAAGAATAATCCATAATTCTTTCCACTGCTGTTAGAAAGGAATGCCAGAGGGGGAAGCTAGCCTTGTAGTTCTGTAAGAGCAGTTTACAAACTGTGAACATTTCTGACTGTTCACTACACTATATCTAGAATTCCTCTGGCACAATTCTCCTCTGAGCTGAAACGGATCTGCTCAGTCCATTATGAGCAAAAGGAGGCTGAGAAAGCAGGTGTCTCAGAGCCCTCAGAATATAGTCTGGGTATGAATATAACCTAATAACACAGCTGATGGAAGGGGTCTCTGTTTCCCAGTCAGTATGGGCAGGATTTATCCGGGGAACAAGTCACTAAAAGAATGATAAGCCTTCTGGGGATCAGGCTAACACAACCCCCAGCAGCTCCATGACACTCCACACAAACTCCCACTTTTCCAGGTTGACTGAGGCAAAAATAGAGGAAAAACATTCAGAATTACACTGCTTCACAGGCCAAGCCAGATGCATGGCCCAGTGAAGGCTGCCATGTGCCACTGTGGCAACACAAACCAGCCTTAAAAGCACTTACATTGGCAATGAAGGATTCCCCCATATGGTGGTGGCAGAGCTGCATAGAGGTGCCGCCTCCTCTGGTGGAGGAGGTGTGGCTAGGCCAAAGGAGACTGGCCAAGACTCCCTGGCAGGAACAGCCCTTGTGGCCATAGGTAGCTGAGTAAAATGCAAGTGGCCTGGAGCCAGGACTGGGCTGTAGAAAAGAGACAAGAAGCTGATTAGATGCAGGTCCGGATTGGTGATGAACCCAAACAGACACTTTCTTTTCCTTTTCTAGGTTACATATGAGGCCAAGCAAAATGCTGGGGGTTGTGTTTTCATCTCTTTATTTTAATAGTGTATGTAAACGACTAGACAAGTCAGGAACAGTCTTCAGGCTCTAGGTAATTAGCCAAATTTAGACCCCGCTCATTCCCCACTCCTGCTCCAGGAGGTTAATGTGAGAGCCCCTTATCCACCGTGAATGACCCTTTTCAGTGGTGTGCGACAGGGAAGCACTGGCTGGGCTGCAGTTATTTCTGTTCCCTTGTAATTGTATGTCTAGGTCTGGAATAGCAACGTCTTGTGTGACCAGTTCCTTGGACAAGTGCTGCTGGCAGCACACCCCGGTGACCCCAGAGAACCACAGACTCTCCAGCTCCGCGGAAAAGGTGGCCGAGAAGCAGACGAAATGCCAGGTAACCTTACCGTCAAGGTTGTTTCCAGTGACGACCTCATGGAGCTATGAATACCAGAGCCCTGCAGACCCAGACAAAGCTGTCGCCTTGGAGCAAGAATGCTTGTCTGTGCTTTCAGTGTGAACGACTCGGGAGCAAAGGTTTCCATAACACTCTCTCTTGCTCGGTCTGACCATGGGGGGGATGTGTGCAGGGGAGGGGTGAGGTGGTTTTTTGTTTGTTTGTTTTTTAAACGAAAAAATATATAATGCAGCAACTATGGCAGGAGATGGGCCACTCTAAAATTCAGTGACAACACTCACTACCAAACAGCCACCTCCCCATCGGTTCCAGCTGGGGGTGACATTGCAGTAGATTGAGGTGCACAATCCTACAGCGCAGTATTTTTGTTGTTGTCTATTTCAGGACAACAGGAGCAGCGCCAGGCAGGAAAGGTGGTGATGTCCATGGGGCACAGGTGGGGGGGATGGAGTGCAGGAGCTGGCCCCATGACTAAATCCATGCCCAGCCTTTGAAATATTTACCAGCATCCTGCTGCTTGTGAGGGATTTGTCTGGGCTGCGGTTGGTTAAAATGAGTTATTTTCGTTTAATCCTACAATAATTTGTATTAACAGCACTATTTCATACATGACTATGCCTCAGCCAAAACATCATTCCTAGAACAATTGGAGCAGTCATTCAAAATGCATAGGAGTGGGAACCTGGTGGGGGAAAAAAATCCCAATGTTAAAATGATAGACCCAAATCCTGCAGTCCTTACTCAGACATTGTAGCCAATGGGAGTTTTGCCTTCATAAGGGCTGCTGGATTAGACCCCATATTCCCTTTTCCTGAGCCAGCTGAGCTCACAAGGGCAGGTTTCTGACCGCAGGAAGACACCTGGAAATTCAGCAGTGGCTTGGATCTAGTACAGACTTAGTAATGAGATCCTGTTTGCAGAGCAGCAATGCTCTAATAAATGAGATGCTTTAAGAGAGGAATATCATTGTTATTAAACATGCAATTCACATCACCCACACAAATGAGGAGATGCATGATGACAAATTGAATTGAGGAGGACACAATCCTCCCAGCTGCTGGGAAGGATATGAATGAAAGGCAAAGTCATTGGGGGTTGGTTACTTGATTTCATTCCCCTGAGTTTTGAATACACGGAGCACTAGTAAAACCGTGTGTCAACCAAATATAATGCAGGGCAGGCACTGACTAAGTTTTCCCACAGAGCAACCCAAGGCACACGCTTCCTTTCAACCTGTCCTTACAGCACAATGGTGGGGTTCCCCAGAGCAGAATCAAGCCATATTGTCAAACTGTCGCGATTCCAGGTGTAGAATAATTTCACAATGAAATCCCAACCCTCAATCTTTGACTTCTTTTATAGCTGTTGCAAATTCAGATCTTGAGCATGACGCTCAGTTTCAGGTTGCGTTTTCAGAAAATTTGAATTTTGCATTCAGCTGGAGGCTAAACCAAGAATTCTTATGGAATTTAATAGCTTGCAAAATGGTCCAGAACAAAATTACATGACTGGTTTTTTGCAAAACATTCTGAACACTTGTTCATGCATTTTAGACCCACCTCTGCTGTGTGACCATGATTTCACTGGTGTCCTGAAGTAGGTATGGAAACACACATGACTGATACTGAGCCAGTTGGGAACCATCACTGTGATTTTGTGTGTGAAATACTTACATCCAGCTTAGGCCATAAATGTTGTGCCAAAACTGTTTTGCATGGTGATTGCATGTGTCAGCTGAGAACTGCATGCCTGGATATTTCTATTGTCTGTAATTTGGTGTTTTAAACTTTTTGTTTTGATTGCATGTCTAAAGTTAAACTTTCCCATAAAGCTTAGGCCCTGACAAGCATCAGTGACAGGGGCCACCGTGCAGATACTACACAGTATCCTGACTCTGCATTAGGAACTGCTTGCCATGTTGGGCCTGATTCTTCTCACCTGCTATCTTATTCCATTGTAACTCTACTGGCTTCAGTGGAGTTTACTCTTGATCTACACTAGTGTAAGCAACAGGAGAATCAGGCCATCTTGTATACTATAATTAGGTAAGTACAGAAAGAGAGCAGAGGATCAACCATGCTGTTCTGTCCGAATAGTCTCACCAGGTCAGTGCAGTACCGCCAGCGTGTAGATGTCTCATTTTTTTCTAATTTGACTTGTAGAAGATAATGGTGCCTTCCCAGGATTCAATGCACTGGATCTGTTACAGCATTCAGTGCCACCAGTTTCCAGGCGCTGCTGCTTAAACCATGTTTTTCCCCTTTAGTTGCATCTGAGTGCACAAACTTTCTTGCTATGAATATATTCTCACTACTAGCACTGTCCTGTCTCCCCTCCTGGGTAATAGGGGTAGTGCGGGTTAGTCATTCGATACCCATATATGTGTCTTGTGGCTGAATCCCGTTCAAAGCTTTGACAAATATTCCAAGGAGTCTTCATTCCCTCTTAAATACTGTGACCTCAAGCTCCCAGCCCCTTGGAGAAAATGGGCCAGATCCTCAGTCAGCATAGCATCGTTGGCTTCAGTGTAGATGCATTGATTGACATCAACTGAAGACCTGGCCTAATACAGACCCCTACATTTTCTAAGACAAAATTGAACCTAGTATGACATTTATTGTGCTCTGTAGTGTAGTTTACCTGTGCTTGAAAGTATTGTGTATAGCTTCAGGGTTCCTTCCTCCTCACTCGATTTTCCCCTGTGATTTCCTCCCATGCCACTAGAGGTTTGTCCCAGACCCCAGCCAGAGAACACCTTATTCCATGAAGCATGAGAACTGAATGTCCTTGTGACTTTACTTTCCTGATGCTGCATCAATTGCTGTTGCTATTTATGGGAAAGTGTTTGAAACTAAAGCTGGTTGCTCAATAATATGCTGTGGTAGCGAGTTCCCCAAGCTAACTACATATTATGTTAAGATATATTCCTATTGTCTGTTTTAAATTTGCTTTCCTGTCATTACTCATCACCCTCTTGTTCTTGTGTTTATAAATACTTCCCACCTGGTAGTCTCGCGATCATTACATCTCTGTTCTTCTAACATATTTGCTTTTCCTCCTAACTCCTGGGGAAAATGCTGGTACGAAGCCTTTCCAACATAGCTGTTCCCTCCAATACTGATGCTCTGGCCAGTGACTTGCACCTGACCAAATCAAAGCTAGATTCTCAGATGCAGCTTCCTGTAGCCTTTCTGCTCTCTAAAGGCTTGAACCCAAGCCCACTGAAGTCAAGGGAAAGAGACCTTCAGTTGGCTTTGAAGCAGGCCCTAGACCACTATGGACCTAATTTTTCAGAGGCGCTGAGCAACTCCAGTGGGACCTGTGGATGCCCAGCATCCCAAATTAGAGGCCACTTTTAAAAAGGTGGATGTTTAAATGAGATCAGTGTGATCAATTGTACATATCACCGTTATGCCAAATCCTCAGTTGGGATTATCCCTGCTGGAAGAAACGTTCAACTCTTGCACTGCTGTTTTTCATGCTCAAAGAGCATTTTGCAGAAATGGTACTTCTGTGTCTTCGAAATACAGTCATATGATGTAAAATAAACATTTTTATCTTTATTGGTACTTTGTTCTCAGTGTCGTTCTAAATGGAGCCAGCAAAGACAACCTTCAACTTGCCTTATGGTAAACTGGACTTCGGAAAGGAAACGTTTTCCACACTTGACTTTGTCCATTACAGGAACATCTGCCCCAATCCGTGATGCCATCACCCCAGAGGGCTCTCTGTCTTGTAGGAAAGACAATTGCCTTAGCAGCCTAGCTAGCAAATATCCACTAGAAATGATGCAACGCACACACACGTGCCTCCATCTAGTGCCAGTTCTGCATCCATGGAAAGAAAAAGCAATTTAAAAAAGAATGTGCAAAAAGAAACTTGGTACCGTGTCAGACTGTCCCCAGGTCTGTGGGTTCAGCAGCACAGGCCATTTCAGGGGCAACAAGAGACCCTTGTGAGCAGGTTATAACTGAAACAAGATCTGATCTGTGTTGAATACAGCAGAACCCAAGGTGTGCATAAGCTGGAGCTGCAGCCTGCACTAGGGCATGTGGCAAATGAAGCAAGCAGAGCTCTAGGGAAAATAAACTCCAGCCCTCTCTGACTTGTGCCCATGCCATTTTTGGAAAAGGGCTGTTTGGGGTGGATGGGATAAGTGTCCACAATAACAATTTCCACTTTTATGGAGCCTTTCATTAGAGGCTGTCAAAGCACTTGGCACAAGTTGGTAAAGCTTGTTATCACCATTGTACAGCGGAGGCCCAGATGGCCCGTGTGACTTGCACAAGGTCACATAGTACATAAGTGGCAGAACAGAAATTTGGGCTCCTACTTCCCTGCCCCATGCTCAAGCCAGTAGTCCCGTACGCACCCTTATACTATACGACTGGATCACCTTTCTCCATGCACGTGGATAAGTCTAGGCTGCCTCTCTTCTCGTTTCCCATCTCTGCCACTTTGTGGGCTCAGCTTTGTGGCATGGAAACGTCTACTGGCAGCGTGAGGAAGCTGCAGCTTGACCAAAGGTATTAAATTGCTTTACTGAAAAGGCAGGTAGCAGCTGCATTATTAAGGCCCAATCCTACTGCGTGCCCATTGAATTTGCCCATTGAAGATATTCTATGGCAGGGATCAGCAACCTTTGGCACGTGGCCCATCAGGGAAATCTGCTGGTGGGCCAGGCTGGTTTGTTTACCTGCCATATCTGCAGGTTTGGCCAACGCAGCTCCCACTGGCCACAGTTTGCCACTCCAGGCCAAGCCAATGGGGACTGTGGGAAGTGGTGTTGGCTGAGGGATGTGCTGACCACCTCTTCCTGCAGCCTCTATTGGCCTGGGATGGTGAACTGTGGCCAGTGGGAACTGAAAGGCCAAACCTGCAGACGCAACAGGTAAAAAACCGGCCTGGCCAACCAGGAGCTTACCAAAGGTGGCTGACCCCTGTCCTATGGCTTTCCACAACTAGCCAGTGTTGCCCAAGGGATAGTGCACTGTCTTGGGCCTCAGATGCCAGGGAGTCTATTACTGGCTTTGCCACTGGCTTCCTGGGTAACCTTGGGCAAGTCGTTTCACCGCTCTGTGCCTCAGTTTTACCATCTGTAAAATGGGGATAATGTGCCTTAGCTCCTTTATAAAGTGCTTTGAGATCTCGTGTATGGTCCTGGCTGAATTTCTTGGTTCAAAACATGGCAATTCCTCCTGCACGTACATAGCTGCCTTGTTTCTTTGTGGCCATACAGACCTCACTGATTTTTATCCTTGCCTGGGGTAGGCAGAGACAGTCTGCACTCCACTTGCTCTGGATGAGCTATCCTAATGCTGCCATGCTAATTTAACCAACCCATCACATTCTTCCACAGGGCCTCCCTAGGAGCGGCCCAACACCTCACATTATTACAGCAGAGCTCCCCTCCCCCACCCCCAACGGCAACAGTTACTTTCTCAATAGATCTGTCCAAATAGTGTCATTAGTTGTAAAGCGCTGGTGATGTGCCTGGTCTTGGACAATGCAAATTAAACCAGGCCTAGGTCTCAAAGTGCTTATGGACTAGTGGCCAGGCAGTTACTGGAGGTGCACGAGGAAGCTTTAAGATTGGAGAAATGGTCTGAGGTAAACCAGATGAAGTTCAATAAAGACAAATGCAAAGTGCTCCACTTAGGAAGGAACAATCAGTTTCACACATACAGAATGGGAAGAGACTGTCTAGGAAGGAGTATGGCAGAAAGAGATCTAGGGGTCATAGTGGACCACAAGCTAAATATGAGTCAACAGTGTGATACTGTTGCAAAAAAAGCAAACGTGATTCTGGGATGCATTAACAGGTGTGTTGTAAACAAGACACGAGAAGTCATTCTTCCGCTTTACTCTGCACTGGGCAGGCCTCAACTGGAGTATTGTGTCCAGTTCTGGGCACCGCATTTCAAGAAAGATGTGGAGAAATTGGAGAGGGTCCAGAGAAGAGCAACAAGAATGATTAAAGGTCTTGAGAACATGACCTATGAAGGAAGGCTGAAAGAATTGGGTTTATTTAGTTTGGAAAAGAGAAGACTGAGAGGGGACATGATAGCAGTTTTCAGGTATCTAAAAGGGTGTCATCAGGAGGAGGGAGAAAACTTGTTCACCTTAGCCTCTAATGATAGAACAAGAAGCAATGGGCTTAAACTGCAGCAAGGGAGATTTAGGTTGGACATTAGGAAAAAGTTCCTAACTGTCAGGGTGGTTGGCCACTGGAATAAATTGCCTAGGAAGGTTGTGGAATCTCCATCTCTGGAGATATTTAAGAGTAGGTTAGATAAATGTCTATCAGGGATGGTCTAGAAAGTATTTGGTCCTGCCATGAGAGCAGAGGACTGAACTCGATGACCTCTCGAGGTCCCTTCCAGTAGAGTCTATGAAACTATAAGGTGGCCTTTTCCCTAATACAATTGTAATGAATCCACAGTCCCAGTGGGTGGCACTGCTGCTCTACAGTTGGGTCACTGAGAAACTTATTTAAGAAGATTTAGGGCTTTTTCTATACTTAAAACAGTACCTTGCGCTTCACTGCAGACATGGCCCCTCCGCCAACAGGATCCCGTCTGCCCTTGGCATGGTGACCAGACAGCATGTGTGAAAAGCCAGGGGAGAGAGGGGAGAGCTAATAGGTGCCTATATAAAAAAAAAAAAGCCAACTCTCAGGCCTGTCTCTATAAAATTGGGACCTCTGGTCACCCTACTGCCTGCAAGGTGCAATACTGGGTTTACAATGATGCCAGTGGCACCATGGTGCCAGCCCACACTCAGAAGGGGCCCCAGTGCCCAGACCATGTCCCTCTTTCCCCACCCCTAGCTCTGCCCCAAGACCCCACCCACAGCTTGCTCTTCTTTGTCCCTTCATTACCCCACCCGCCCGGTCCCGCCCCCTGGGCATGGGTCAGTGGGCACAGCTGGGCTGGGCAGGCTCTTGGGGGGTGGGGCGAGGTCATGTCCCGGGGGGGGGGTGTCTGTCCCACTCCCTAGGCCGGCTCCAGGGCTGAGCAGTCTCTGCTGGCCATCACTTGCGGGGGTCCCACCCACCTGCCCGTGGCTGAGCCACCTGGGACCAGTGCAGGGACCGGCCCGGTCCCCGCTCCCACTCTGGCCTGGCTGAGCATGCTGCTCCCAAGGGGCTGGAGCAATCTGCTCCCTCAGCCCAGCAAACATGGTCACCTCCCAATGGGGGGGCGGGGGAGAGGCAGTGAGTGTGGCTGGGGAGGGGGGGCGGTTAAGGCAAGGAGGAGTGGGGTCTCTGGGGGAATCTGTGGGGCAGCCCTGGGCAGTTGGGGAGGGTTGTGTCTGTTGGGTGCTGGGCAGTGGGGAGGGGTTGGGGGGCTGGGGGGTCCATGTGGGGTACTCCTGGTCAGATGTCTTTACTTCCCTGCAGAAAGTGATAGAGCAAAAAAGGGACGTGGGGGGGGACACGCTGGGGATGCTCTTGGGGGCAGTTGGGGGGGGAATTGCCTGCCCCAAATAGTGACAAAGGGTGGGGGGGGGTTACACAGGGTCACATGCCACTGCCCCCACCCATTTCTGCAAGTGCAGAACTGCCTGGCTGAAATCTGGATGCCACAAACCTCTAGATTCCCCCAGTGAGCTGTCCACATAGACCCCCCCCCCCCCCCCCCGGGCCCTGCCTCCGGTAACCATGTGCACCAGATGGTGGATAGGCTCAACCAGCAGCAGGAGCCGTACAGAAGGGCTTGAGTGGGGGTGGGAACAAATTG
>NC_133776.1:87163822-87234073 GCF_003597395.2 Chelonoidis abingdonii
TGTGTGAAGTTGTAGGAACCAGTGTGTGTGTGGGGGGGGTGTCTCTGGGCAGGGGGGCACTGGGCATAGCAGGTTGGGTGGAGGTGCTGGGCATAGGAGTCAGTGAGTGGTCTCAGTGGTGGAGGGACACTGGGCATAGGAACTCTATGGAGGAGGTCTCTGGGCGAGAGGGCATTTGGCATGGGGGCAGTGCTGGGCATAAGGGGGGATATGGGGAGGGGGTTGTGGTGTGGGCTGGCCCTCTGATGGCTAGTTTACATATGGCAGCTGCAGGCTGCACAGCGTCACCTCTGCTCCATCACCCCCCATCCCTTGCTTCGGTGACTGCTCCCCTGCCCCCGCTCCCCCCCCACATACTATGCCCAGTTGCTGCCATGGGCCGGGGCGGGGGGGGCACAAATATGTTTGGTGCCAGGCCCACATAAGGGTAAGTGGGCCCTGGCGAGGTGATAGCATGGGCACTGGAAGAAGACTAGTGCTGGGTTACTTTGGGGGTTAGCTAGATGTAGCTATGTCACTTGGGGAGGGGGGTTTGGGTGGATTGTAGCTATACGAGTGTAAAAGCCTAACCTAGGCCTCCATTAGCATTTTGCAATGGTGTTGCAGTCCTGGTGGTCCCAGGCTGTTCATGAAAAACAAAGGGCGGGGAAGGTGGGAGGTAATAGCTTTCATGAGCACCAACTGCTGTTGGTGAAAGAGGCACGGTGTCGAGCCCCACAGCACACTTTTTTGTGTTCTATAATGTACTGGCATCTTTCTCTGCAAACAAACAAACAAACCAAAAACACCCTGCTTGGTAGCATCTGCCCAGTAGCAGTGTGACATTTACTCCACTCATAAAATCGTTGCTAGACTGGTCGCACGAATCCCCACCCACCCACCCCTTTAGTCTTGCAGCATACAGCTCGGCCCTGCTAATCATGGGCAAGGACTAAAGCTGGCACAAACCAGCAAGGTAGGGGTTGGCAAAGCAGTTTGCTTGTGAAGCTGCTGTACCGTACAGCTGTGTTTCATGGCCAGCAGTGGTCCTTGCTACACTCAGCAACATAGCTGGTGGGCTGTGCTTGCTGTCCGGGACCTACTGCATTTGCCAGCAAGCCGACATTTAACACAGCCATTTAAATTGCCCTCCTGCCGCCCCTCCCCCCCCGCTTCACTTCCATTTTGCTGGAGGCCTGCAGTGTGCCACATTGTGGGCAAAAAAGGAATGGCACAGCTGTCCCAAGCACTGAGCAATGTGGGCCAGGATGCTGAAATGTGGAGCAGCACCCACTGGCTTTTCTTTGGCTCAAGTTGTTTCTTGGCTGGCTCTAGGTGTAATGTGTCCAGGCACGCTGGAGGGTGTCAGTTCCCTGCTGGTGTAAATTGCACAGCCTTCAGTGCCATTTTGCTGGCTTTACATTGGTGTATGTGAGGGCAGACTATGGAGCCAATCAATGATGTTAAGTGTCGGCTTTCACACTGCCCATTGGCCTTAGCTCACCCGACCTGTCGCTGACCTCACAATAAGCACTAACTCCACCGCCTGAAGCTGACTGTCTGCCATACACCCTGACTGCACCCAAACCAATCTCTCCTCCCTGCTGCTCCCCTAGAGTGCTGCCCCCTCCACTGCCAACCCCTTGCAGCACCCACTCTGCCAAGTGGGGAAAAAAACCTCTCACTAGCACTCCCCCTCCTTCGCCCAGGCACCAAGCCATGAGAAGCACCTAGCTCACAGGCCAGCCCCGCCCCCAGCCCCATGACCCTGCCTCTAAAAGAATCCCAACTGCCCCACCCAGCTGCGACCCCTATGTGCTCCCTCCCCCAATCCCTATATAGCCATGTTCCATTGGCACCTCCTGCTGACTGCATCTACCATGCCAAGCCCCAGGTTCCCAGACAACATGCTGGCACATCTTCTGCAAAATACCCGGCTCACAAGCTGTTGGCCCTTATGACACAGCCATGTTCCAGGGGGTTATGAACAGAAAATAGGTGGCGTTAAGCCTTGGAAGATGCTAACTAGTGAAATACCCGCTGAACTGTCCACCTTAATGTTGGGACAAGTGAGGTGGGGAGCACACTGGAAATACGGGGTACCTCACAGCAGGCTTGAGCCTACTGATTGGCTGGCACATCTTATGCTATCAAGTGCACAATTAACAATCCATTCCTGACTCAAGGACACAGGCATGTAGTGCATAGGACATGCTCACTGTTTCATCAGCTGTGGGCACCAGCCTCCAAGGCAAATCATCACCGTCTGTTGATGTCTGTTTGACATGAGCCGCTGCGAAATCTAGCCTACAAATGATTGGCAGCATTTGACTTTTACAAGACAGACTCAAATGGTCACATTCTGCCCTTATGTGCACTGTTCCAGGGTTGGCCATGTTTAGCTAGCCCTTGCAAACATTAGCCTCACGATGACTCTGAGAGTTGGGGGGACCTATATGCGCCCTACTTTAATGATGGGGGTTGAACGCAGAGAGGTTTAGAAGGCCTGATTTAGAAAGGCATCCAGCTGCCTAAAGGTGCAAAGTGGCACCTAATGGGAGTCATAGACATCATCTAAACAAGTTAGGGGCTTAACACAGGTGCTTCTGAAAGTCCACTTGGTGTCTGTGACGGGTTGGATCACAGAAACCCCTGGGAGCTACCACTTCATATGCCAAGACTACCTCTGCTTCTTGCTTTCCCTTCAAGCTCAGGACTCCAACACCCTGTCTTGCTGAGCCAGACACTCCTGTCTGCTCCAACAAAGACCCAGGGTCTGAATTACCTGCCCCAAAGCTGCAAGTTTACCTGAAAGCTGCTAACGGAAGTGTGCTTGTCTTTAACACCCAGGTGCCCAACTGCCAATGGGGTCTAAACCCAAACAAATCCATTTTACCCTGTATAAAGCTTATGCAGCATAAACTCATAAATTGTTTGCCCACTATAACACTAATAGAGAGCTATACACAGTTGTTTGTTTGCTCCCCAAGGTATTAATACATACTCTGAGTTATTTAATAAATAAAAAGTGATTTTATTTAATACAGAAAGTAGGATTTAAGGGTTCCAAGTAGTAACAGACAGAACAAAGTAAGTCACCAAGCAAAATAAAATAAAATGCACAAATCTTTGTGTAATCAAACTAAATACAGATAATCTCACCCTCAGAGATGCTTCAGTAAGTTTTCCCCTCAGACTGGACACCTTCCAGGCCTGGGCACAATTCTTTCCCCGGGATTCTTCGTGATGGCTCCTCTCCTTTCTTTGTTCTCTTCCACCTCTTTATATATCTATCTTTTGCACAAGGCGGGACTCCTTTTGTCCCTCTCTGGGTTCCCACCAGCTCTTTCTCAATGGAAAGCCACCAAGTTAAAGATGGATTCCAGTTCAGGTGACATGATCACATGTCACTGCAAGACTTGAAACCTTCATTCCTCCCTGCCTGACTCACAGGAAGGCCTGCCTGCAAGTAGAGCCATCCAGTCAATTGCCCTGGTTAATGGGAGTCATCAAGATTCCAAACCACCATTAATGGCCCACACTTTGCATAATTACAATAGGCCCTCGGAGTTATATTTCATATTTCTAGTTTCAGATACAAGAGTGTTACAGTTATACAAATAGGATGATCACACTCAGATTATAAGCTTTGTAATGATACCTTACAAGAGACCTTTTGCATGAAGCATATTTCAGTTACATCATATTCACTCATTAGCATATTTTTATAAAATCATATAGGCTGTAACTTCACAGTGTCTCTTTAGGCACTGCAATATCTTTGTAAATCTGGCCCTAAGTAAGTGACTTGTTCAGGGTCACGCTGAAAGACTGAGGCAGAGTCAGGAACTGACACAGGTCTCCTGAATTTCAGTGTACTGCCTGCCTCATGCCATTGCTCATAAGATGAAAAAACCCTATCATAGCTAGGGCTGTAAACCTGTTTCTGTCCATTCAGCACCATGGTAGCTTTGGTGGTTCTCTGAAGTGTGAACCTAGGCTCTATATGACTTTATGTCAAGCGTAGACTGCAAATAAGGCAAGGTCAAGACAGATGTGCGTGCCTGGAGTCTGAGTGCCTCACTTGGCAGATGTTCACTTTACTATGACTGGCATGCTGGCAGAGAGAGACACGGTGGGTGAAGTAATAGCTTTTATTGGCCCAACTTGTGTTGGTGAGAGAGACAAGCTTTCAAGCTACACAGAGCTCTTCAGGTCAGACCTAAAGCACTCTCACCCACAGAAGTAGGTCCAGTAAAAGCTTTTCCTTCACCCACCTTGTCGCTAATATCCTGGGACCATTACATCACATGCTGTAAAACAGTGCCAGTGCTTTATGGCATCTTAGCAGAAGGGCAGGGCTGCTAGTGTTAAGGTTGCCCAACATTTCCCATTAGAAGCCACTGTTTTCAGTTGTTTGTAAATTTGCCAAACATTAACAGTTTAGATTTAAATTTTTACATACCACATAGCTGCCACAGCAAAATTTCAGTCAGAACAATTCATGCGTTTCTGATGAGGCTAGTGAAAAATATGTGATTTTGTCTATCTTTTCTTTGAGACTCTGTAGTGCCCACCTCCACCCCTACTCCTACTCCTAGCGCCACTTACTTTGGAGCAGGAACTTGAAATTTGTTGGGAGGGGGAAGAGTGTTTCTGTCAGAGATGCCATCTCCATGAATATCCATCCACCTTTGTAATTGTTCACAGGTTTATAAAATGACCAGTTTGTGCACACTCAGTGGAGATGACTTAGGTTTTCACCGCTAACCTCCTTAAGGATTCCAGCCACACTTGGCATGTTCCAGCCTGGATCAACTGTCTCTGCAATTGCAGCTCTGGCCTGCTGTGGGCCATGCTATGTCTACCTGAACTGTGAGCAGGAAGACTGGCTCTCCTTTGCTTTCAATGCCACCCCTGCTGGGCCTGGACAGCATGGAATAGGAAGCTGTCTGGGTAATTGTAGCAAGGACAGGAGACAGATCTGCTGGAAAAAGTG
This sequence comes from Chelonoidis abingdonii, assembly GCF_003597395.2. Lineage (NCBI taxonomy): Eukaryota > Metazoa > Chordata > Testudines > Testudinidae > Chelonoidis > Chelonoidis abingdonii. The sequence goes on from NC_133776.1 coordinate 87,168,801, forward strand.
GATTGGGACAAAAAGCCTGGAGAAGGGAATGAGGGGAGACTGGGACTGGTGGGGAACAAGATGGAAATGGGATCTAGGAGCTGGGTTGGGAAAGAGTGGGCAAGGAGACTGACAGAGGTGAGGGAAGGGAATCCTGGAACTGCCTAGGCTAGGAGCCTGGGACTCGAAATGGAGGGATGAAGAGAATGGGGCTGAGTCAGCATCTGGAGGTGAAGATTTGGCTTAGGATGCGAAGCCTGAGGCATGAAGAATGGGACTGACTAAGTGAGAGAAGTGGCTCTGGAAGGAGGAGCCAGGAATGGAGACGAGACTGGGATAGAGACGATTTTGGAGGAGATAGGGCAGACAGGATCATGCTTGCAGGGGAATAGGCAGAATGGGCTGTGGCCACTAGAGCAAATTCCCCTCGACTCTGGAATGGAATACAAGATTCCTGAGTCTCACAATTCCTTTGCTGTCAGCAAATATCTGTGAGACCCACTGGCTGGCCATTCTGTGCCCTGAATGAGGCAGGAGTCTTGTGATAACCGTGTGTGATAATGTAATTAGCGACGGTCTCATAATGCATGTGCACAAGGGACCAGATTAAGGCTGCACAGACCATCTTAATTCTGGCACTTCTTGACTTTGAGTGCTTACCTCTGCAACCATAATAATGTTCTTTTAACATGGGGAAGGGGTGTGTGCGTGTGTTAGAATAAAAAAGAAAGTTCCTCCTCCTCGTGACTTGTTTGTAGAGACAGGGAATGTGGCTTATCTCCAGCTGTGTTATATATATTCATTTATGGCATTTTATGGTTTATAAAAATGATAATGGGCAAAACATAAACTGAAAAATTACAGCACTATGTGAAGTTTCCAAGTGGCAGAGCAGTGAAATACATGGCTGTCTAGAGCTTTGTAAAGCCAAGAGATACAAAAGCTCCAGCCTGCAGTTGGAGGAAGACAGGTAGGAGGACTCATTGAGGCCTCATTGAGGACTGACAGCCAATGAGTTAGTGTGAATGAATGTTTTGTCTGAATATAGCTATATGAATCAGATACAGTAGGTCTCAGAAAGGCTTAAAACACGAACAGTGTGAAGGAGTGAAGTCTGCCTGAATTTGCAGACAGCCTGGAGGAGGGTGAACTACCCTATGCATCTGAAAGAGGTGTTATCTCCAAAATCCATAGTTCTGGGAGCTACTGCCAATGCAAACCCCGCAAAGGACTGCGTGTGTGGTAGGAAGAAAAGATTGCAGCGGGCCCAGCCCATACCCTGCTGCCATTACACTTCCCATCCATATTCCAAGTAGGGGGAGAACTACAGGGGCACTCATGTCATGGGGTGCTGAGGGCCCAAGACTGTCTTAATCCAGCCCTGATATTATTTTGCTGTACAACACAAGGAAATCCTATGGAGAGAGCTGAGAAAACACAGGTCAGTGGTATTTATAACTTTTATTTGCAATACTTTAGGTCCAGGTTTCAAACTGCAATATTTTTACACTCAAGACACAGTCATGCACAATCCATATTTCAATTTTCTATTGCTTCAACCACAATTTAAAATAACTTAATATTGGAAACAAAACCCAAAATCTTTAAAAAAAGGATGCTGAGGTCAATAAGATGGATCCATGCCATCAGCACATTTACAAAGGAAATAACTTAGTTCTCTCTTTAAAAAGATCATAAGTACCTCTTAATCCAAAGTTACAGAAGAATTTCACTACACACTTTTTTTTTTTTACAGATAAACACATCCTAAAAAAAGGAATGTACAGCAAAATGAGATACATTTTTGATAAACAATGAAAATGTGGGATCCTCCTGTTTACTTTTGTCTGGGTACCCTGAAGAAAAACCCAGCAGACACTAGTATAGCTGTAAACTATAACTTCTTCTGATTGACCAGGAGTTTACAGGTAGTTAAAACTCAAGTTAATGGTTGCAGGATTCTTTTGCCAGGTCTTACTAGAATGTATATGTGTGTACAGCACACGCAGTGCAGTATAATATACATATACAAGCTCTAGAATAGCTCCCTGGTGTAGGCCCTGGACTCAAGTTCTACCCAGAAGGTTAGTTATGATTTCCATCATGGCCTTCTGGGCTCTACAGTACTTTGCAATTGAGTCATGTCCGTAGCTCACGCACCCTCCAAGTCCAAGCAGCCAAACTATGGGATTTGCAACCGAAGAGTTGACCAGCCTTTTTCTATTGTTGTTCTACAGACAGATTATTAACCCAGCCTAAGACTAACATAAAGATTCAAAGCAATTGTACACACATTTCATTTGTAACCTGGAAGTTCAGAGGTCAAAATCTTAGCAGGCATGGATGTAGAAGAATGCCTCAAAAGTGCAACATTCGGCCTATTACATGTAAAGCACCATGTGCAAAAGAACAGGCTGGGTCTGACCCTCTTGCACATCCTTGCTTACCCAGGGAATACTTCCCAGCAGCCAGCACATAAAGTGACATTCTGTTTGGGTGACTCTGCCTTATCAGAACCTGCTAATTAAGGGCCAGCTGCTGCTGTCATTGAAGTCAATGGCAAAATTCTTACTGATTTCAGTGAGAGCAGAACTGGATCCTCTATCTGTTCCCTAAATGTACAGTAAGGCTGGACAAATGAAACAGAGAATATTCAGCAGCAAAAGAATTTTAGTTTAAAACAAATCAAGCCAACATTACCCTTAAGTCTCCTACTATATTATGCCAACATGTCACATCTGGGAGACTCAGGCTCAAGAATATCTTGGGATTGCAGGCAGTGATCTAGTGGAGGTTATGCCCACGAGGGACTTGTTCTCCAGGCTGAGGATGCCAATCTAAAACACTGCTGTAAACAGGCAATCGAAAAAGGACTGAAATGAGAAGTGTGGCCACTTTGTCTCTGATAATGATACTTGGTTAGAAGCCACTAAGGATGGAAGGAGCAGAGAGGGGTGCAGAAGGAATAAAAGCATCCAAATAAAACGTAGCGACTAGGACAAGCCGTTAACAGCGCGGGGTTAACCCCCTTTTGCTTCTCTCTTTGGAACCATTCTTCTAGTTGTTCCAAGTCCCTCAAGGGAGTGAAGGGGAAGACACACAAATGATAATTGCTAGGTACACATATTTCCTCACATGTAGTCTGCAATTCAAACACATATTTGAAAGTGTGCATTGACACCTCTGAGATCCATCTGCAATGACTGACAGCTCACCGCTCCTGATTTCAATCCTCTCTTTCCCTACTTGCTTTGACACCATTCAGTAGGCAACTGGTAAAAGCAGGTGTCACTGGCCAGGCCTTGCAGCAATTGAGCACTAAGCATGAGTGGCTATGAATGTGGGCCCCACTGTATTGGAGACAGCTGCACCTGGCACACAGATGCTAATACAGGCATTTTTAATCCTTTGGGAAAATGTCAGGTGCAAAGCCACCATGTGGCAAAAGTAAAGAAGACCATTTTTCATTAAAGCAACTTTAACATTAATATATTATCTTAGCCACAATTTCCTTAGTCACCATCAGATTCTGAAACTTAGTGCTTACTCAGAAGAATAGCTAAGCAGTGACAGTATTTGCAGAATCAGACCTATGTCTGACCAGAAGGCACCAATGAAGTGAACATAAACTTCTTTCCCCCACCCCGCCACAGCCTTTTTGAGACTGCAGCTTTTCCCAAAAATCCACACCACCTATGCGTTGAGCCAAAACAGGTAGATTTCACCTCCAAGCAGGGGTTTATGCATTTGTAACACAACCCCAGTTTGCTGACTCATCTCTGAACCATTCATAAACAGGGGGAGGTGTAAGCAAGAGTCTGCAGGTTTCACCTAGCGAACTATCACTTTAGATCAAGGACAGGCATGAGCAATGAGGTGTTTTAAAGATACTTGAAGATCTCAAGATGCAGATGCTCCGGTAGAAACCTGAGTGAGATATCAGAACGGTTGTTCTTGAAACACAAAGATGGTCCTTTCCCTTGTCCTGAAAAATATGGTTTAAAAATGAAGCTACTTGCCCAGTTCGAGAGAATAACTATCTTGAAAGCTGAACGCTTTGTTTCTGGGCCTTAGTCACTTCCCCCCCCCCCCCCCCGCCCATCTTTAAGTTACTGAGTGTGAATGAACGATACTCCACTGGGGAAAGATGCAGGCTAGTGGCCTTTTATACAGCTCATAAAGGCTAATCTAACTTTGCTGTGCACGCCCTGGTGTTTCAAGCAAAGCAATATTTCCTCCTGCCTTCTCTGGTAGATTTTATGGAATCTCTGTGGCTTGTCAACCAAGTTGTATGCAAACCCGTTTAGCAAAGAAATATATTTATTTACATGTTTCATGTGCAGTATTGAGGAATAGTCCTTATGTAGCCAAAACTATGACTCCATTTTGGAAGTAACAGCTACATAGGCAATTGGATATGATTTAATATTTCCCTTCTTTAGTGACTGGAATGTGCTTGGGGCAGAAACTGGGGGGATGGGCTGATAGGAACTATAATGCTGAGGTGCTCTCACTAGCCTCAAAGAAACCTGAGCAACAACAGAATAAATAAATAACTGAACTCATCTGTGTACAATGAGATTTGGCCAACCAGTAGCCAGTGATGGAAAACAGACACATACGTATTTACAAAAGGAGAAAGACACAACAGGTGATAATGCAACCGTTGCCCAATACTGTGACCAAAACCTGAGAGCACTGTAAGATCCAGCAATTCCTCTGGCTCCCGTGAATGCAGGCAGAAGCCTTGTTACATGTAAGGCTTTTTTTTTTTTTTTAACTTTTCCATTTTCTTAAATAAATAATCTGTCCTGTGCTTCTCAAACTTCCCTGATTTTACAGGTTTCTTGTTCCTGTCTCAGGACCTTTCGGAACCTTGGTGCGCTAACGGCCATTTTCATACCTCATCATTACAGGAGACTGGATCAACATTTGAGATCTGGAGTTCTTTACTGTATTATGAATTTAAAAATAAAACAGGAAAAGGCAATTAACTAGTCTATTAATACCTGGAATGAAAGTGTCTGAAACATGTACAGTATGTTTATCTTTTATATGCTTTTGAGAGGAGGAACAGCTTATCTCTAATACGCTTTAAAATATACACATATAATTGCCTAAACCAGGGATGGCTCTCAAAAAACAAGATGGTACCAGGGACTCATCTGATTGCTTGTATCTTTTTCGGTCTGCAAAGGCAATGCCTAATCCTGATGTGCTATTTTTCAATTCTGTAATTCACACACAAGGCCTGTCTCTTTCAGGATTGTTTTCCACTTCCAAGTCTGCCTCCAAATCCAGGAGGATATAAAAGCAGCTGCTATCTTTCTGCATCCACTGGCTTGAAGCATTTAGTGCCACAGAATCTCCCAAGCGAAGAGCTCTAGGAAAGCTACTACTCCCTTATATAAAGGGACATCAAGTAATTGGTCCCTTTTACTGAGTACTCAGCTGGGCAATTATAGCTTGCGTGCTGGATGCAATCACTGGCAGGAACTGGATTTCTATTGAATCTTATCGGCATGCTAGGAATTTTTTTAAAAAGTAAAATCTCTGGATTTGCTGCTGCAAAATAAAATAAATATTTTTACAAATAAAATAAAAATTAAGGCCTCTTATTAAAGCAGCTGCATTAAAAAGCCAGTGTCAACAATATTTCACACACTGGAGCATACACCATTCTGAAGTGTATATCTTTGATTATACTTTTTTAATTTTTTTTCTTTGAAGGGTGGGGCTGGGATAAAACGGCAAAATATTTATAGCTGAAGAAAACAACTATGGAAAAAACCCAGCAAATGGAATAGCATAACCTCCCCAAAAAAAGATTTGTCCTGGATATCCAAGAGAAATGCTCCACAGAAAGTGCTTTCCTTTTAAGGGACGGATGTACGCACCTTTGTGGATACAAAGACAAGAAAAAGCTACCCTAGAAATAGAAACTGTCACTTGTTCACTTCTGTGTGGAATTTAAATTTATTTCTTTACGATTGATTCTTTACAAAATAAGGCTGGGCCTTCGTGAGCTTGAATCACTGGATTTTCAAAGAACCCTAAACTCCCATCTTCTAGATGTCTAACCTGAGTTGACAAAGACAAAAATGATCCCACTACAGAAGAAGAATCTTTACTTATTTGGGCATAAAACAAAAATTTGTTCCACATCCCAGGAGACGGGGGAAAGTTAACTAGCAGCTTAGTATGGTAAACTAATAAACACTGCCTCAGTCAAGCCCCGAAGAAACTGAGGTGGACAAATAATGAGGATCAGCCAGCTGGCAATAGTAATGAAAGTCACAACCCAAAGATCTCACTAAAAAATCCCAAGCCAAACGAAGGCTCAAGGCCTAATCCAGGAAAGGGCTGAGCACACTTAACTCTTACAAACTACAACATGAGTTGATGATGCTTAGTACCTCTCAGGAACGCTCAGCTCCTTGCGGTATCAGAAACTAAATGTGAAGTCACGCTGATCTACATTCGAGGATATATTACTATTTTTACAGAGGCGGGCTCCCTGCTACCAATAGCCACATCCTACTGTTGTTTCGAAGGGCTTTGATTTTTAAATGTAGTATTAACCTTAAAATCCAGCAGCAAATATTATTTTGCTGAGTGAAAGCCAACCAGGTCTGTCTGTTCACATAATACAAATTGTTAATTAAGCTATTCTGCTCCTTTACAAATAAATTTACGAGCCAGTACAATCCTCAGTCATTTCCAGCCATTATTCCCTCCTCAACATACACATACTAGCATTAAGGTGAGTTTGTTGCATGCATTGAGGGGAGAGGTAAAGGCTGACCCAGTTTATGACCTAAGAGTATTGATGTACTCTAGTCTGCATTTACTTTTCCCTCCCTTCACCTGGCACTACAAAATCGCTTGTTTAAATACATTTCCTCCATTCTCTTTTGTTGCACTGGCAGCAGAGCTCAATAGGATTATTCACATGACTAAGGGGCACTCACCAGAGTAACAGTTTAGAGCACTGGGCTGCCTAATTGATTGGGAATTTTACAGATGCTACCTGTCCTTTTTCAGCAGTCATAAGCCAGCCATGGGGATGGGCAAACTTAGTTTAAATAATCGCTAGGCTGAATTCTGCCCCTCTATTACATCTGTGCAAACCCAAATTTAAATAGGGCTGCAGTGGCATGGAGGCAGCTGATAGCAGATTTCAGCCTACTGTTGGTTAGGGTCTCATGCTATGAACAGCTGGTGTAATCCTGCAAGGTGCTGAGTGCCTCCCGTCTGCAAAGGGGCAGAGTGTCCTCAGCTGCCCTTCTATCTCACTGATGGGGAAGTTTTAGAGTAGCAGCCATGTTAGTCTGTATCCGCAAAAAGAACAGGAGTACTTGTGGGACCTTAGAGACTAACACATTTATTTCAGCATGAGCTGTAGCTCACAAAAGCTCATGCTGAAATAAATGTGTTAGTCTCTAAGGTGCCACAAGTACTCCTGTTCTTTATGGGGAAGTTGTGTGCTGAGCACTTTGCAGGAGAGATTGAGCACTTAGCAAGACTGGGCCGCCATTTGTATTACAGCTTTGTAGCAGACGAGCCCTTTCTGAGCAAACTTGCTGACCTTTCTGCTTTTCAGTTTACAAGAACTTCACCAAGGCAAAAGTACCATTGTTAATTGCACAAATCATGCTGCCAAGGACCCAGACTCTGTATGTTCATGGTTGAAAGCGTATATCTCATCAGGATGCTCTTCTTGCTCGGTGGGAGATTTATTTTTAGTTGGAAAAGCACTTTCACTTTCATCCTTACCATCTAACAGTACCATGAATGGGCAAATACTAGCGAATGGATTGTATTCAAAAGACAACTCAGCCTGGAGGAGGTTTCTCAATGCAGGAGGATCTTTCTTCCATTCCAAACCAAACCAAAAAACTCAGAAAAATGATTGTGAATCTTTAAGAACCAACCAATCGTTTAACAGTGAAATGCATAGGATAGTCACTGGGAGTCTCGCTACTGAGTTTGTTTGATCGTGGAGATGGCTGAGACAACAAGGCGATTTCTGGCCTGGCAGCTCGGTTTTGGGCCCTGTTTCATCTGAGAAATAAATTAAGAAATCAGAGAGCATTAAGAAGACACATGATAGGTTTCTAGTCCTCGAGGAGCTGGAAAACAGCTGGCCTCCATCATGACTGTGACTGTTTGTTTGTCCTTATGTCTGCCTGTCCTGCAGCACAAGAATTGAGGTTTTACAGAGTTTTATTCAGTCCTGCTCTGGAGGGATCTGGCCTGGGGTAAAGCCAGTCCACAATGCTAGCGGCTGCTGTTCTTAATTGCTTCCTTTGCTGCAATGATGAGAGGAGTCAGGCTGGAGAGAGGCTTGGCTAACTTCAAAAATGGATGCTATTAAAAACAGAAACAGAAAGAAAAATTATTCATTATTTTCCATTCAAAGCCCATTTACCCTAACTTTCAAGCAGCTTTTTTAAGGTGCTTGCACCATACTTAGGCTCTAATTTTAAAAAGACACAATACTATGGAACTTTTCAAAATGTGAAGCGCAAATTCATCTCTGGTGCAATTCTAGTGACTCCAGGGATGAATTTGGCCCAATCTTATTGTAGGCCCAGATCCTGTATTCAGAATCTCTGAGGCACAAGTTCACATCAGTTGCCTTTTGCATGAAGGCAAAATTCAGATTACAGGGTGCTAGGTGACAGAGTGCACACTGGCCTCTCATCTCTGGGGCCAGACTCTCATCTCATTTATACCCACGTTTCAGATTTGGTTAACTTCAAAGGATTTCCTCCTTAACTGAACGCAGGTAAGTGGAGGAGCATCAGCCCCATCTCACACACCCCTTTCCCCTGCCCCATTCGAATGCCATTACCTGGTTCTGAAAAGGAAAATGATACACATTACAGAACAGCTATTGCTGGTGTGAAAAGTGCCAAGCCTGAAGTGTAATGCACTATGAAGATCCGACTACACCAACTCCTTGTATAGCTAGTGGGGCTCTATATTTGGAGGACACAAATGCCACCACTGACACAGACTTTTCATTTGCAATCACTTCCCACACCTGTGCCCATTTTACCTGCAAAAGTTCCTTGGCAGACCCTCGTCTGTCTACGTCCATTTCCAGACAGCGGTTCAGAAAGTCTCGGAACACAGCAGAGAGTCTCTCAGGATTTTGAAGTTCTGGGGTTCCGTTAGTAGCTATCAAATACAAAGCCTAGAGAAACATTAAACCAGAAGGTTTAACCTATTAACATGTATTCCTGTTTAAGGCCAGGTCTACACGCGCAACTTTTGCTGGCAAAGCAATGTCAGTTACAGGTGTGATTTTTGACTGACACTTCTAAGCTGGCAAAAGCCCTAGTGTAGACGCATAAATGGCTTTTGTCCATGTAGCTTATTGCATTTTCTAGCCCAACAAAAGCAATTTTTTGCTGGCATAAGTTGAGCCTGCAATGGGGGAGGAGTGGGGGTTGCTGGTATAGCTACCCTGGCAAAACATTTAAAGTGTAGAGCAGGTCTAAACACATATTCCAAAGAAACAAGGAATAATTCAAGTGCATCTCTGCAGTGCTCACTGTTCCCTTAAACACCGCTTCCATATGACAGAGTGATGCAGTAGATACTTCCATTCATTCTGGACAACTGGTTATCACTGTGATTTTGTATCATAACTCAAGTGCAGTGAACCAGCTATCAATTCAGAGAGGAAAATAGGGAAATTTAGGACTTGATTTTCAAAATACGCCTACAATTGCATGCCCATTTTGCATGCCCACTTACCAGGTACACAAAGTAGATGGACAGTTGCATAGTACAAGTTGCTAGAGAGTAAACTGAAGGTTTTGCCAGCTGGGCAAGTGACAATGGGGCTCTGATCACCAGGGGATGGGGGAGGGAAGTTTGGGACTGCTGGCTAAGCACATTAGCTGGATGTTTTTGCAAAAGTATAGGGGCATGTCTACAATACAAAATTAAATTGACCTAACTTATGTCGGTATATGCCCGTTACAGTAATGATATCACTTGTGCATGTCTACACTTTGCTCCTTGGGTCAGCGGTGTGCTGTCAGTGTGGGGCATTGTGGGATGGCTCCTGAAAGCCAGTAACAGTTGATGTAATCAACGCAGTGTCTGCACTGACACTGCATCGACCTAACTACATTGACATTGGCTCTACACCTCTCACGGAGGTGGAGTTATTCAGTCGGTGTAGTGAGCGAGTTACATCGGTGGGAGCAAAATTTTAGTATAGACACTTACAAAGTTAGGTCAATTTAAGACACCTTGCATCTCCCTAACTCTATAGTGCAGACCAGGGCAAAGAAATTAACTAGTTAATGCAGACATTTCAATTGTAGTCTTTGTTTCAGAGTATGCAACCCATTGAGATGAACGAGATAGTTCACACTTCAAAAGTGATTGTTTCAGGGAGTCTGAAGACTCAGAAAGCTAGAACTATATCCGTTATGCTTGTTGCACATTTTCAAGGTCACCTTCTAAACCCAAAGGCGTAGAAACATAATTGGAACAAAATAAAAATAAAGGTGAAAGCTAAGATTCTGAAGCAAGCTAAGAATTCAGTGGCAAGGGTTGAATTCCACAGCAAGTTCCGTGGAGCCCTGACTAAGCATCCACTGGGCCATTTGAGTGCACAAATACTCAGTTTGTGCACACAATCACATCATCGGCAAATAGAAGCATGGCACACAATTGCACATGCATTTGTGTCCCTTCATATTTGAAAATAGGGTCCTTAATGCTTCTGGATAAGGAGCAGCATAGGTTTGTCATGAGTTGAGGACACATCTATGGACCTCTAACAATGTCTTACACTTTCATTCTGCTCTGCAAAACCCAATATGTTTGTTCTGGATATCCTGCGAAGGGAACATACCCAATGAGGCCTGAGTGAAGATCATTAGACACATTTCACTTGTGATCGAGGCCTAGAAAGTTGAAAACCTATAGCACAAGCCTATTATGTCACTACAGGATGTTGTTACGACATTGACACTTTGAATCCTTTAGTAGGTTACAAAAGGGACCTATGGGACCCTACCATCTCTTCGCACTTGGACTTTCAGAATAGGAGGAGGCCTGGAAATCCCCCCAAAAAATATTTCTGTTAAAATAGTACCATTTCTGTCCTATTAGCATTCAAACAGAGAGTCACCAAATCCCCTTTTTTTAACCATCTTCAACATAGAGCAAGGCTTCCTAGGCCTAAAATTTACCCTTTTAGAGCACACAAGCAGATATTTGCTTTGATCTTAGAGGGTACCTAGAATGTCAGGACAGATTCAGGTTTCATTTACACCACTATCCACCCAGGGTAAATTCGACTTCGTGGCTATCTATGGATTTACACTGGTATCGTTCAAATTTGTGCCACTGTGTCTGAGGACTGCCGAGTTCATAGCTGAACTGATCATTTTCAGCTTTTATCACCTAAATGACTCCATCCAGACTGGAGATATGCAAGAGGTCAGATGACTTTTTGTTTCCAATGGACTTTAAAACTTACTGACCCCCTTCTGTTTGCTGTAGGCTTAGTATTGATAAATAAGCTGCATCTGCCCTGTTTTGAATTCCAGGTCAAACAGGAGCTGCAGGTTAAATGCAGTAGCCCTTTTAGAAGCTGACTCACTGTGCTGACTTCATCACAACACATGAGTCATGAGGAATAAAGTATCAACCCTTCAGTTTAAAGCTTTGCAGAACTCCCTGAACACAGACAAACCCTTAAACATAACCATTACAGTGACCTATAAATCTGCCAGCAAATTGGCCAAACAGGTCTATGCCTAGAAGCTTCCCAGACCACCCATGGGAGTTGGTTTCAGAGGCATGGACCCGTCACTGAGGATGCCCTGAAGAGTTTACTTCCGGGAATTAGAGTTTGCAAAGAAATCATAACTTCAGCAGGAAGAGAGACCACCTCTTTGATTTAACCTGGGTGGGAAGACGTATAACTGAATTTGAATGCAGTCACAGATGAGAAGCCTAATTAGCTTTGCAATAATTGATTTGCAGCTTCTAGAGGAATCCTAATCCGCTCGCTGATATCATACAGTAGGGAGATTGCAGCAGGTGAAAATCAGCTGCATTTCAGAGGGCCAGCTGGAGACTTCAGTAATGCTACTTTTCCTTGCCAGATTTTGGGCCAAATCCTGGGCATGAAGGTTTCTGCAAGGGTTCCCTGAGGAAGATGATGGGGTATGGAATCATTCTCTCCACAAAGGAGCTGAGCACATCTGGTTCTTTTCAGAAGCCACTGCTTTAGCACCAGGGCTGTAGTAATAGTGTCCACTGCCCTGGCTTTTTGGAGGTGGGGTTCCCACTTAGCAATGATCAATCCACTCGCCATGTCCCCATGTGCCTCCATGCAGTGGTGCAGAAAGCACTGGACAGAAGCAGTCGGCAGGTGCAAATTATTGTGTACAAGTGAAGGAAAGCCCACCGTGCAGCCCTTCCACCCTTAGCACCGCATACCCACAAAGTGTGGCTTTCGAAAAGAATCGAGAACCTTTTGCAAAAGGCTCTGCAGCGTCAAGTTTGTTAAAGCCCTAAGGGCAACTTCATCCTTATTGTTCTTTTCCGTAATGGCAATGACCAACAGAGTTTCGCCTCCAATGTTATTTTTGTTCATCTACCCGTTCGTTCAGAGGCAGCGGTCTGTGTGCTGATGTGTGCAGGCTGGATATTACAGATCAGAACATACGGGCATGTCTACACTGCAATAAAAGGCCTGTGGCATGGCCAAGGCTGGCCTGGGTCAGCTGACGCTGGCTTGTGGGACCCGAACTCATGGGGCTATACAATTACAGTGTAGATATTTGGACTTGGGCTGGAGCCTGGGCTCTGAGCCCCCATAAGGGGGCAGGGTCTCAGAGCCTGGGCTACAGCCCAAGCCCAGGTGTCTACACTGCAATGTTTGACTCCACTGCCAGGGTTGCCAACCCCCCAGGAATTTCCTGGAGCCTCCAGGAATTAAAGATTGTCATGTGATGAAACCTCCAGGAATACGTCCAACCAAAACTGGCAACCTTACCCATTGCCTGAGCCGACTGACCCAGGGCCTGAGACTTGGTGCTGCAGGTTTTTTGCTGCAGCATAGACATACCCCAGGGGAGAAACTAGAGGCCATGCTTTGTTCTGATATTCTCTCTACGTAAATCTAGAATTATTTATGAAATGTTAATCCATGGTCTGAATTCCTCCTCATGCAATAGGGATAGGAGATACAAACTGTACTTCCTCTGGTAAACGCGGGCTGCTGTACCACTCCAGGAATCCACCCCAGGGAAGGAGACCAGAGTTTAACTGGGTATTCGTTCAGTCATACAATTATGTAAGATTGTCCCTTAATATTCACTCATTTAATATGCAAATTGATTAACATAGGAAAGGACTAAATTTCTTAGGACAAAAATGTAAACTGTTCCATAGTATAAATGCCCCAACTTTTTTACTACCAATATTTGTGTTAAAACATAACTTTAAAACTGCACTTACTAATAAGTAATTACAGATTTCACTATAAGATAAGGCATTTCATTTATTTAACAAATATACACTGATCTATGTTTGGGAAAATTCACCCTCTGCCTCCGTTCTGTTTGAAATTCTTTTCACAAGACTCCAGCAGCTGGAGAAACTTGGACTCGGAAAGGTTCTTGTCATCAGAGCTACAGCAGAAGGAGCTTTCAGAAAACAAGCAGACATACTGAGAATTTTTTAGCAGCCCTGAAGGCAAAAATGACATATATTGAGAATAACTCCATGTCACTTATCTTCTGACGTGCCCTCATTTATGTGCCTATAGCAACAGTGTATACTGGTAAGCTGCAATGATACTGTTGAAACAATATCGAGCTTGTGTGGTTTGGACAGGATTTTGCATCTAAAAGTGGGACAGCATAGAAGGACAGTGCTATACGATTCCACTTGCACCTTACCCTGAGAGGATTTTCATTAAGGTACGGGGGTTCTCCTTCCACCATTTCTATTGCCATGATCCCTAATGACCAGATGTCAACTTTGGGGCCATATGCTTTCCTTGTCACTACTTCCGGTGCCATCCAGTAGGGAGTCCCCACCATTGTGCTCCGTTTGCTCTGCTCAGGTGTGATCTGAGCACAAAACCCAAAATCAGCTGCAGAGAAGGAAAAAAATACTGTTAACACCAAATTGGGCTATGAAGCAAACAAATACAAATATTCCATTCTCCGCACAAGAATGCATCAAGGTTTCTGTCTGGAAACATGGCCGTGCTCTTGCTTACATAACACAATATAGCCAAACAACTATAGAATTTGACCGTTTCAGTTCTTTTAACAAAGTCGGACTCTATAGCTCTTATTTATGTGAGAAACTCCATGTCTTTCAGGCCCTTAGATCAGAACTCTGGGCTCCGAACATAGTCAAATAGTTTTGAGTCACCTCAAAATTCTGAGGTTCTGAGATTTCCCCATGGTTTTAAAATTGTTCTAAAACAAAACATTCCTTGGCTGCAGTGGCCAATGTACTATCACTTCCTTTCGATAACTAGCAGTCAGTTAGCAATTCCACAACCACCACTGGAATAATGCCACCTGAACAAGAACACCTACTCAATTTGACAGATCCATCCATCCCAAGAAGAATGTTGTCACTCTTGATGTCTCTATGGATCACTTGGTTTGAATGCAAGAAATCCAGCGCTTGCAGGCACTGATATAAAAAAGGAACATAAAGGTAAAAATTAATGGCCTGATTTCATTACATGGGAGGATAAAAATATCGTTAAAAGATGTAATTTCTAGATGAATTGTGAATAATGGCTTAATATTGTGCTGTCAAGTGAAGTAGCTTGCTGCTTCAACACTATTAGAATAATAACTTTCTAAATGAAGGCACATTAGATTTTCAAGTAGAAATGTCAATTATTGTTACAGACTATAGCCTGGAAGCACAGACGGAATGATTGCTGCTACAGTGAATTTTGCCATCTTTTTCCCATATGACAAACTCTTATTTGCCAGAAAAGAAAAAAAGTTCTTTCAGTATGAACTGGATCACTATTGGCAGAATGCTGCATGACAAAGACTTTGGGGTTACAACCTACAGCAGATTTTAAAATATTTTTAGTCACGTAATTTCTCATACTTGAACAAATTAGCATTTGTTTTTACTGGCAGTTTTTTACATTCCGTGGCAAGACTATTTCCCTTTAAAGGCCAAGGAATAAGGTGCACTGCTGAATTACCGCAGGTAAACATTCAAAGCAAAGCTAAACACTACCAAATCACTAACAAGTGCCATCAGAACTGAACTTTATTACAAGGATGACATTTTTCAGCAGATCATAGATCTGATTTCCTTTAAGACGCTCTTCCTTCTCCAATATTAAAAAGACAACTTATCTCAAAATACATCTTTGTTTATCCTTTACATTCTCACCACACCATTACACACTATCCCAGCAAGCACATCCATGCATGGCACCTCTTACCTCCCTACAGACACCTGCTATCTGTCCTTCATCCATACAGGTCTCTGTAACAACGTCCGTTAAAGAGCCTCCTGCCAAATACTCCATAACTACCCAAAGTTCATCGCCTACTAGGTAGCTGAAACAAGCAAATGAAGACACCACCATCAGTAAGCACAACTATTTACAGAGCTGTTTTAACAAAAAGAAACTCACAGATGACTTTGCCTATTTGGCATTTTTCATTGATAACCAGATATAATTAACAGTTCACAGTGTTAGAAGAATGTGCATAGTCCAAATGAAAAGGTAACACATTACAGGCAATACTTTAATTATACAGCAGGCTTTAGATAGTAAAAATGCAGTTTAGAAAATGTAAAGAATGTTAAACTAGGCCATCTCACATTACTTATAATACAACCATTAACGCCAAGAGGTATAAGATGCACAGCAGCCAATGGTGTCTGAAGATGGAATTTGATCAACAGTTTGGAAAACCTTGAATAATATAAAGACAGGGAAAGGAAATCCTTCATGTGCTGCCTGCAGAAAACACAATCCAGCTGTAGCTGTAACGTTTTTCAGAAGCAAAGAAGTGACAATACAGCAAGAACATTTTTTTAGTGCATTTTTGAAGCATCCATGGACATACAAAAACAATTTTAAAAGTGAAAAGGCATCAGTTTCTGAAGTGCTTTAAACATGAACATTTAAAAAAAAATGAAAAAAATCCTAACAGGAATCTAGTCTTCACTGAAATTACATGAATGGTATCCTAGTGGGAAGCATCAGTTGACATAGATTCTATCACTGTTTGCCAGTGCCCACTTTATAAAATAGGAAGAATGTGTCCTACTAATAAAATGTGCAGATTTATGTAGTTATTGATACTGTTTTCAGTAAAGGCACGTGCTGGTCAAAATCTTCAAAACTTGTGTCTACATCATTTGCGGAAATCTTTCACATGCACACATGAAGGAGAGTTTTCTGTATGCTTGTGTAAATGGATCCTTATGTTCAGTGATCAGCTTTGTGTGCACAAATGGTCATTTGCACACAAAATTTACAAAAAAACGGTCTGGCTAAATCTTTGACGCACCGTATACAAACAAGCTCTACAATGCTAACGACTGGCACAACTTACCTGTCTAAATAGTTAACAATGTTAGAGTTCTTATTTTCCCTCATGACCAGGATTTCATTAATAATTAGTTCCTTTTTAGGCTGCTGCTGGAGATTCATTTGCTTTATGGCCACCTACAATGACATTTTGTTACATACTAAGTTGAATAACATCAATGAATGAAAAAGAAAGAAATGTGTTTGAGACTGCATGTTTCAGAGCAGCTGAGAACTATACCAAACTGGCCTTTTATTAGGCATTAGTGCTCAGTAACTTGCATTGCAATACTATGCTTTATACTTTGAAATTCACACTACTTCACCCGCTAATTGGGTGCCAATTACAGAGTACACAGCCTTACATGTCTTATTGTGCAAGGTACATAAAATGGCCTTAAAAATGGTATCTGCTACTTAATATCATTAACATTCTGCAGTCCTAGCTTATTCCAAAATGGCCTCAATTCATTGCATTCATTTTTGCAAGTAATAAGTGATTTTGGTACTTTGACTAAAATAAAAAAATAAAACCATCTTGCAATAGTATGGCAACAATACAAGTTCAATAACTATTCTCCCCAGGGAAGATTATTTATTCCCCTTACGTAAATTATATAAAATGCATATATCAAATTCATACAAAAAGTTACATTAAAAGAACATTATTAAGGCAGAAGAGACATACTTAATTCTGGCATTTCCTAACTTGAGTTCTTGATTTGGCAACCTAAATAACAGTCTTTTAATGAAGTCTTGTGTGCAATTTTCTAGGTTTGTAAAAAACACACAAAAACCTGTAACCCCCACCACCCAGATAGCCCATCACATCGCATCATACTGGCACCAAGGTAGGTCATCAGCAGGGTTAGAACCTCTAGAGCTACCACACAGAGCTCTGCCACTTGAGCTAATGCAGTAGCTGATAGCAAAATTAGATTGTCATCCTCTATGTGGACCAATGTTAGAAGGGAATGATAAACTTTGCCAGCAGGTTTCACAGACGTTTGTCAATAGCAGAGGACTGGTTAGAGGCAAAGCTTGGGTTCCATCTCAGACTGCAGATTCTTCTGCCCATATCCGCCCCAAGTATGACTTCTTTTGCCATGTCCTCTGAACTGCCCCTACCCAGGCTTGTCTCTTCTTCCCCACCCTGGTTGCTCATCCCAGTCCCATTCTCTTCACCTACCCAGTCCCAGTCTCCACTCATCAGGCTTCTTATCCCAGTTCCACTCTCCCTGACCAACCTGTCTTAGTCTCCCCATCTAGACTCTCCATTCCACTCCCAGTCGTCACCCTCCCCTGTGTTCCCAGTCTCCTTGCCCAGCCAATCCCAGTTCACCCTAACCTGGCTTCTCATCCAATCTATCTCCTTTCCCCCCCCCCCCGGCCTTCCATCACCTTCCCACCTCTCCCTTGCTAAGTTCCTCCTCCCCATTGTCTTCCTCCGTGGGCTCTTCAGTCTCCCCCTTCTCCCCAACACTTTGTCACACTCTCCTTGCACAGCTGGTCCCAGTTCTCCCCCTGCACACTGGTTTCCAGTCTCAGTCTCCTTGCACAGCCAGTCCCAGTCTCCCCCAACCCAGATCCCAGTCTCACACTCTTTGCCCAGCCAGTCCCAGTTTCCCCCCAACCCCTACTCCCTGTTTCCCCTTTTCCTCCCCATCCACCACTCTCCTTGTCTGAATCTACTCCTAACCCTCACCCCAAGCCAGGCTCTTGTCCCCTCCACATTTGAATCAGGCAGCTTCCTTCTCCACACTGTCGGGACCCAGCGTTGGTCGTGCGGGAGTGATAATCATCTCCCTGCTTTCATCCCTGGGGCCCAGCCCACAACAGCAACTTCAAAGAAAGTGCTACTCAACCCCCAGCTGGAGCATGCCCAGTGCAAGAGAATTTGGGGGAACTGAACTGCTAAAAATCTAAGACATCTCTACTGAGCACATGTAGTGATTTTTCAAACACTTCTAACATTGCCAAATTTGAGCAGATTATCAAATGGGATGCAAAGGCACATCCCTGATAGAAAGGCCAAATTTCAAGTCCCTGCTCCAAAGCATGGAGATACTAGATATTTTCAAAGAAAAGGTTGCCAGAATTTTTAAACATGGACAAAATAATGCAGTTTTCAATAGCCTCATTCTCAGACATGGCTGAACCATTCTGTCTAAAAAAATTTCAGAAATAATGTAGCCTTCAGCAGATCTCTGGCAACTGAAAACAGGGGCTTATAATAGGAAATGTCAGGCAACTGTTATCTGGCCCATCTATAATACACACCGGAGGCAAAATTCACTCCATCTCAAAAAACAAAGGGTTTGAATGGGGAATGAATGAAATCTAGCCTATCTAACCTGGGACAAGCAGCCCTTCATGGCCACTACTCCAGCTCTGTGTTGGCTTCTTTGGACCTGGTTAAGAAATGGTTCCGCTGGAATGCAGGTGAGCAGGAACTGTAAGGCATCCAAATAAGGCGCCTCAAATAGACCCCTCCCACAAGAACTGGGTAAGGTCCCAATACTCCAAGCACTTATACATGCGCTTAAAGTTAAGCACATGAGCTGTCAGTCAATGGGATTATTTCTGTGATTAAATTAAGTGCGTGTGTAGAGGTTTGCAGGATTGGGGCCTAAACATGTATTTTCATGGTAGACGTTAACTATTCTAAACCATTCTAAAGGGTACAGGAACCCTTATACAAATCCCATTACTGTATATTAGTCACACAATAAGTTTAATGTGTTTGTGTCTGATCCTGAGAGAAGTCACTGGATGCTTGGGGGGTCAGCGCATCTGAAAATCATGCCATTTTTATTTGGATGTCTAAATATAGCTTTAGGGGTCTCACTTTAGTCACCTAGTCTTGCAAATGTTGACCTTTATAGAGGATTTTATATAATTTAAAAAACTTTGCTTTGGAAAAAAAAAAAAGAAATGAACATGAAGGTGACAACTAAAAGTAGCAAAACTTGGGAAGTTCAAAGTCAAGACATTCTTAATTTAAGATCTCATTCATTTTCCACCCCCTGCACCGTGACCAGCTATTGCAAGGTTACGCTTAGATCACTGTGTAGTGTCTTGTACTGTGAGACATGACCTAAGCATAAATGGATGTTTTAAGGACAGATCTTTACCTTTAATTTTGAGTTTTCTTGTTTTTAATGGTCTGGATCAACCAACTTCAATGTCACTAAAATATAAAATTGTGGCTTAATAATGCTCTGTCTTTAATTAATATTTGCAATGCACTTTGAAGATGAAAAGTGCTGTAGATAAGTGTTAAGTGTTATTACTATAGTTGAATCAATTATTAAGATAAATTGGAACCAAGTGACTGAAACATCCATCAGCTAATCTTACAACAGGTTGTTGTGTTAATACATTCAGTAATTAAGACAGAGCTAGCATGTCCTTCTGTGCAGGATATAACCTCTCTTTTCATACTCTTTCTGCTTACGCTTTCTGGCAGTGCTTAATAATGCTATTGGACAACTTTCTCAGGTCACTGCAATGAACCGTATTTATTCCTAATACCAATTAGAGATGGGCTGAACTGTTTGACAAACCCTGGGTATCTTCAAGCCTGGGGTTATCCATAAGACTGTAGTTAGGTTAGAGGATGCACAATCTATATTTATCATTAATCTAAAGTCTGATCTACACAAGTTTTTTGTGTTGTAAATTTACAGATATAAGCTCTTTTGATATAAATACCTTTATACTGGTATAACTGCTTCCACACTACAGGATCACACATATTTACCTATATCAATTTCTAAAACCAGTGTAGTTAAATCAGTAACAAAAACTATGTGTAAACCAGCAATAGGTGCTATCTGGGATGCCTTTACAGATTTCGCTCTATACAGCAATACAACCAGGAATGCTGGAATAGTCTAGGTTGTTAGCTGAGATAGATAAAATTTAAAAGGATGCAAGAACTTGTTTGAGGAAAGAGTAGGTAGGGAAAATATTCCACTTAACAACTGGCCATACTAAAGGTGAGATTCTGGTTCTACTTAAATCAACAGCAAAGCAAAGTAACTGATACCTTAATGTTAAGCTATATGTGAACAATGAGCATGATATAATATTCATGATAAAAGAAAATATATTGAAGAATTACATAAGAATCTGGATTTAATATTAGCACTCACCTCTTGTCCTGTGGCAATGTCTATTGCTGTATAAACAGTGCCCGATGCCCTAGAAAAAAACAGCAGCCAAGAAGTGAGGAGATGTCCAGTGCCTTTGGGCAAAGTTAAATGCATGCACCATATCTCCACCTAAGATGTTTATAAAATACATTTATTCAGCCAATACAGTATTGAGCTGTGTACAATAAGCCACTGCACCATGCAAAGGATGCAAGATAAAATCCCAAGCTCAGCACCTGAGTGAAAGGAGCACCCTGAGTCATTTGTTGTGACTAGACCTGGCCAAAAAAAAAAAAAGCATTTTTTTCTATGAAAAATGATTTTTATTGTTTTTCCCTTTTTTTTTTAAATGAAAAATCAAAAAATGTTCAGGGATTTTTTTCTTCCAAAAACCCAAAATATTTTACACATCCAAATTGTGACAAAAAATGAAAAATTTTCATTTACTTCTGTTTTGTTACTGCAGGAAATAAGATACATCTCCCAACCAGTTCTACCTGTGCCCCCTCCAGATGATTTAGGGGTACACTTTATAGGCTTCAGAGGGAGCTGTGCTCAGTCCTCCTTTCCTAGGAGTGCTCTGGGGACTCTGGCAGTGGAGGATAAGAAAGCAGGCAAAAATTAGGGAAAAGGATTCCCTTTGTAGATCTTCCAGGAGCCACAAACTGAGGATCATCAGTGCCTGAGATGCCGTTAGTTTACTACCCAAAGATTACAGCCTACAGTGTGCTTGCTTGTAGGCTTTCTGCAGAGCCACTGTTTGGTTTCTTTACTCTTAAAACAACAAGCAACCCTTGACAATATCTCAGTTTTCCTATAGGTTTATCTTAACATTGATAAAAAACATCTAGAAGAGATTCAAATATGGTTGAGCTGAGCTACTTATGTTTTTTCCTAGCTTCTTGGATGAAGCACTGCAAAGTTTATTTCCTATTCTCAACATCCCATTTTCTATGAGCTCTCTTTTGGTTTTTCAACATTGCACAGGTTTCCTGATATTTTAAATGTTTTCCTCAGAGCCAGAGCTTGCTGATCTTCACAACATGGATGGATGGTTTAGGAAGCCTGAGGTTCTTCCTGAGGCAGAGATTTTCTGAGGCCTCGGGCTGGCCCTGAGTTAACTTGCTATATTGCGCTAAGTGATTTTTAATCGTATACATGCATTTAGAGATTATGTTAATTTTATTTGTGAAATTCTGCTAGGTGAGAAGTCCTAGACTCCTAAAAATGAATACAAATAAATAAATAAGAAGCCCCAGATTCCTAAGCACATCAAGTCACTTGGCAGCTTCCTATTTTAGGGTGTCAGACACTTGAATCCTTCATCGCCCTTACATTCACGTTTCATTTTCAAAGCAGATCTGGAGTCTGTCATAGAGCCACTAGAAAATAAAACGACACACTGATCTGCATATGCAGATTAGACAGCCTGTTTTTTCCCCATCTGTTCACGATTAAGAAAGATTCTTTCCCTACAGCATTGTGGATGCTAGAATTGGGAAGAGGTAATACATAGAGTAAACCATCTAATGGGTTTAAATGTCGAGGGGCCATGGTAACATTTGTTAACACGACTGGAGGCTAACACCCGAATTAAAGCATTGGTTCTCAAACTGTGATCATCTAGAGATCCTTTCCCGCTTGTCTGCAGAAGCGGACGGACCAGGATGGAAATTTTGGGAAGAGAAGCTGGAACATTTACTTATTCTTGAGTGAAAACCAGCTACTTTCAATTGAAACCAGTTAGTGTTGCCCAGCGTTACATGACCTTCATGTTAGTTCTGTTCACCTGGAAGCTGAAATATTTCCATAGCATTTTAATTTGCCAGGCTCACTCTTTTGTGAGCCATAGACTGAGTGCCTGTATTGGAAACAATGTTATCATTGGGCACACTATGCATTCTTTTAATATAAATGCAAATGCATTTTCCTATGATTAATTGTGGAGATTAATCCAATTTGTTTTCATAAAAATCCAACAGTTTATTCAGGGTTGCTAATACTGAGCTGTACCTCCTTAGCTCACTCCTGTTAGGGTTTATTTAAAATGGCTATTTGAATTAGGATGCTTTTTTGTAGGCTCCAGGCTATCTGCTAAGAATTTAGATAGGAACCAGACGCTGATTTGAGCCAGTGTAGCCTTCTCTATCAAGCAGCCATAACCTATGTTTCCTAGGTATCTTGAAATGTCCTCAATCTAAACAAAGGACAACCCCCCACCCCCGAAAAAAAAGAAAAGATTCAGCTCTGAAGCTCCCCTATCTCCGAGTGTGACTCTGCTGACTAATGTACGCTGTTTAATAGCCACATGGAGCACTGCTGAGTGATTGCTCATCCAATTCACTTTTCCTTATATCCAAAGCTCCTCTTCTACTGAAGTCTTCCGGGTAACCATGTCTTCCCCTCTAGTCTCCAGTCTCCTTATTAACAGCTACTGAAAGATATAACCACTCATTTCCTATTCTATTTCTATCTTCAATATCATATTAACTGATTATTTGTAATAAATGCCAGGAAATCAGCTCAATAAGCTGTGTCATCTTCATTAACATTAACTAAATACATAAACAGTCACATCATCTCATTTACTATGTCCCCTCCTGTAAATAAGCACATCAGCTCCTCGTCTCACTTGAAAAGCAAAGACTGAGTGGAGAGCATCCTCAGAACAGACTTCACTTCCCACGTGCTTCAGTTCTCTTGTGGGATCTGTATTCAGTGCAAGGTAAAGGAGCATTTACAATTCCCTTTGGCAGACTTGTGAAATACGTGCAATGAAACTTTGAAATCAAAGCGGTCAAAATATATTTTCATCTTGGCTATAACAATAAACTTCTGCCCTGTCCTCATAAAACCAAAGGGGTTGTTTTTGTACACCTTTTCTTTGAATGCAAACACTGCTCTGCATTTGTAAGTCCTTAATCTGAGTCATTATGTATTTTTCACATTTTAAAAAAAAGATGGGAGTGTCTCAAAAAGGTTTATTTCAGGGAAGCCTGCAATGATTCAGATGCTAATCCAAAATTCTGTGGTTACAAAATCAAACAGGAATTCTTAAGAAAGTTGATAGTGATGCTGATAGGTAAGGCTGCTCAATATTTTTCATTATAAGACCCTGTTTCCAGGTGCTTATAACTTTGCCAACTTCAATCACTTGGGATGAAATTTTCCATGCGGGATGTTGGTCTCAGGCTACCTTTTTTTTTTTTTAAGCTTCAGCTAAAAAATTGTTTTGAAAGTTCAGCCATTTCCAAGAATGTTATTTTGCCTGTTAAAAAATTCCCACAGCTGTTTCATTGAGAAGCTTTAGTAAGTTCATGTTTGGAAGTAGGGACTTGAAATTTGGTGAAAGAAAGTAGGTTACCCTAGTGTCAAGAGTGCCTTTTGCTGTCCTTCTGACATTGAATGAGGCAGGGTAAGTTGTGTAAAAGAAGTGTGAGATCATTTAATTAAATACTATCATAATGCAAATGCACAAGCAACCTTAATTGTGTCATTTCTTAACTTTTAAAAGCTTGACTTTACAACTTTAACATTGCGTAAAATGGGTTGCTGGGGTGTTTTGGGAAGCTTATACACACACACACACATATATATATATATATATATATGAAGTTAACAAGAGATCAAAATGGTTCTGGTCTATTTCAAGTTGAATTTTGGGCAATAATTCCAGACAGTTCTTATTTTATCTAAACTTCTTTGCATGTTCATATTTTGGAACAAAATGTTTGCCATCAAAATAAGTTATTTTGGTAATAGCAACATTTATGTGCCTTGCAGTTCCCTGACAACCACTGCACTCGTCACTATCTATAGTTCTAGGGTAAAGTGATCTGCTTAAAGGAAGAATGTGTTCGCTACAGTCTTAACCTTGTTCTTTAGTGTCTGGACAGAATAAGAAATGCAGAGAGAAGGAGTTTGTTTCTATAGATACATAGACCTTCCTTGTGTCCATTGCTTGCTGTTTTCAGCAAAACATTCCACTTAGAAGCAAGGTCATGGTGTATGTGTCTATCTCCCCTCCTCCCTCCCTCCCCAAATTCACATAATCCCAACTGAAGAAACAGCCTCTTAATTTCTTTGATAAAATTGCTGTCTAATACACTGGAGTACAGCATGTTAAGTTTAGATTTTCTATGAAGTTTTGTGTAAAAGTGAATAACACATAATGCTCCTATTCTAGACGCTCAGAGTAAGAACATTGTTAGAATAATGGCTACTAAAGCTATACCTGCTTCTAAACTCTTGGAAAGATATTTGCTTCTACAATGATAATACATTGTTTAATATACAACCCAGGCAAAAAATCTTATGGTTTCCCATAAGATTTCAAGATGGTTATCAGAAATGCAAAGACTTTAATTCTTCTGTAAAGAATATTTTTGTGACTGTGGTAAATAACTTGCAGTAACACATGGTATTAGTGTTTGTTTATCTCATCACAGGATTGCAATTATCTCATCTTTGTAATGCACAGCTCTAGTGAGAATATGCCTCGTGCTTAATCTACATGTGATTAGATTTGTGATTTCACAGGTCAGAGAATTTCCACAAAAACAATACCATAAAGAGGCACCACCATAAGCATAGGAAGACTAAAGTTCATTGAATTAAGAACTCAAGAAGTTAAAGAGACTAATTTCTCCCTACTTACATACATGCGGTTTGACCCTGTTTACAAGATTTAATTCTAAAATGTATATTTATGGACATTAGAAAATACTCACATTGGGACTTAAGATGATCAGAAAGTTCCTATACAAACCCATTTAGAGCACCCTGTAAGGTGGACTGCGGCTTTGTTATATTATTGGTCATATTACATTTTATTTCTCGTTTAACTCTAACTAGCAATTTGACATTGTACAATCAGAATAAAGATGTAGTTGTATCTATTTTAAGTGACATAAGATAAATGAAAATAATGAAAGTTGACATTATTTGAAATTGTCTTCCCATAACTGCCCTTTCAAACTAGTCTTTTTATTATAAATCTAAAAGAAAAAGCAATGCGAGCTTGAAAATACATGGTCTCTTCTTGTTCTGCATATACCAGTTCCAAGTCAACCAGAAGTTACAGAAAATTCAAATCCAATAATATATACAATGCACAATGATACCTGCTAATCTCAGTATCCTTAATTCAGTGATAATTATTGCTGGTAACCTGAAGGCCCAATTCTGCTCTTACATGATGTAAATCAGGAGTAATTCCACTGTAAACAATGGAATTACAATGTTGCATAACTGGCTGTGATGGAGAAGAGAATCAGACCCTATCTGTAGTCAGCGTTAGTATTTAAAATGCACGTCACACACCACACAATTTCAAAATTACCTTGTTCTTACTAGTCTGATAAAGAATACATGGGATTCCATTCTGGGTAAACGCCTAACACTTTGAAGACACCATGTTTCTGATTACTAGCAAATGCTGTCTTTTATGGCTAGCTATTGAGGATTCTGTGCATCAGAATGGATTGCATTTCTGTATACATCCTTTTCATTACATATGCTGGGAAACAAAAGTTATTTAGCCTTTGAGTTTTGTTCTCAAATTACATGATTTTAAACCTGACTCCTGAAATATTCTCTTTAACCACTAAATGATTTTTGACTAATGTCATTTAGAGCTGTACAATTACACCCATCAGATAAAATGATAAACGGCATTTTTTATGCAATAAAGTACAAGGTAAACTTCTGTTTCTCTACTAGGCCCATGTAATTCTTGGACATATCAAAATTGGCTTCTTCCATGAAGGTAGGTGAACCACACCACACAGATGAGGGATGACAAGTTTGCCATGTGCCAGTAACTTATGCAATCAAGCCAGCCATCATGAAAATTTCTTTGATGACTCCTCTTGGCCGCAGGAAAACACTGATCAACGTGGAGAGAACAAGTACAATCGAAACAAATATTCTGAATGTATACGTAACTTCCTTGACTTCAGTAAGGTAATGCCAGCAAAATATCTGGCTCATATTTATACATATAACTCCAACTGTACTTACCCTTGACCAATTTTTTCAAATCGTGTATATTTCTTCTTAGGGTCACCAACACTCACAATGCTTCCTGAAAGAAAAAAGAACAAGGAAGCTCTCTTGAAAATGAGTATTATATCTTCAATGACAACCTGTGGCAAGTCAAAAATCAACCATTACTGCCTGGCATTATTGCCATTATGTGCAGTTTAGATTCAACATGATACTACTAGAGCACACGGATTAGAAATAAGAGTATCAGTTTAATAATTCAGGTGGCATCTACTTTTTTTTAAATCCATTGATGAGTATGTTTGCCTCTGGAGCTGGAAAGAAAACTAAGAACACGAACTGCGGAGAAGAGCTCACATAACACTCAGACATGAGTTAACGAATAAATATGCAAATGAGTTTGTATGCTTAAATGTTAATGACTGCTAGCATAACAATGCTAATTTCCTCAGAACTAGCTAGTCTCTTTATGATTCCGCAGTGGGGTTCATACTTTCATACATTGAACCCAACTTTGTTTTTGGACTCAACTTTTATAAACAGTTGCCATGTAGAGACTAGGAAGAAAATTTCCTGGAATGACTCTCCATTAGCCCTTCCTGGGTTTGTCTTTTTCAAAAAACAACAGTTAACAGCAAATAATTAATCACAGGCTTTTGATAATCTTTATTGTGTAGGCTTCACTGTGAAAGAGATCAAATTCATTTATATAAGAGCAACACTCTTGTCTTCAATCTGACTTTGATCAGAAACAAACATTTTACTCGATACTTACAGTGTACACACATGCTAATCTCACTACATGAAACGGCATTTTAAATGGGTTAGAAGAGCAGTGGTGTTCTTCAGACTGTAGCTTTTACCTTCTTTAAAAAGTTATCTGCTTAATAAGGTGCTGGTAATTTTATAAATAAATTCATCTCAACGACAAGCGATGGTGGATGGAGTGCTGCCCTCTACTGAATAATTATTGCAACAACGGGCATTGATTGAAAGGCTTTGCATGTAATATTCAGAAAGTTGCAAATGAATTAAGGGTGGGATTTTCAAAAGTGTGTGATTTAGGAGCACAAGTCCATTGAAAACAAAAATGCTAATAATTTGTAGTTTCTTGCTTGGCCAGAGGTGTAAATGGGTTGAATCACGAGCAAATAGGGCAGTATTTGGGAAAGACTGTGTAAGCAGAGTCTGAATGAGCTCTCGCCTGACATCTAGTGGTGAGCTGTGGAAAAGGACTTCAGGCGCTGATCTCATTTGCATGGGCACATTCACCCTGCCTAGGTGCTCAGCATGATGGGACTGCTTGCCCAAATGATCACTTGTGGCCGGTGTTAGTTCCCTAGTCTCCTTGCTATGCTTGTGTGAGTCGAGGGCAGCAGAACTGTACCTGGCATATGCCGATTGAGGGACCCTCAGCTGAACAGCACTTGCTAGGCAGGGGACATGGGTTCTAAAATGCGATGTGCTAAGAGAGGGTGGGGACTGGTATTTATATCTGTTAGTGTGGGTCCAGTTTAAGGGTCCTAGATACCATTTGACCCCCCCCTTCTTTCCATGGTATAATAAAAGAGCTAATTTAGACTCAATTGAGGGTCATGTTACATGCTGCAGAGCTGAAATCACTGATATCTAGATCTAAGTATCAGCCCTACATTGGGACAGTGTCTCTATTGCAAGAGACTGCCCAGTGTGTACCAGCAATGAGGCTCCTCCACTAACAGCTGAGAGCTGTGTTAAGTGGTGGGCCCTGAAGACATCTTGGCAATTGGTCAGCTGTGTGGCTGGTGGAGAGGCTCAGCGAGTGGCAGCTGGTGGAGAGATGCAGCCAGTAGAGAGGCTGGTGAAGTGGTGTGCCTGGCATAGAGACACGGTGAGTGAGTGGCTGGCAGAGAGGCGTGTGAGCGGTCAGTAGGGTGGCTGGCCAAGAGGGCCAGAGCAGAGCCCCACAGAGAGGTGTGACAATTGGCGGTAGGGTGGCAAGCGAGTGCTCGAAGCAGCAGAGCGTGTAAGGTGTCTCCTTACCCACCCCTTCCACCCACAGTGGGAAGTGAACTCTACAGATGAACCTCTGAACTCTGGGGAAGCACTAGCCCAGGACAGCAACTGTGAGTGGGGTGCAGAGGAGGGACGGGCACGTTAAAGGGACCTTTGGATTGCTGGACTTAAGAACCTGACAAGAAAAGTACACTGCCCAACTTACTTGGGAGTGAGTCTTTTGCTCATGGTTTATGTTTATAAACCCTAGTTGTGGTGTTTTCCCAAATTAACACTGAGTTTCTTCCCTCCTTTTATTAAAAGTTTTTGCTACACTCAAGACTCTGTGCTTACGAGAGGGGAAGTATTGCCTCTTAGAAGTGCCCAGGGGGTGCTGTGTAATTGTCCCAGGTCACTGGGTGGGGGCTCCAGCCGGTTTTGTGTTGTATTGGTGGAAAGGAACCCCTAGATACTGAACCTGACACTCGTTGCTACTGCTTCACCTGGCAGAAGGGTTACATGTGCTTAAATTGAGCAATGAAGCCACAATCTTATAAACCCAAATAATACAAAATTAATGTTACTTGTTCTAGTCCATTTTCCTAGATAAAACAAAAACTGATGAAAAAGTAGAAACTAAAGATTTAATGGCAGGGTAAATAGCTACTAAAAATTTAATGTACAGTGTATACTACTAAAATACGTTGAGAAGATTATTCCTTGACTGAGAAAAAAAATGTCTGGAATGTGATGATTTTTGTGCACATATCCGGAAATTTACACTTCTCTCTCTCTCACACACACACGTGTTTGCCTGTAATTCCAAATTATGGACATCTAGTAGAGCTGCCAGTAATTGTAAGTAAGTCTCTTTCTCTCTCCTGTCTACGGTATTACTATGGCACTCAATGCTCTGGTATCTAATGCTGATGGGTGTCTGATTGACTCCTCTCTGGCCATTGCAGTGGGAAGCACAGATACTGTCTGGCGCACCCTTTAGTAAAAGAATCCTGCTGGTCAAGGAAAGTTCCCTAATGGGGAGCTGTCGGGAACGAGGATGTGATGTGGCACATGCTATACTACTACCCTAATCACGAGCATCATGATCCGCCAGCCAGCATTTGCTACTGATCCTAGCATATGTTCTTGCTGGCCGGAGGTGCAGCAACCGGCTCCCACCTCATCCTATAAGAGTGCAGCGCAAGGTATTCTAACTGTATTTTCAGATTCCACGTCAAACATTTATTGAACTCAGCATTTCAGGGACCTTGCTAGAAGTTAACTAGTTTACACTTAGGTGGAAAAGTGATAATCCCCACTCACTGACAAATGATTGATAAATGGAAGAGAAATGGCCTCTATTCAAGAGTGTCATGGGTTTGCTCAAAGCAAACTTCAAACAGAATGACAGCACTGAAATGCTATTGATTCCAGTCCATTTATGCTCTCTGAAGTTGGTAGAGTGATTATATACAGCCACTAACCAACCCTTTCCCACAGATTGAGAGAAGTGCAATAAACGTGTTTAAAATAAAAATAATAAAATTGACATCCAGAAAGGAGAAATGAAATGATTAGATTTTAAAGTAATTAAATACTTTCCATGATAGAGCAGTGATTTCTGAGGAATATAAAAACAATTTCTCTGCATTGCTCTTTCAGTTGTAGACACACAATCACAACACTTTACTGTCCCCTTTAACCAGAGACTTTTTTTTTTAGCAGGGAAAAAATATATTACGAATGTTTGTTATTTTAAGAAACAGTAGTGTCCCAATGACAGTCGCTTGGTATTACCCATAATTAGAATGAAGGGCATTTTAGGCATAAAGGGAACTCACTTACACAAAAATGCTTCATGGTGAGTTGAGATTCATTATAGCAGAGAGGAGCTATATAGCAAGAGTCACTTCTTCACCTTGGGAATAATGATATGCTCTCCTGATCCTCTGCAGTGGCGAGGGATACCGGCTTCTGGGGCAGGGTACACCTTCTTTTTCATTTGGTAGATGATGCAGCAAGATGAGCCAAACTCTGTTTTACTCCACAGGAGGGACAGCTGCACAGAGACTGACTTACTTCTGCATGGAGCAGCAGCAAATGCTCTTTAGCCTGGTCCATGCCACAAAAAATACCTGTTGCTGACAACAGATGCAGCTGAATTGATAATGAACACTGTTTAGCGCCAATCAGAGCCTAGAATAAACTGTGTTCAGCATCTCTTCAGAAAGTGAGCTTAAAACCTGCGGTCTGCAAGGTAATAACTGCTGCATTCCAAGGGGAGTTCCACCATGGAACTCTATTAGAGCAGTGATGCATCCTATAAGAGTGAGCTTCCTTATAGGAGTAGAAATCCACTGAAATGAATAATGAAAGACGGGAGTTTTACTATATTCCATTTTGCTGCAAATAGAATTTCACTACAAAATGACTGGTAACTTACAGATAGGGATTGGTATGCGTCTCTACAGAATTGTATCCAGAATCACTCTAGGGCTGTACTGAATACTACTAAATCTGTGTCTGTGTTGACAGCAATAGTGTACCCATCAAGAGGACTTTCCGGGAGCTCACTCAGAGATGTAACAAGACACTGGTTTCCTGCTACAAGAGATCAGAGAAGGAAGAGACTAACAAATACATTTAGGTCAAAATTTTCAGAAGTAGCACTGATGTTGGGCATCTCAACTTTCAGATGCCTAATTTTGAAAATTACTTCAGTAAAATTAGTTACAGTTTCTCCTCTCTTCTTCCTTTTACACCAGTGCAAATCAGAGTAATTCCACTGAAGTCAACATTACACTGTTGTAAGATCCCATTTCAGGATAGCACCCCCTAACACAGGTCAGCACTTAAGCATGTGGCTAACTTTAAACTTACAGTGAAGAATATGCATAACTGCTGTCCTGAATAGAGATGGACTTAAGCGCATGCTTAAGTGCTTTCTCAAATCAAGGCCTAAACCAGGCATATATGAACACACAATCAGGACATTTATGTTTTACAATTATAATGGAAAATATTAACAATTTCATTGTAGACAGAATTTCATTTTATCTCATCTCAATACTAGAGCATTTACTCCCCAGTAAAATGTGTGATGAAAGCAATCACAAAGGGAGAGGGATAGCTCAGTGGTTTAAGCATTGGCCTGTTAAACCCAGGGCTGTAAGTACAATCCTTGAGGGGGCCATTTAGGGATCTGGGGCAAAAATCTGTCTGGGGATTGGTCCTGCTTTGATTTGAGCAGGGGGTTAGACTAGATGACCTCCTGAGGTCCCTTCTAAGCCTGAGAGTCTATGATATTTCACACAAAAGAGAATTAAACTAATTTGAAGGCCAGGGTTTCTTTCTAAAATCTCCATGTCACATATTTGCTCGAGGCAGACCTTCAAAGACCTTGCTCATGTGGATATCAGATTCCAGAGCTAGCAAAAGGAGATCAGGTGGTCATAATGCTTCAAAGAAATAAATGGAAATAAATCCAGGGCTCAGTTCTAAGCTGAGAAACATGGGCAATTATAGCTGTACATCTTGAATAATCCATTGCTGCAGGTATGCATGCCTCATGAAACCAGCAGTGTGCCTGGGGATCTCGTGTTAGAAGCATGCCTCAGCTAAAGTAGCCATTATGAGTTAATATGCAAAAGGATAACTACCTGCATTAGAAAATATCTACTAACTCACTTCATTGTCTCCTGAATACTACTTCTTTGAGATCCAACTCTTAATAGATCTACCATAGAATCATAGAAATATAGGACCTGAAGGGACCTCAATAGGTCATCTAATCCAGTCCCCTGTGCTCAAGGCAGGACTAAATAATAACTAAACACTCCTGTCAAGTGTTTGTTTGTCTAACCTGTTCTTAAAAGCCTCCAATGATGAAGATACCACAAACCTTTCTGGGCAATTTGTTCCAGTGCTTAACTGTCAGTTTTTCCTAATGTCCAACCTAAACCTCCCTTGGTGTAATTTAAGCCCACTGCTTCTTGTCCTATCCTGAGAGGTTAACAAGAACGATTCTTCACCCTCTATCAATCTACCAGTCAATCTGCAAAAGGCACATTGTCACTGAAAACTCTACAGTAGTGTTTGGGTTCACACTTCTAAGGGGTAAGCATTAGGATTCATATCAGATTGTAAAGATTTTTGTTAGTTAATACTAGCAGTGATGTACAAGAGATACTTTGAGCACAGGTACAAGCATTAACATTTGCCTGGTCAGTGAAGAACCATGCTCTCTGCTGTGACGAGGTTGCTGTTCTACAGAGCCTGTTATAAAAGTGTTGCATTACAGATTATCTCAAACTTTTATTCATTTTAAGGACACATTTTTCTCAATTCAGAATGTTGTTGACTTCAGAATCAAATTTAAAATGTTAAAAAAAAAAAGATCTAGAACTCTCCACTCAAATTATTTATCAACTAGTTAGAGCTGGGGACAGACTGAAATGGCCTATTCTTGGAATCTGAGTATCTGTCTGCTAAGAGAGAAGCAACGATCAGTCATTTTGCTTAGAAGCCTGAGTAAATCTCTTTTGCTCTAGACTTACCAGGATTTGGCGTACATCCCTGGACCATGACCAATTTATTTTTTGGTGTAGCTGACAGGTAGACTCATTACAGAATTATTTGGTTATGAATTAATTGTGACAAAGTCTCATGTACACACTACAATGGATGCATTGATGGTTAGCTACTGAGAGATGCTTGCAGAGATGTAACGTAATCAGTTCTCAATGATTTTTAATCAGCATCTGATTACCCCAGATTACTGGCACCAGCTTCTTTTTATACACTTTTAATGAGTGAAGCTAAAAAGTAAAAGTTAACTGAGTATAGTATAAAGACAGATTTCCATTATAGGCATTTTTTTCAGGGTTTTATAACTTCCATTGTTTTTTATCTATCTTGATTTGATAACATACACGTCACAGCATTTGAGCACCAAACCCAGCTCCAGCACCCTTTAAAATTCATCCTGTCCTGCAAGAATGGAGCGTCTTTATAAAAAGGGACTTAGTCTTTTAAAAGGATCACAACTTTCAGGGCATGAGATTCCTGGAAGGGAGGAGGAATTTTAATGGGGTTTGACTATGTCTATGAATTACATGGTGACTGTAGTAATACCATATTTTGTGGAGATCCAAACAGAATTTACAAGCTGAGTAGAAACAGGCTGAGATGATGCCTAGTTGGAAGATCTCCAAGGAATACTTAGATGCTACAGGAAATAGTAGTGGGTATTCCATGAGCAGCACTGTAATGCAGACCCCTGCAACCTGACTGCACCCAGATACACGTCTCAGGTCAGGTTGAGTATGAAAACGACACTCTTTGGCTCAGGTCAGGACATTTTTAATGTCTGCGTGTACAGACTTCAATTTTCTGATGCCCTCGTCCAACATCCTATTTTTGCCTCTCTTCTCCTCCTACTCCCCTCTCTCCCCTTTCCCACTCTCCTTCCCACCATTCCCGTGCTCCTCTCTCCTTCCACCCTTCTTTCTTTAGTCTCGCTCCTCTCCCTTCCCCACACCCTGTCTGAGCCTCTGGCCAGTGGCCCATAGTTCTCTGAACAAAACTAACACCCTACAAGTGCCCGGCATGAAAACAAGTCAACACTCTTGGGCTCGGGTTGAGTTCTGGTCAGGCTTTAATATTAGGCCTGAGCAGACTTCCAGTGTAGTGCTGCTCTGTATTAACAGCTGAAGCTTTCCACCCCAGAGGCTGCTGTATTTCAATGGTTGGTGCCTTGTATAGGTAGTTTTAGTTACTGGACCAAATTCAGACTTGGTATATATAAATGCCAGAGAGCACAGAACTGTAATGAAGATACAGTAATAAGGATCTCCCTTCTATACCACTAAGTCTGCAATCTGAGTTTAATAAAGGTTTATATGAAATCACAACAGAAACAATGGCTTGTAAATATGAGTATTTACATACTAGGGGCTAAGCTATAGCTTAATGAACTTAGCCATGCTGGGGCAGGAGGAGAGGTGGTGCATGGCCAAAACAGCAGTAATTGGCGGCATTATGCCATTGCAGACCCAAAATATACATAGTATCTCGAGGGGAGGGGATGCTCACCAGAAGCACTTATTACTACTGTAGAAGAGGTGTAATACGTGTTTTCTGCT
This sequence comes from Chelonoidis abingdonii, assembly GCF_003597395.2. NCBI lineage: Eukaryota > Metazoa > Chordata > Testudines > Testudinidae > Chelonoidis > Chelonoidis abingdonii. The sequence goes on from NC_133776.1 coordinate 87,203,642, forward strand.
CAGCCCAATGGACACCTGTTGGCAACTCAGTAAACCAAGGGTTACTAGGCAACAGTGTTCAGCTTATCCAGAAATGTTCTCTCTCTCTTTCTCTCTCTGCTGCACATGAGAAAGTACAAGCAGGCAAATCACAGCTGCCCACTGAGAAGGAAGGGATTCCCTCCACCTCTGTTTCCTGTCCATCAAGCACAATCGCTGAGTGTACAAGAAAGCCCAAGTGTCCCAGTGACACTAAAATAAGGACATTCCTTCTGCAGGCATACAGGAGGGACACATTTAGACAATGCTTTATAAAACAAGAGGTAAGGGCAGGACACTTACTCAATTTCTCTAGGATCTCTTCATCCGTCATCTTGGATTTTTTTCGTTGCCGGTCTGTGTTTCTGTACAAAGTGTTGGTGTTTGAGTTCTCAGGCTGAGGGGTCGTAGCCTCTTTAACTAGTGCTGGTGTAGCAACAGGTTCAATTACAGACCGAGTGTAGATCTGCAACAGAAAATTATTTTGGGGTCAGAAAGGTGGCTATGGAGATGGATCCCCATGAGATTTTATCTCACATATAAATTTTTATAGGGACCCTGCCAACTTAACTGTCATACTGAAAAAAAAAAATTATGTTCCTTTACTTATTATCACCAATGGCAACTTACATTAAGGTGTTTGTTTCCTTTGTGCATTTCTCAAAACAGGGACAATGAAAACTAATGAAGTTAGTTTTATCCTTATTTATAGTCAGTTTCATTTTTAGGTTCTTGGTGCTGCAATTTTGTATTTCAAACCCTGGAGGGAAACATTTACTTGCTTATAGTCTGATTAAGCTCTGAACGGTGACTGTAAAAATGACATTGTGAGACTCTGTGTCTCAGCGATTCAAATTCTCTGCTAACACATACAGCCTGGGAACAGAGAGTCAAGTTGGGCTCTTTCTGACCTGGGCTCAAACTCCAGGCAAGAAGTGCTGGGACAGCAAGAAGACAGACACTTGGGGAAGAGAAGCTGTGCCAAGTTTGGTACCAGGGTGAAAGAACGAAACTTCAAAGAGAGAACAGATACTTAAGGAGAGAGGCTAGGCCCAGATGAAACTGGGGTGAAGACAGTGTGTCTGAATTCTATTTTGAAATACTCTGTGCAGGGTTTAATAAGTTGGACTCCCAGCAGAGGAAATGTGGACATTTTAAGGGGAAACTGAGGCTGGTCTCTGCAGAGCCATGCTTGGCTAGTAGGGGGCACGACAGGGAAGGCGCATCTCTTGACAATCAGTAATAAAAAGATTTTTGGAACTCAGTTAAAACTGCTGCTGAAGATGCATGAGGCAGAGGTATATCCAGCTCATCCTCCAGAGCAGTGGTGGGCAACCTGCGGACCGTCCGGGTAATCCACTGGCGGGCCGCATGTGGCCCATGGGCCTCAAGTTGCCCACGACTGCTCCAGAGCCTGTGATGGCCCTGTAGAACAAACAGGAGTAATTAGTAACAAAAACTTATTTTAGGTCAGTTAAGTCAGAACATCTCCTGCAGAGCAGTACCCAGCACTAGCTCTGTGCCTTTGCAATAGACCTTCTATAAATTATTTCTGTTGCACAAGGGCTAAATCTAGAAATCCTTACTCAAGCAAAACTCTCATGCATTTCAAGGGAGTTTCCAAAGGAAAAATTGAGGAAGGAATTTTGTATTTGTCCAAATCCTTTAGGATTTGATCATTGGTTCTTTCCACTCATTAATGTAAATAATCTTACTATTGTAATAGAGCAAATTAATGTAAATGCAAGACAGCTACTGCTATTCAGAAAGCTGTTTGCTTTTCTTTAACAAGAAGAAAATCATCTAAAGAAAGGTAATGACGCAGACATTATTGTTTTGCTTCTGGAGCCATTTTGGTCTCATGTTACAAATAACAGCTCTGGAGAAGCCAGTCTATCAGATTGGATCTTGGAATCCCTAAAAGTATGTACTGACCTCACAGATTACAGCTCTAAAGGAAATATTAGTCTATCTAGTCCATGCGCTAGGAGTTGAAGTAAGAACATAGAAGAGTTTTGGTCTTGATGGGAGCAGTTTCCACAAAAACTCAGTAGCAGCCATGATGCAAACATCACCAAAGCCAATGTCTGCTCAACTGAATCACAATGATCAGGTTAGATTCAGCAGGAGTGGATATGGCTGATTTGGGGTGGTCTGTATTTTCATCCTCTAAAGAGTGCATTTAGACATGACAGATCCCACCGTTATAATAAAAGGCTTTATTATTTTCATGATGGGGACCACATCTTAATAGAGTCACTATCCTGCGGAATTCCCTCCTTCAATTTGTGATCTCGCAGATCACTTCTCCCATTCACAACTACAGTAGTAACTACAGCAATTGCGTGCATAGAATAGCATCATTAGGAAAACATTTCTATATTTTATCTGTCTTTAATATGACAAATACTTTGTCCTGTTAGAAGACAAGGAATCACATTGTCTATATCTGCTCTACATTTCATCTCCTCATCACATCTGTTCAGTCTCTCTCTCTCTCTCAGTAAGGAAGCAAGCAGGAGAGCTAGCACTATCATAAGTCTTCTCTCCACTGACCATGGCTAAGTCCACGTTTATATATATGTATTTTAAGTAACAAAGTATTACATATACACAAACACAATATAAAAACTGAACTCAGTTTCACAATACCTATTGGCATAATGGGAAAAGCTCAGGATTACATGAAAAGCCTCAAATCAGAATCTCCTGGCTTCTGTAGGTTCATGGGAATTAAAAGCTATAGTCAGGATTTTAACACTGAGTCTTTGCTCAAAAGGGACTCTATACACTTCCCTATTATAACAGATACATTTCTCAATTATACCATACAATGACAACAGTAACCAAAGCTGCTAGTGAACTTACTGATTTTGTATGCTCAGGTCGTGGTGCAATAATAGGTGGAGGTTCATTGTCGTCTTCTTCTTCTTCATCATCTTCATCCTCTTCTTCTGAAACTGGGGGAGCTAAAGGGGGTTCTGATGCAGTTTTTGTGCTCTGTGGACAAAAGGCAGTAGCATAACTGATTGTTCACTTATTCTTTAAAGACAGCATGGGAGACTTGTTAATAATGTACAGCATTAAACTGCTCAGACATAGCAGAGAATTTTACATTTATATATAGTTGTAGAACCCTCAGTTATTAGTTGCATATGGTGCATTCTTTTTTTATGAGTACAAATAGTCTTTGGTTAATTCATTTTAGTGTTTTTGATCTGCCTGTTATTTATTCATGGCCAGTCTTGGTACGGTACTAGCATTTGGGCTAGTGAATTGTATCCTATGCTGTATTATTAGAGGAATTAAGTTAAATAAAGGCAAATAAATCATTCATTTACATACTTAATGAAAGACTAATTCAACTGAGAACAATACCTGAACAGATGCAGGAGTTAGAAAATCACCTCTAGTTCATGGTGTATTGCTTTGGTAACATGTTTGCAGAAATGGTAACAGTTACTTAAGCTAACAAGTCTACCAGTTAGACTAATTAATGCACTTCAAATCTCAAAGGATCCTTCATTAAGTCTAACAGGAAATTCTGTATTATAGAGAAAAGCAATTCTTTTTTTTTTTATTATTTTACCCTGCAGAATATTATTTTTTTCCTGTTTAGATGCTTTTCACATTTATCTTCATCTAATGCTTAATGCTTAGTTTTTCTGCTCTTTGCCAGTTTCAGTGAATCAGTTATAAAGTTAATGGGGCTGCAACTACCACAAGCCCAGCTACTATACCTAAAATGTGGACTAATGACTCGAATTGCCAGAAGAAGAATAAACTGGGGGAAAAAAGTCCAATCAAACATTTACCAAATGGTGAAAGGAATTTTATAGGGGGGTTAAGAGAAAGAACACAAAGAAGAACATGGTTATCAAAGCAGGATCTTAAGCTGATTGGGGACACTTGTTCTAAATAATCAGGTCTCTCACATAACCTGTGAGATGGCCATTTCTCTTCAGTACAGTATCTGGTATCAGTGTTAGAAGGGACAGAAATAATTTTATGGATCATCCAGTCTAAACCCCTATAGTTTGCAGAACAGTTCACTACACCATTCCTACCACTGCCTTAATTAATTTGTCCTTAAATATATATACAGTGATACTGCATCTTCCTTTAGAATCTATTCCACTGCACAACTGATTTTACTGAAAATGGTGACTTGTAAAAGAAGTTACTAAAGTGTCAAAACTTTAGAATTATAAGCTGCATAACCCAGCTACCAGGTCAGAGGAGCATTCACCATATTCTATATGATATCATGCAACTTTGCCAGAGCTTGGAGCTGTCTTAGTGTAGGTGGTAAAGAGTATATTTTATTCTGTAGCATATCATATGACTGTAAGGTTTCCTGTTTAATATTCATATTTTACACACTTACACGTTTTTGAAAAAAAAATCATGCAATAAAATAATCTCACTGCTATGATGCCAGACCACAACAAACCATTTCCATACCCTAGAAGGGTTCCATGGATGATGTGACAACACTAGAATTGTGAAGCTAAACTATATACAATACTAGACTTGTATTACTGGGTGAAATTCAGTTAGTAGGAGCTGAATGATTTCTTTGTACTGCAATAGAGCTCCCACCTTCCCTCTTATATAAGATTCCTGTTGAATCTCTTGAATAGGCTATTGTCGTGTAGGAGCTTGTATCTTGCTACTGGTTATATCCCATAGGATGAGATACAGTGATAGTTCTTAAGGACGCCATAACCACTGGTAGGAACCACTTTGAAGGCCATACTGACTATATTCCTATGTGATTGCAGTATTCTTCCAGAAATGTATTTTATTATGGATAATGGATTTGGCTTTAGTTAAAAACCTTAACTGTGAAATTGAGTCACTGAATTTAAAATAAAGGCCAAATCCCTAATTAATGATTGATATTTAATGCAATAATGTTAATACTGATAAACTCAGTCAATATTAAAATGGAGGTCATAAATATATCTCTAGGATTTCCACAGTAATTCAGCATTAGTTATAATGGACCAATGTTTAAAACATTCTTACAAATTCTTTCAGTGAGTTTTGAACAATTTCTAACCTTATTTATGTTCAGTCATATATCTAATTAAATCACAGAAGTAGAAAAGCAAAAAAATTTAGTAGAGATTTTATTTTAAGATGGAAAAAACGACACTGAAGTGTAGTTAGAGAGCCTGGAATAACAACACTGTGCTAAAGAATATAAATCATAAAGGGCCAGGAACAGTAAGCAATTCCTCCTCAACAAACCCAGACGTTAATCTGTCTGTCAGGTATTAAACAGAAAATTAAAAATAGCCAGCGGAATCTAAATACCACTGCTTGCAAAGCTGTTGTGTCTGACTTCTTTCAGCAGAGGAGACTAATATTCTGAATACAGAAAATTCAGAGTTTATGGCTTACTCCACCACACTTACCCAAACACCATAAATGAAATTGCTGTTATTTTTTTACACTCACCGAAGGATGGGCTGCTATGTATCCATGGGCGCTCTTATCTGAAAGGTGCAAAGGAAGATTAGCTAGATACTTTTCATAACAAAGCTTGTTCTGAGGAATCCAGCAAAACAAGTTCATCCAAAACTCGCCAGATTTCATTCACAACACCCCTTTGGCAAAACCAGTTACTTTATAAAGATGACAGCAAGATGGTGGAAAGATCTGGGCTATTTCTTTACTACAATGTCTACATTTTACTTTAGTGTCTGTTTTCCATGTTTCACTCTACCCCTCTCATTTGGGATAGTAAAGAGAAGTGGTCCAGCACACGCCCTTCACCAATAGTGAACGCAGTTAGAAGTCAGGCTTATAATAAAGTCACTTGCATAAAAAGATTGCAAATACATGCATTTTTCTTTCTAGTGGGGTCAAAACCTTCCTATAGAAAAGGTTCAGTATAACCCCCCTCATATTGTTCTATTATTATGAAGCCACAAGAGCAATTCCATAAGCACGTCAGTCAGTTTTCCTTCTAAAGCGGATCACCATCCCTCTAGCTTTTGCAAACACACACACATGCACAAAACTCCTACAAGCCTGAAATTTTGCATGTTTGATATCTTATCCCAGAGTTAATTATTATTTTAGTGGGGGTAAATTTAAGGTTAGTCAGGCAATCAATTTTTGAATTACGGGTCTCAGTTGCGCCACCAGGTTCAAGGAAGTCACTGTCTCCACTGGCACTGATGGCGGCATTTTTATTAGCTCTATCAGATGAACAACTTCAGGTCAAGAAAGTTACAGATGTTGCTCACATGCTGCTGGGTTTGAATGCCACATTAGCAGAAATAATAGCTATGTCTTTACAAACTTAACTGTATCATAACATTTTCGTGTAGGAATCAGCTCAATAATTAGGAGAGTCATGATACAGAAAAGAACACATCGTTACTAAAGCCATACACACTCTACTCTGTCTGAAGCCTCAGCTTCCTTGGTAGATATGATTTATTACCAGGCAACAGGGTTCCTTAAGCTAACAAGGACAAAAAAAACCAGAACACACTGAAAAAAATATAAACTAAAATTAGGAATTATTCTCCTTGAAAACATTTTCTCAATGCTGCTTAGTGACCTTGCAGAATGCACAGAAAACCTAGAAAAAGTGACAGCAGGGTCACATTTGGAGGCTTCCAAATTATGGCGCCTCAGCTGCAATGAAATCCCCCGAATGAAGATGTTGTAGCCTCTAGAAGTACCTCCTTCTCTTTGATCCTTCATCCAGATTCCTAGGAAGACTCCATGACAGCAGAAATGTTGTATACATTTCATACATTTATGCATAGCACCCACCTCCTGAGCAGACCACCAGTTATTTGTGGCTTCAGAATGAAAGAGACAGTGACTGTTTCACTCAATCCTCTTATTTAATTTTCAGAACAAAGTAACAAAAAAAACCAGATTATCCAATTGCTCTTCCACATTTGCAACTGCATCTTTGGGAGGAAGCAGCATTCAACTCCAGGATATTAGATCTTTCCTTGTCACTGGAATGTCTTTCTGGTCACTTTGCACTTCAAAGACACTCGTTTTACTTTTGAAGCAGTTTGGCTTTCAGTTTCTTGCACAGCGTGGCTTCAACTTACCTCCTGAAGTAAAGCTCATGTATTTCTGGTTGTTAACTGTCTCTTTGGAATCGTAGAATTTGAGAACATCTAAAACAGCTTGTGGATTCTTCTTTTGCTCTAGTTTTGTTATATTGGAGGTCTGTAACAGCCTGGCCCACTGCTCTGGAATTCCCTGTGGATGTCAAGTAGAAAGAATGCTGATTTAGGAAATTCAGGAGCCACAGCCAGCATAGTTCCTTACCAAGAATCCCATGCTACCTGTAAGATTACTTTCAGAAATTTTAATTGATGCCTTACATTTAAAATAAGAAACTGACACAGTAGATGTAATCATTCTCTTCTCTATCAAAATACAGAGCTAAAACCAGGATCCAACTTTTAAAAAAGAAAAGAAAGTTATGACTGACAGGGAAAAACGTGCATGAAACTCATCTTTAAATCAACTCTGCTCTTCCATGGAATAATGAGTTAAGTTCTCCTGGTGATTAAGTGCAGACATAACAAGACTACTCTCTATTTGTGGACAACACAGTGTATTTTAGGAGCTTTACACTGGATTTTCAATGCTTAAAAATGGAAATATATAGTTGCTATTCTAATTAAAAGATAAACCCCCTCCCTGATACTGTCAAATAAATGTATGTCTAGATCAGGGGAATATTGCTTCTGGTTTGGAGAAGGGGGCAACAATTTGGACTGAAATGTAAAAATTCTAACACTGAGTTGTAACACAGCTGCTGCTGCTAAGGAAGTCTCTTTTCAGCGCCCTTAGCTCTCTACGCTTGTTATTAACAATTTATAGGAAGTAGGAACTCAGAAAACAGGCTGCAAGTGCCAAAGCTAGCATGAGTTTTCAATCATCTTAGGAGGTAGGGTAACATTTGAAAATTGATCCAATCTTGGAAAGCTGCAAATTTCCATTGGAATATTATTATTGACAAATTGCTTTAAACATCCAGTATAATTTCCTAAGTTTCAGAACCTACAATTTTCCCCTTTTACCACACAGCCAACATGTAGCAGCGAATTAGAGGAGCTACTGAATAAAGACTATACCTGAGGTGCATCTAAGCGTAACCTTGGTGCCACCCCGCTCTAGATATACATTTTACATGGCTTCTGCCTACGAAGTTCTCTGCAAATCAATGTGTGACATGGGCCTCCAGAGTTTGGGATTAATGACAAAAATGTGGGATAAGCCAAGCAACAAATCTACTGCACACACATGAACCTGCTGCTGCAGTGCTATGACATCTCAAAGAAGCACTTTGATGCAAGCTTCTTTTGGGCCTGTGACGCACCTCTGGGAGCTTCCCTGTGCACATCTGTGAGCCATAGAGATCTGGCTGTAATGGACGTAAATAAAGAAAGAAAAGAAAGTTAAAACAGAATGTGGGACAACTTAGAAGGTGGTAAGGAGGTGAAACCAATGGGCCGAAATGGGGAAAATCCCATTTAAAGTGGGAGAATTATGAGGTAAGTACCAAATAGATTAGTTGCTAGACAGGCTACAGGAAGACAGACTTAGGAAAAACAGAAAAATCACAATTGTTCCAAAGTTTGGAAGCATCATCCCTCTTTTTACCCATTTTTTTCTCCCTTACAAAAATATATTACTGAGGATTCACAGCAAGTGACTTTTTAAAACTAGTTTAGCAATTTTTAACAGTTGTATGCAACTTTTTCCATTGCTTTTCCAGTCCTGACATCATAACTGGCCAGTGCACAAAGAACAAAGTGCAACTGAGAGAGTAGCTGTCGAATTATTAGAAGGTCAAGCATTGCTGTAATACAAGTAATGTACGTGTCAGAGTGAAAAGCCTAGCAAACTTTAGACAGACATTTGTTTAGGTCACTAATGTGCAAATTCTTTGGATCTAAAGCCATGATTTCCTCCAACTGGCTAAATCTTCATCAAGAATCTTTAAAAATTTGGTGTGTGGCCAGCTTTTATTCCAGATTGGGGTCAGGAAACTATTTCACTACAAGACATGCCTTACAAAATTCACTTTAAAAAACAAAACCAAACCAAAAAGCTACAAATCCGGAGCCGTCCTCCCCTCAAAATAAATGCAAAAGCTTCTTCAAAATAAATAAATATAAAGCTAAAGAAGCATGCTTCCACCCAACAGTTTCCAGCCAATTTCATTTGGTGCTTTGTGCCCTAATTCCTAGCAATCATGGTTGCTCCAAGCACAATGAAATGGAGTTTTAACATGCATACATGAGTAACAACATAGCTTGATGCTAAAACCGTATAGCCAAAACTCAGGATCCCATGCAGGTGTTCCTGATTCCAATTCTAGATGCAACAAATAGCAGTCAGGTAATACATCCAGGAGGGTGATTAACATTGGGCGTTAGAAATTTTTCTATGCATTGCACGTAACCAATAAAGCAGACATGGCTGGCATGACAACCACTGTAATCGCTTGAAATTTAAAATATTTTCACATTCCCATGGCACTTCCAAACTTTTGAGAGAGACAGACAGTGCGATCACTAAACACTGGGGATTTTTTTAAAAAAGTTGTGCAGCTAATGGTAGTCCCTTCAGCAAAATTTACTTACCATGTGACTATTTGGCTGACACAAGACTTGTGTCCAGATTGGGAAAAATCAGGGAAGCCAAATGTAACACAATACTGATATCTGGAGACTGGAATTAGCTCGTGGCTAGGGAGCAAACTGTGGTCCTTAATGGAGCAATATTTCCTTTGACTTGAATGGACTTTTTGCTGTATTAAGTACTGCAGGACTAGGCCTATACCAACAAGCCTCATCATCACCAGGCTGTTCTGGAGGGGTGGGATAAGTATATTCTGATGGTGCAGCCATCTCTTTATGGCAGCAGCCCACTGAATTAACCTCTGCACTCTCATGCTTCAAGAGCAAGTATGTGTCATTGTAGAAATAACTATCCAACAAAGCGTGGCTGGACAACAGGAAGCTAGTGGCCATAATTTAAAAGACGAAAAGAGTAACTGAAAATAAATCATTGCTATAGAAGTGGGTCTGTGCACTTTTAGTCCAGAACAGGTGTTGCTTTCTATAAGAGGCCAGGGCCTGTGCTAATGGACTGCTGATGGCATTAGATGTTACAATAAGAAGTCTGACGCTGCAGACCTACTGTTTGACACAATGGATGCTGGCAGCAATATTAAAACTGATCCAAATGCTGATCTGTGAAGTGGAGGCAGAGGGTTCCTCAAACCCGAAATCTTATTTTTGTTGTTGTTCCACTTCTTTTTGTTCCAGCTGACAAGGAAGTGAAAATGGCTAGGATTATTGTCTACTGGTGCACCAGGGAAGATAATTGTGAGCACGGGGAATGAGCACGGGGAATGAGAGAAAGAGAGAAGACTGAGGAGTACAGAATACAGAAAAAGGAAAGAAATAACAGAACAGTAACTGGGAGAACATTGAAAAATGGGATCAGAGAAAAGAAGAGAGAACACAAAAGAAGACGAAGGAATAGGATAGAAAAGGTGGAAGAGAAAGAGATGGAAAATGTAAACACAAAAGGAGGAAAATAAAAAACGTGACAGAATGTAATGTGGAACTGAGAAATGGCAGCAAAGATTAAAGTTATCTGTGAAGTAGTTACAGAGAGAGACAGAATGGGAGCGAGAAACAATAAAATGTAGAGCGAATACCAGAAAATTGTTCTGAAATTGATATACTTGTTGCATTTTTCTAAGGGCAGAAGACCAAATCTGGAGGTCTAAACTCAATCTCTACTCAGGCCTTACTTAGGGAAAATTCCCAGTGAAGTTAATCAGTTTTGCCTGAATAAGAACCTCAGGATCTGGCCAGGAATATTTTTTTAAAGTACATATTTAGAAGTCATGTCTAGTCCTTAAAATCTAATATAAATCTGAGTGTAACATTTTCAAATGACTAAAAGCTCTTAAATTCTAGTTCTCTTCTAAAGAGGTGATGCCACCACACAGCTTTAATTTTATATGTATTAATTGATTTTATTTATTTATTTAGGAAGCAGGAATGTTCTAGTTTTCTGAAACACATTAAAGAAACAGAAGAAGCAACCAAAACAAAAATCACAGAAGAATTACATTTGGTGCCCAGATTTTGGAAGCTGGTGCCACATTGGCCAGCAAGCCACAAAATGATTTGTCCCATCCTCCCTGTTTTACTTATGCCGCCAATCAACACTAGCCCTTCCTACCATTCAGCACGTTTTTACAGCATAGTCTGATCCATCAGCTCATTGCGTATTGAAGGTATGGAAAATCACTAGTACTGCTAGGCTGGGAAAAAGTAAGAATAAACTGACTATCATGTTAGGTTTACTAATTAATGATTCCAACACCTAACTAGTGACTCAATCCAAAGTCCAGTGAAGCCTGCCATTGGCTTCAGTCAGCTTTAGATCAGACTCATTTCCCCCATTACTTGAGCTGAAACACACTGCATTAACTCTTCCCACTAATCTTACGTAGCAAAGTTGACTATTCCATTACTACCCTGCTCAAGCTAAAAGCATGCCTGATTACCTAGTCTCTGGACAGGGAATACCTCGGAGGTTGTTTATTGAAACAAAATGATCAGACTTCCACAATGCCTGTTCTGCAGCTTTCTGCCGATGTTTATAGGCCAGTTAGACTATGCCCCTTAGGGCCAGCTGTCCAGACATGTGTGCGCGTGCACGCTTTCCTTATGTCTTTCCAAAGAGAGTGAACTCTAGCCCCAAAACAGCTTACAAGACTTATCCAGGCAGGCACCTGGGTTCTCCTAGTTTTCATTTTCCACAGGCACTCTGCTGTTAATCCGAGGGAAGGTGGGGGGAGGAGAGGCGGGAGGGGAAGCAGCCGCAATCAGAGGTAAAGTACTGAAAATATCCAAAACCAACAAGTCTGTTTTTTCTCAGCTTGACTGCTGTCATCACCTGAAGTTTCCGGCTGCAAAAAACTATTTCACCGTCAAGGAACTGGGAGACTTAACAAAGGTACAATATGTAGGTTACTTACAGTGAATTCCCCGGTGACTGCATCAAACCCCACATGAATCGTATGTTCAAAATCTGAAGGAAGAGAGATCTCAGGACGCTCTTTCTCTTTCTTCTTATTGGCTAGAGGCAAAAATGTTAACATGCACTTATTTTCTGCAGTTTTTTCATTCACAAGTTTTTACAATCAGGTTCAGTCAAAGTAACCATTTTAAATTGGGAAACAATTAATTCAAAGGGAATCTTATCCGCTACATAGACCCAGGTTAATGAAGTGCCAACGTAATGTATACCCCTTTTTCAATGTGGCCCATGAGACTGTATTTGATTTTCTTCACATGACCAAATCCAGATTGCAGCTACCAAGAGTTACGCAAGGAATCCACTTTAAACAATTGTAAAAGCCTTCTTAGGCATCTATAAAAAGGAATCAGGTAGGTAAGTTATTTCCACCATCATTTCGCTTTTTAATCAAGCCTTCATATCCAGCAGCTAATACTTGATTTATTTTTTCAAAACTCTGAAGTTTGTCCTAACAGATTTTGGTATTTCTTGTGGAAGAAGCTTGATTTGGGGGGGTAAAAAAATCGATAAAAGTTGTATTTGCATTTCCTCTCCCTCCTGTTATAGCCCTTTGGTAAAGTATCGTATCTAATGGCTGTCCATTCCCAGCACTCTGCTCCACTGAAGAACTGAATGGCAGCACATCCACAACCAGTTTTACTAAGTATTCAACTGACAGTAACAAAATTTTGGTCCCTGGCTTATGACCAAATCAAGGTACTTCAGGAGCACTCACCTTGGCAGAGTTTTTGAGATACTATGAATGACAACCCTTTATAAGACAAAAGGTACCTCCACTAACACATCGAATTAGGAGTCACGGTGAAATAACTGTATTCATGCAACAAATTTTGTTTAGGTTACAAAAACATCTGGGGAAACCTATCCAAATCCAGGCAGAACCCTAGTTAAAATATCAAATATAAGCTTATGAATATATCTAACTGTAGAATATATTTACATGAACTCCCAAATATGTCTCTAAAGACTACATATAATTCATAAACTGTGTTTAAACAGCACGGGTTCACTGACAGTACAAGCTGAAGTATTTGGTTCCTTTGGAGAATCATCATACTTTACAAACAGAAACCATACAGGTAGATAGTATAGGAAATTGCTATTTGCAGGTTCTTCTTTTATCCTAATGTGGTACACAGTGCTGTTGAAGGGAGCAACTTTGGAACAGCTTTGCCACTTCAGTTGAAATAGACTGTGCTACAAAGGGGACTAGAATGTATTCGAATTTCTATCTGCCATGTGTTTTAGTGACTAATCCCAATTCGAGAAAGAAGATGTTAATAAAATGTTTATGTAGAATGCACATTGCATCATCTCTAGTGCTTTAAATTGAAAATTTCTGCAATATATCTTTGAAGTCAGCTATTCCTTTCCTCCCTTCCCATCAGTCTAACACAAATATTTAGGGAACCAATTTACAAATTCTCAGCACGTTCCTAGACTGACTGGCTCTGCAAATCTGATATGATGCCACACTAACCATCACAAGGTCTCCAGAGATATATGGGGCCATGATTTGGGTCTTTAGGTGTTGCTGTAATACAACTTAATAAATAACATGGCAGCTGCAGGCTAAAGGGAGATCTGATATAAAGCACTGGTTTGGGGGGTGGGAGGGAGCTTTCACCAAAGGTGTGGGAGTCATGCTGTGAATCTGCATGGTTGGTCAGCAACATGCATGAGTTTAGAAAGAGAGCAAGAAGTGATTGTGCATTCCCTCCATTTATCCCTCACACTCCCTGGGTGCATTATTAAGGATAGCCAAGTTGTACAGAAAAAGTTGTATGGCAGCAATTTTGTTGACTTATTTCCACAAGCAAGTTTCCTGTTCCACTGAGAGCGAGCGGTGGGGAACTGAGTGAATGGGGTCTTTGTTCTATAAATATTCACATTTTGCACTTTTACTTGCATCTAAGCCAAGTCAGACTTCTACCTTAAAACTAAGCTAGCGGCTTTTTACTTTGCCTTTCCTGATGAGTGCCAGCATTGCGTCTGCCAATTGATGGCATTAGTGAATTCTCTCATCTGGTACCTGAGCTTACTGTGTGTGCATGCACCCTGCACCATACCATAGTCAAGACACAAGGTCCCTCTTGGTATGCAGGCAAACCAATATGAGCTGTGCTAATCTCATTTCAGAAGGAAATGTTTCTTTCCCTGTTTGACTTTAATGCCACTTTACACATCCAGTTAATTGGCAGAGAAATGTCAACTTTCCCCAACGTTAGTGCACACTGCCCTTCGTACTGACAGTATAGGGTATTCTGAATTTTTTATTCCCATGTCCATGGTGTTGCATTTATCCCAATTAAATAATTACCTACTGCATTTCTGCCCAAGATCCTAACCTCTACACAATGTTAACTGATAATTTATTTTCCTTTAGCACTTGGAAGAGACAATGGTAATATAGTACATCAGAATGCAAGGGGTTTTCCTTTCATCTATAAGGAGTTGTTACTTTAATTTTCAGTAATAAGAGGTCATATCCTTTCAGTGTATGTAACCTTTTATTGTATATAACAAAATTGGCTTTTCCAAGCTTGCCATTTCCAAGTGATTGCAGCAAAAATTGGATTTAAAGGGTAATCAAGTTCAGTTTAAAGGAACAGTCAAATCTGTAAGTGAAATTAGGTGATATATAGTATGTTCTATCAAAAATTGGAACTTGTTATCCTTTACAGGATGCTCATTCCTGGTGACAAGCATTATAGATCACTTCAGGAGACTTGGCATGCATGCATGGCATACCTCTGCTTAAAGACTGCATTCAAAACACTGATACCATGGAAATTAAATAAGGAATTAGATGTCTATATTTAACCCCACTGTCTAAACATTTTGACACTTTTCTATGCCCTGCAACCCAAATCACATACATTCTATGTGAAGTGGTGAAATATAATGTGATGGACTGACTCCTCTGCAAGAATATCTGTAATTCTTGCTTGCTTATGTTACAAATGATCTCCAATAAATTGGCCAATATAAACACAGCTGTCAAAGCCTGGGAAATGTGAAATCACCCACCACATCTGCAACAATTATTACAGATCAAAAGATGACAAGGAAATAGTGTTCTGTCTGGTTTCTCCCAGTCCCACTATTATTATGCTAAAAAAGCATCTCTTTGCCAGTAAACTGTGACTCAGCTTAGTGGTGACTTTTTCTTTTCTCTTGTAAGGGAAAGACTAGCTTGCCCTCTTTTCACCTGCTCATTTTCATTGTTTAATTCCCTTCTATCCCCGTTTCATTCTGTTCTTTTCTCTGGGTCCTTTCTTTTCTTCACCCTCTTATTGACTTACTCAAATCATTCCTCCTTCTCCCTTCTTTTCTACCCCAGCATCCCCATTCTTTTTTTCTCCTCCTTTTCCCCTTATCCTGTCACATTTGTTCTTCCTCCGTTTTCTTATTTTTTATGTATCTGAGGAAACTTAGCTACGAAAGGCCAGATTCTACTCTCAGCTACACCAGTTTAAAACTTCATTGGGTTTAACAATGTTAATACTACTATCATTTACACCAATATAGCTGAAAAGAGAATCATATGGATACATTTTCTTTGTGATAATTTAGGTTTAATTTCCTGACATTTCCTTACTGGGCCAACACTTCCCGCTATGCGGTAGTAGTTATTTTTGCAGAGCAGCAAATGCAGGTGATTCGGTGAGAATGGAAAAGAAGGCTCTATCTACCTGACTGCAAAAACCCCAGACACCACCAAAAAATCCCACCCCACAACCCAGGCAGTTTCCTTGAATGGCTCCGCTCCCAATTTTCTTGAAGGAACAGAGCCCAGCTGGGAGAAGACACTCAGTCTCTGAATCCCCCGTAGCTACTGACTACTATCATTATTACTTAAGGAAGGTGATTAGAGTACCAGCCTGAGACTTACAAGACCTGGTTTCAATTGTCTGCTCTGCCACAGGACTTTCTGTGTGACCTTGGGCAAGTTACTTAGTCTCTCTGTGCCTTAGTTTCTCATCTGTAAAATGGCAATAGTACTTCCCTACCTCACAGAGGAATTGAGGAAACATACATTACAGATACTGTAGTGATTATGAGCATATAATTACCTAGCAGAAATTATTTGTATTGTGGTAACACCCAGGGGCTCCAGTCATGGATCAGGCCTCCCTGGACTAGGCACAGTACAAAGAGTTTAGGAACTAACTGTAAAATGAGAGATAACAGGTGGATACAACAATCAGACAGGGGAAGCACAAGGAAACAATGAGACAGTTTTGGTCAGCATGATAAGTAGCAGTCACAGCACTCCAGCTGCCTACCCATTACAAAGAAAGCAGGTTGACAAAACATTTCAAGTAGTCTAGCACTTCTCAGGATACAAATGTCCTAGTCTGTTTAAGGAGAAATATCCTATGATTCTCTCTCGCTCACTCTGTTTAAAAGGTCTGAAAGCAGGATATTATAATAAACATGTGATGCTGCAATCAGTTGCACTGGATCAAAATGGACATGTTAAAGTAACATTGTGTTTTTGTAACAAAGACTTTCAAAGCATGTCACTGTGTAAGTCTGTGAAGAATGCACAAGCCGGCTGATACCCTGACGTACAAGCCAACCATGAGATGAATCCATTTCAAGGGATTTGGCACATCCTGAGTATCAAAGTTAAATATTCTTACTATTTCACACAACAAAATTAAAATACAAAATCCTAGTCACTTCACTCCTAGTCACACCTGTAGTGATGAAATCTAAATGACTGCTAAATTGATTCTGATCTTCTATACGAGAAGAAAATTAACTTTTTTTTGCTGTTGCAGATTATTTTGGGGAAGGATTCCTTCTGGATCTCCCATTTTCTGCATCTGTTTCTCATACTACCTTATGCTGAGGAAGTTTTCCCTCAGAAGACAGTCAACACCACTCTGATGCCAGCCATTAGGGGAAGTGACCCAAGTCATTCTGTCACCCCAGGAGCTATGATGGTTTTCAATCAAGGGAGTTAAATCAAAATGTCACCTCTTCTTTTTAGTGCTGTGTTAGAGTCAGAAGAGAAAGTGGTTTAAATAATCGGGGCTGAGCCAGAACTCCAAAGTCTAAGTGGGATACACACAGGGGCCAACAGACCATCCTCTCCAAGGAAAGAGGGAGAGAGATGGACACAGAAAACTGCAGCAGGGTAAAGGGCAACTTGTAAATAGCATGAGGGAGAACACTTCTCTTGCTGCAGAGGTCCTCCTGGAGTATTGTCTTCCCTTCCAAGATCTCCTTTCCCCTGTTCCTCCCCTTCACCTCCGAGGCTGCTGCTTTCAATTCCACCTGCACAGCCACTCTACAGTGGCTACATCCTCCGCTTCAGTTCGGCTGGGGCTTCCCTCACCCTGGCTTTGGCCTCTTATGTAACAGGCAGCAAGCTGCTTCCCATGCACTGCGCTGCACTCTGAGCCCCTAGGCAGCAGTGGCTGGGAAGAGAGTGCTGCGCGCTGGTGGGAAAATGCCTGCACAGGACATCTCTGGCTGTCCAGGCAATAGGGGTTGGGGCAGGGAGGTGCCATGGTCCGCAGACCCTAGGACTGCACAGCAGTGACAGGCCCTATGGCCATAGCTCAGATATCCCCACCCAGTGACTTAACCCTGACCCAATGCACATACACCCCTAACACCACCAGCCACCCCACTACCCTCGTCCCACAGCACATACACCCAGACACTTCCCATTACACCTTCCCCATTGCACATACACCCCTAACACCACCAGCAGCCCCTCTACCCTCATCCCACAGCACATGTACCCAGACACTTCCCATTAAACCCTGCCCCATTGTATACACACCCCTAACACCACCAGCCACCCCACTACCCTCGTCCCACAGCACATACACCCAGACACTTCCCATTACACCCTTCCCCATTGCACATACACCCCTAACACCACCAGCAGCCCCACTACCCTCATCCCACAGCACATGCCCCAGACACTTCCCATTAAACCCTGCCCCATTGCACATACACTCCTAACACCACCAGCCGCCCCACTACCCTCGCCCCACAGCACATGCACCCAGACACTTCCCATTACACCCTGCCCCATTGTACATACACCCCAGCACCTCCAGTCAGCCCCCACTCACCTCTGAATTCCCCAACACCCCCAAATAACCCCACCCCAGAAATTCACCCCAATACATTCATAACATATATGCCCCCATTAACACCTAACATCCCCACTGAACCCTAGTCTAGTAACTTACTCTTAATACACCCTCAGACCCACCTCATGCTGACACACTCCAAACACCCCCCTTAATATACAATCAATGTATCACGGTTTAAGAGCTGTATGCACAACATCCCCCTCTCCCCATACACTCACTCATGCAGTCCCAACTCTGGTTATTCATAAGGCAAAGTGCAGCAGTAGTCACAGCTCTGCCTTATCTGCTCCCCAACGCTGTGCTGCCCAAGGCATCTGTTACCTATCCTGTGCATGCTACATCAAGCCACTGAAATGCAGCTATTAGAGACTTTTCTCAAACTTCACTAAAATGGGGTACTAATAGCCGCTCCAAACAGGGATGAGTGGCTGTGATAATGTTACAAAGCAGGAGCTTGAAGCATGGTTAACTGGCTTAACTGTAACTGCATTTAAAATACCCACCACCCTACCTTCCTTCACTCTGCAAATGCATTTAAAAATACAAGACAAAGTTTTCTCCAGAAATTCAAATAACACAACATACATTTCTGGTTTACGAATTTAAAAAATCAAAGACACACTTCTACTGTAACTGAGCACGTTTTGGTGTTTTGGTTTTTTTTAATTATGCACCCCCTTCCTCTTCTCTATAAGTGCAAATAAAAGTAAGACCCCTCTCTCCATTCTTTAAATGCAAATACATTTTTTTTAAAGATTCAAAACACATGCCTCCCTTAATTTTGCAAATGAAATTTGAACCTTATTCCCTTGGTTTCACTCTGCAAATGCAAGACCAAACCCAGTCTAAACCGCAACTGCATTTAAAAAATGCAAGACCACGTGTGTGTTTTACTGTTCTGGTCAGCTGCCCAAAGATAATTAATTAAACATCACCTCCTCCTCTTTGAAAATATGGCATTAGAATGATAGTAATATAACGCTTTGGGGAGGTTTTTAATTAGCATGTCCCACCAATGAAACAGGAAGAAAGCACAGGCAGAAAGTAAACACAGCAACCAACAAACTACAGGAAGAGAGAAAAGTAGCCCCTTTCCACTGCTGATACATTACTTTTATCTCCTCCTCCTGGGAAGATGGAGCGCAACCTGGCCTTCTTGTTCTTCTCTTCCGGGGCCATGGGGAGCGGTTTAGAGCTGTGGTTCAATGCTGAAGAATCACGATTGTTGCTGTTCATTCTCAACGGAGGGGCTGGAGGTTTCTCTTCAATATCCAGACTATCGGACATCTTCAGCAGCGCTCACAACCTCCTGTAAAAAGCAGTACGAAAAGCTACAGATCACGCAGCTTGGGATGCTGGGAGGGGAAGAAAGAACCAAGGAGGGGCATGTGGTAGAAGTTTGTTTTAGCCTTTCGAACTGGGTACCCTTGGCGCTATAAATAAATACTACTGCTAATCATAACAATTGTCAAATAAATGTTAAAGCATTTTAATCCCAGTTAAAGCCTTTTAAAATTATATTTAAAACTCATTTTCTTCCTACTTAGAAACAGGGTTTTTATCTCAAACCAGCACAGACCTACCGGAGCAAAAATTAGAGATATTCATTGAAAATACCTGACATTTACAACTTCTACAATGCAGAGAACTGCTTGGCAAGGGAGCAACAGGTCACAAATATTGATCCCTGTTTCAGGCTTACTGAAAGTATCCCAGGGAGTGTGGGACTTCACTTGAAGGGGGCCATTTTTTAAAAGGAAACTATTCTAAAGCAATAATTTAAAGTATTTTACACATAAAAATGAACCATATGTTTGCCTCTAAATCAAGATAAAAAAATCAGAAAAATCACCACCACATATTGGAAACCATATTATAATCATCTTTTGGAAGCTTCAAACTAAAATCAGCTCTGAGTCCCGCCCCACCCTTAGTGCTCTGTATTACCATACAGGTTTGTTATTGTAGGGTTGCTTATGATGTTTGGCTGACTGTACCATTTTGTTATTGTATGGTTGTTAATAATCATTGCTTTGTGCACTGGTTTGTCACTCGTAAGTGCTGGGCGATGTATACGGGTACTGTACGTTACTTTAGTCACAAGTGCTTTTTTGCTTCATAATTGTAGTATTTATTTGGGGGAAAATTATCTAGGAATAATTATACAAGTTTTGCAAATAGATATAAGGAGGGGCGGGGAGGGGAATCAAATTTTGTGTTTCACAACCTCTCTCCTATATCTGTAATATAAAAAAAATCTATGGAGATATACCTATCTCATAGAACTGGAAGGGACCCTGAAAGGTCATTGAGTCCAGAACCCCGCCTTCACTAGCAGGACCAAGTACTGATTTTCCCCCAGATCCCTAAGTGTCCCCCTCAAGGATTGAAACTCATAACCCTGGGTTTAGCAGGCCAATGCTCAAACCACTTAGCTATCCCTCTGGGGTAACAAAGCAAGCAGTAATTTAGTCAAATAAAATCTTAATATGTAAGACCTGAAAATAATATCTGATCCAGAAAGGATCATTCATACAATGTCAGATATATTAAACTTTTTTAAAGGGTCCAATTCTACAAAAACCCTGCCTTCAAAAACCCTCCATTCAGAAAGGGCTTATATAACCCACTGGTGAGCGTGTGTTACTTACAGGTCCCCATCTGTGCTGATCCGCAGATGAGATGAGTTGTTACAGCCCCCAGCTAGGCAACCAAGGCTCTTTAGCTTAAGCTGAAGCAGCTTGTGCTTTTAGCTCTGGAGGCTCCCAGCGTGTGTTGGCCAAAGATGGCAGCCATCACACTTGCAAGGTCCCACCCTGAGGCCCTATAAATGTAAATCTTATGCTCAAGGTTTAGCCAAGTGAAAGTTATTGTTTGCAGGATTGGGGATAACGTCTCTAAGAGCAACTGCGTTAACACTGAAAGAGCTAAAATACTGTCAAAACTTTCTCCTATAGTACAACTGGTTTTTATGCGTTAATAAAATTCCCATTGGCTTCAGTGAGAGTCACATGCACGTATACACTAAAGGATTGGTTCCAAAATTAGAGATGTTCACCCCAGTATACATTTGTTATAAAAACTTGGAAAAAATATAATTTTGGTTGTTTTTAAAAGTACTGCACACAAATTGATTGTTTCGTGATTTTTGGTCTTTATTACTGTATTTATTTTACCTGAATTTAGCCTTCATGAACTCACAGATTGACAGGCTCTGAGAGTCAAATCTTTTTGCCGCAGATAGGTACAATACAGGAAGGGGCAGTGCAAAACCAGCTAACGCGTCTCATTCTTGCACTGGAGATGTGAAAATGAATTTTGCAATGAGTGGAACTTTAAACCCAGTTCCTACAAACTAGGTTCTGAACTGAGACACGCCCCTACTCCTCTTCACCCCATTTCATACAGGCTATTACTAGGGCTGTTGATTAATCAAAGTTAACTCACGTGATTAACTCAAAAAAATGAACTGCGATTAATTGCACTGTTAAACAATAAAATACAAATTGAAATGTATTAAATATTTTGGATGTTTTTCTACATTTTCAAATCTATTGACTTCTATTACAACATAGAATAAAAAGTGTACAGTGCTCACTTTATATTATTATTTGCATTACAAATACTTGCACTGTAAAAATGATAAAAGAAATAGTATTTTTCAATTCACCTCATACAAGTACTGTAATGCAATCTCTGTCGTGAAAGTGTAACTTACAAATGTAGATTTTTCTTGTTACATAACTGCACTCAAAAACAAAACAATGTAAAACTTTAGAGCCTACAAGTCCACTCAGTCCTACTTCTTGTTCAGTCAACTGAGAACCACTGCCTTAGGGTATGTCTACACCCATGGCTGGCCTTGCCAGCTGACTCAGGCTTGTGGAGCTCAGGTGAAGGGGCTGTTTAATTGTGGTGTAGATGTTTGGGCTCAGGCTGCAGCGCAAGCTCTGGGACCCTTCTACCTCACAGGCTGAGCCATCCCTTGGGTAGGCTGAATCAGGGTGACTACCCTGGGCCCCGCGCCTTGGGGGGCCCCGTGCCTTGATAAAAGTGAGACTGTCCCAATATTTAGCCCTTTGTCCCGTGTCCCGACCGATGCATAATTGGGATGCCATTTGTCCCAATATTCAGGTGAGGAGGTGGGCGGGAAGCTGAGGCAGGCAGGCAAGCGGGGTAAAGAGGCGAACGGGGAGACAAGCAGCAGGTGGGCAGGCAGGAGGGGGATGAGGAGGTGTGTGGATGGCAAGAAATAGAGTGGCAGTTGGGCGGATGGGGGGGAAGGTACCAGACAGAGGGTGAGGAGACTAGCAGGGAGGTGAGGGGCGGGCAGGTGAGTGAGGAGTCGTGCAGCAGGCAGGAAGGCAGATAGCAAGGGGCAGCGTCCTAGGATTTGAGCTGCAACCCGGGCCCAAACATCTACACCGCAATTGAACATTCTCTTAGCCTGAGCTCTGCAAGCCCAGGCCAGCCACGGGTTTTTAATGGCAGTGTAGATACACCATTAATGTATTACAAATGGTTCAGTCAGCTTCCAGCCACAGCATTTTTCTCTGTGACAAAGAGGTTTATGCCCTCCTCACTTGGCCTTAGACAATTTTTACAAACTATGAGCTAATGGCAACAATAATCTCAAAGGCGTTTTATTTATTGTTAACCCAGCTATAAATACTTTTCAGTGTGCCAAAGACAGCCTTCACCCTCTGAGATCACTAGCATTAAAGAGATGATAAAACCATTGAGGCAGCTTTTTAAATTTGTTATCGAAAGAAAGACGTTTATTTTGTGAAGTCTTTTGCACTGTACGAAGTTTCAGCTCTCCCACAGAATGGGGACAACTGTATCTGTTACTATATCTGTTTGTAAGCAATGCCAGTTTGCTGAAATAGGCCTTCGTTCTGGGATTTCTTTGCCCAAAGAATACTATTAATGGTTTCTGGCCCAATTTGCCTGTGATGTAATTGTTTCCAAGATCTTGAAAGGAATACTATATTTTGTTCAGGGCTGCTTCAGGCTCAGTTTCAAGAGCCATATGCAGCAGAATTATTCACTTCTAAACCAAATAAGGGTGATAGACTAAAAGGTTTAACGGTTGATATTAACTTTCTAAAAGTGTCAAAAGGAAAAATAAAGCAAGTCAGGAGGCAGTGAACATGGAGATACTTTCAATTTATACTTTTCCTGCTCAAGCACCATCTGCTGTCCTTTTAGTTTACATTTCAATCA
The DNA here is from genome assembly GCF_003597395.2 of Chelonoidis abingdonii. Lineage (NCBI taxonomy): Eukaryota > Metazoa > Chordata > Testudines > Testudinidae > Chelonoidis > Chelonoidis abingdonii. The sequence continues at coordinate 87,227,137 of NC_133776.1, forward strand.
TCATAATACAGCACGGGATTGAAACAAAAGAAAATTAACTGTGCTGGGTTGGACCTGGCCTTTGTGGTTCCCTATAGGAGGCTCAACAGTCCTATCGCCCCAGGAAGCAGTAAAGTGACAGGAAAGAAGTAGCAAAGGTGGGTCCTCCAGACCTGTCTAAAGAGGCCTCATGGAAGCAGCCAATCAGAGCCCACCAGGCTCAGATAAAAGGAGATGCCTGGCCTTAGCAAGTTCAGTTCCTGGCTCGGATGGGAGCGGTAAAGCCCTGCGGCTAGAGAAGACACTGAGGATGCTGGCTCTGAGATAGGCTGGTGATAAAAGATGCCCAGCAAAACAGCAGCAATAGATTGAAGAAAGCAATATGTGTCTGCTGTAGATGGGGGCCCTAGGCTAAATCTGGAATGGTGGGCAGGCCTATGTTCCCCTACTAGCCAAAGGTAAAGTGGCATAAATCCCAAAAAGGGGAGAGGCCTTAACTGGGAGCCTAAACAAAGGGCTGAATTGAAGGGACCCAGAGCTGGGGCTCAGGACCCGAGAAAGCGAAATAGAGTGCAACAAATAAGCAGGTTAGTACCCTGTAAGGGGTTCATTTGGACTTTGTGACTGGGCTGGAGGGACAAGCTACTGAAGATTCACCATGGTCAGTCAGCAGCCTGCAGGAGGCACCGGGGCAAGAAAAGGACTGTGGTACTGTACCCAGCTACTTGGAGGCACTCAAGAGGTGAGTGTTCCTTTGCACTGTCATACCCAGCTTGGAGACATCCACCATAGGACTGCACAGTGTGACCACACTTTAAAAAATCCCTCCTGCCCATTGGAAGTACTTACACCATTCCTAACCAGGCACCGCTAAAATTACCAAAGATTTTCCCTTTGTTCAGAGACACTAACAAGACTGGAAGATCAAAAATTGCCTTCCATTTTCTTACGTTTGCAAAGGCAATAGATCTTTGCATGTGGAGTTTACGTTTCAAAACAATTCTTTAATTGATCTCATCAATAATGCTGACAATAAACCAGTGAGCGTATAGCCCAAAACTCACGGGAAACCGTCTCTTTACAAAATGGTATTTACATCTCACTGAGTATAAACAAGGACCTATGACTTCCATGACATAATGAGACCAAATTCCTTGTTAAATATCCCTAAATTCTGCAGCAAAGTTTATTTATTCTCTCTCCTTCACTCCTATTCCCTTCTGTACTCTTAAATACACATACTTCTGATCACAGATGAAAAGACTCATGGCGTAAGATTCCTTGTTGTTTATTTTGTCAGTGATTGTTTTTGAGAATGGGTGTTTGGTTTGGTTTTTTGCTATATTTTCCAAGTGGCATGGCTCCCTAGGCCTCAGCAGCCGTGATATTATCCTGTTACCCAGCTCAGAATCTCTTTAAGTGCCAGGGAAGGTGAAGAGCTTGTAGCCAACTTCAGCAGCTCACCTTAAAAATCCAGGGCCTGGCTGATTCCCTGTTCTCCAGGCAACACAACTGGCCAGTCTACACTTCTGGTTCCCTCCACTCTTGGTTGCAAGATAGACTCCATTTCTAGATCCCTGACCCACGGCTGCCTAGTTTTATAAACTGCTACATAAAGCATGCTGTATTACTCTTCCTTGTGGGATAATTTGGACTACAAGAGGCACCTGAAGACAGGACCCAGCAGTGCAGAGACACAAAACAAAATATCCAGTGCCCACTACAGCAAAACTGCAAATTCCAGGACAGAAGTACTGAATTTCAGCTTTTGGAAAAACAGCCTATTCTATGGCCTAATGATTGCGGAATCCAAAGGACAGTGACTGAGGTGAATGGCAGTTCAAACCTCTCAGAGCTATTGTTTCAGGCTCTTTGCAAACTCAGGAAGACAACAGTATTGTTTATACCAGATATATTTTCAAGATTCTCTCTGCAGCCACAGGGGCTAGAAACTTTAAAAGAACTGATTGTAGAGCACAATTTTGCAGTAAGACATAAATTCCCTGGTAAATTCTGCAGCCACAGAACTGCGGAATATATGAGCCCTGACTATAAGAAATTCTACAATACAACTATGAACAGGCTAATATTGTTGAGCAAGCTACAGCAATGTACCAGCACACACCATCCAATAAGAGTAGCATCAGGTTATCATCAATTGTACTTGCCTCTCCAGTTACCACGTCATCTGCCTTCTCCCTTTCATCTCTCAGAGCTCATTAAACATTTTGTTTCCAATGCTGTCTGAAATTCCTCTCCTCAAATTCCATCCTAGACCCTGTCCAATCCAAGTTCTGCCCCTTGCATTCCACTGAAATTACTCTTGTTGAAGTCCCAGCCAAAGCCCAGAGCTGGTGCTCCAACCTCATCCTTGGGCTGTCAGCCGCCTTCAACACCATAGACCATGCTCCTCCTCTTGAAATCTTGTCCTGCATTGGCTTCTATGACTGTCCTCTCCTGGTTCTTCTTCTACCTCTCTAATCACAGTGTGTCTTTTGGAGAACCCTCTTTGTCCCCCTCCAATTTTCTGTGGGGGTTCCTCAAGGCTCTGTCCTTGGTCCCCTCCTCATCTCCCTCTACACCTTATCTCGACGTATTTCACCCAGAAATTCTACTACCATTTCTATGTGGATGATACACAGATCTACTTCTCTGCTCCAGACCTGTCTCCTGTCCAAGCTAAAATCTCCTACTTTCTCTGAAATCTCCTCATGATTGTCTAATCATCAGCTCAAGTTCAACATGACTAAAACAGAGCTTGCAATTTTTCACCCCAAGGCCTTCCTGCTCCTTTCTTGATCACTTTGGAAAACACCACCATCCTGCCTACCATTCAGGCCCATAACCTGGGTGGCATCCTTGACTCAGATTTCTCTCTAGGTTCTCACATCCAGATTATATTTAAGTCTTACAGATCCTTTCTGTAGAACATCTCTAAGATACGGTCTTTCCTATCCATCTACACAGCTAAAACTTTCACCCATGCACTCATCTTGGTTCTCAGTTACTGCAACATCCTTCTCTCTGGCCTTGAACAATGCAATCTTGTTCTGCTCCTATCCATTCAGAATACTTCTGCAAAGATAGGTTTTCCTAGCTTGTCACTTTGACCCTCTCTTTGCATCTCTCCACTGGCTCCCCCTTTTCTATCACATCAAACGTAAGCTGCAGATCTTTAATTTTAATGCCCTTCATGGCCCACCTATCATCTCTCATTCACTACTGAAACGTTGACTCCCATTTCTGATCACTCCATGACTCATCCCCCCTCACCCACTTGTTAAAAACAAGTACTTTGTGCTCTGTCCCATGTTGCTCTTCACACCTGGCAGTAGTTCCCTGTAAAACTAATGCATTGTCCTTCCTCTCGTTAGCATTCGTGCCACTATGCCTACAAAAAATTGAGAACGGTTAGGCTGCTGGTGTGCTGAGCCACTGCCTATCACGGTGACCAGTACTGTCCCAATATTTCCTTGTGCTTCCCATCAAGCTATCTGTATCCAGCTGTTGTCCCTTGTCTTATACTTAGACTATAAGACGTTTAGGGCAGGGCTCATCTTTTTATTCTTTGCACAGCTCCAAGCACAATGAGGTCCTGGTCCAAGACCATGGCTCCCAAGCAATATGATAAGCCATAATAATGCCAATTGTGGCACTCGCTTATGCCAGCTGTTAGTTAAATGAACACAGTGGCACAAATTTTCTGAATAAAAGAATCTTTTATCTATGTATCTAGCTGTAACCATTATGTCTTTTTAACCAGTAAAACAAAGAAAAATATAATTCCACACACTACATGAATAATTGCAACTATTATAAATCTATAAGCCCTAATTTAACAATGCCTCACATTTAGAATTGCTTTTATACAAATCTCTCAAAGCACTTTCCAAAAATTCAGCAATTAAGCCTCACAAAACGCCTATCAGGCAAGTAAGCATTATTTGAGCTGAGCAAATCATTCAGATTGAATCATTTTTAAATTTACACTCTGTTTCTGTTTGCAACTAGTCTGCAAGGAGCTTATAATTCTCTTTAGCGTATTCCTTATTCAAAATTATTCCCAGAAAACTTCTACAAGTAACTCTTGGCCTCTGGACTCTTCCCAAGCAACTCATTCTGAGGACTGGATGTTCAAAATTCAACTGTGTCCAATCCTAACACCTCTCTTCTCTGATTGGATAAACATAACTTTTAGAATCAGGTCTGATATGAATACTAATGTCAGAGTCCAAAATTCATTTGCACTAAATGATTCTTTAATGTTAGTTTCAAATTCACTATTCCATGAACATTCCTGCCAGTAAATTCACTTACTAGAATCTTGTCAGAAAGTGAACACAGTAAATTTGATGCTTTTGAGAAAATATGTATGGAAATTTAATGGAGACAATTTAGATCTGGGTGACTATCATTCCCACTTGTCTAGCCCAGACTGCCATGTGACTCAGCCAAGGTCACACAGCGACTCATTAGGAGAGCCAGAAATAGAACTCTGCATATTATTGTGTTTGTTTGTTTGTTTGTTTCACAAGCTCTACTACCAAGATTTTTCTTTCAACTGAATTTCATTTGAAAAAAAATTTTCAGCTAGTCTCCTATTCTAACCATTTGACTACAGTACTTTCCATAGCTTTTTGCACTCTTATTCTATACAGGAATCATGTCAGCAATATCCAACAGTATGAAATAACGTGTCTAATAAGATTACACCTCATTGCCCAGCCTGAACTCTTCTTCCCACCTGGTGAAGACTTGCTGTACTTCTCCAGGTTCCTCAGCATCCTGATAGCCATTCCCAGCATCCGCTCGGTTCAGCTGTATGGGACCTCTGACTCCCCTCCATTTCTATAGGCCAAGGGTGTACAGCAAATCGCCTATACCACATCAGAGGCTCAGTATGGTGGAAGTATTTACTCTGCAACATCTTCACTCACAAAAGCAGGGTTTAGCTTTTCAGTCTGAGCCCCAGTCCTGCAAAGCACGTTTAACTTTACTCACTGAAGTCACTGATGCTTAAAGTTAAGCACATGCTTAAGTGCTTTGCTGAATCTGAGCCTAAATGCATTGGATAACCTGGAATGAAGAGCATGGTCTGAATGGGATAAGGACATTGGGGATGCACTGCAGCAGTGAGACACCAAGGAGAAAAACAACAGAAGGAGGGAGAGTCACTATCTGCCCTGCAGGACCTGGATCCAGGCCTAGAGCACATCCTGGCAAAACCTTTTCCTCGTGTGCACTTCTCATCAAAACATAACACATCCAAACTCTTCAGTCACCCCATGGACCTGACCACATGATGAACCATTCAAGCTTTGCCCTCAAGGTTTAGGACATTAGACTGGGAATGGTGAACCTCTTGCAGATGGGGAAGCTGACTAGGGTGACCAGATGTCCCGATTTTATAGGGACAGTCCCGATTTTTGGGTCTTTTTCTTATATAGGCTCCTTTTACCCTCCAGCCCGTCCCGATTTTTCACACTTGCTGTCTGGTCACCCTAAAGCTGACATATAGGGAGGGGAAGCAAGTGTAAGATTGAGTTGGATAGTAAAACCAGAGTTGGACACAATTCAGTTAGTTTATTCACTCCCCCAAAAATGCAGCTTTGGGGAGACAAACTATTTGCAGAATTTGATTGGTTTTGGTGAATAGTTTTGGCCAATTAAAAATCAAAAATTGGAAAAAGTTGAATTCATTTTGACACTTTTGAAATGAAACAATTTGACGTTTCATTTCAAAATGTTTCCTTTTGAAACAACTAGATTTGGCTTAAGGGTAGAAAACATCAAAGATGTAACAAAACAAAAAAAGTTTCAGGTAGAACTAAACTTTGTTGTTCTACCCAAAACTGTCCGCTTGGCCACCGAATCGAAAAACAATTATTCACTCAGCTCCACCCAGGAATTCCCAATGACCAACACTGGGCCAGATTTCGTGATGTGCTTTTCAGGAGGCACAGCTCAGGAGAGGCAAAAGGTAGCTTTGAGCTGTCTTTGCACCTCCTAGATTCTGGGCTGCTCCAGGGACCAGTGCTAAAGCTATCTCAGGGACTGCTCTAACTTATGGCAGCTCTGAATTACAGAAGCCCAGAGCAATCTGACATGCTCTATCCGTGAAGCTCAGAGGGAGGGACAGTGAAAGGCCACAAACACACTGCCCCTGCACTGGGGGAATTTCCCCATCAACACTCTGCCTTTAAACTGTCCCTGTAAAAGGGGCTGTAGCAGTGCTTATTCCTCTAGATGTGCTTCCGTAGTCAGTGAAGTGTGACCTAATTGTGGGTCACAAGGGAAAGGCTGGCGGATCATACCCCACTGACTAAGAAAACTGAAAAATCCCTGTGTCACTATGTGGTAATCTAGCCGTCCAGTCCCAGACCTGGACTTTAGTGTCCACCAGTCTGGTCCTGTCCCAAACCTGGACTTTTGCGTCCAAAGTTTGGGGGCTTACCTGAAACTCCCCCAAGCTCAGGGGGTGTTTCTTAATGCAAGATGATGTTTTATATTTTCTTTCTTTTTTCTATAAAGTTTTCTTGTTAAACCTTGTGAAAGTTCTTTTCCTAGGAGGCAAAGGAAAAGCCAGGCTGGGGCTATTTTCCTATTTGGGTCCAGGGAAAGAGCACGACTACGGGGAAGAGACGAAGATTCTCTCTGTTCTTGGTGGTTACAGTTTTCCCTCATTCCTGGAGCAAGGGGGGTGGCAGAGCCCAGCTGTGGGTATTTTGCATCTCATTGTTCCTGAGGGAAGCAGAAAAGCTGGTTTCTTGGGTCACACAGGTAGCCGCGAGGCAAGCCTGATAAGGAGGGGAAGGGGTTATTTCCTGCTTTTAGCATCCAAGGGATTGGGAATCTGGGTGTCCCACCAAGGGAGGGTTGGGACACCCGAGGAGGAAAGGGGGATCAGCCCCATAGATTATTCCTGATCTGGTGGCAGCGGAATATCCAAGCTGCGTAG
>NC_133776.1:87256054-87418326 GCF_003597395.2 Chelonoidis abingdonii
CGCCCCTGACTTTAAACAATCCAGTTCTCTGATTGGTCCTCTGGTCAGGTGTTTGGTTACCCTTTTCAGGTAAAAGAAACTTAACCCTTACCTACCTATCCATTTATGACACACTAGGACACAGATGACAGCCAGGGAGGAGGATAAGGAAGGAGTAGCTCTCTCTTCTCTCTCCATCACCTATCCACTACTATGGCTACTGCCTCCAGCCCATTCCACCCCTTAGTGCCCACCCCCCAATCCCACAACTCATCATCAAATATTTTTTTTTGTCATTTTGTGAATCACAGACCAAAGGTTGAGCACCACTGCTCTGGGCCCCAGCATCTAAGTACAGTGCTCAGTTACCAGAGGGATGGACATTATGGAAAGAGCTAGAAGAAATAGACAGCAAAGACAAGAGAAACATATTAGACCACTAGAACCCATCCTTAGAATTACAACCTTTATTACATAACATTTCCTTCAGTCCAATCAAGCAATAATGACATCAGGAATAAATATTCATGTGTGAGTGGGGGGAAAGTCCACAAGATCTTAATTAACACTTAAGTTGTCTGTTGCAAACTAAAAAAGAACCGCAAGTTTTCCCTGTTTATTGGTACAACCCACTAACAACTTCATGTAAAGGATCTGTAGAGCAAGAAGCATAAGAAGCTAGTCTTAAAATCAGTTAGGTCCATCAAAGACCCTTGCCCCACACATTCCAAACAAAAAAATGTTTTCTTGGGATTTGTCTACAAAGGGAAATTATACCATTAAAAAGTAGGGTGTGAACGTAAAGTCCTATAGTTTTAGTGCCTTTTTCTGATTTAGCTTATGTTACTTTATAAGCAGTTTGAGCTAAGCCAAAAAAAGCCACTCTTATTCTGGAATTAAGGAGGTCCACACTGGGGAGTTATACTGGTTTAACTACAGCAATTAACTACACCAGTGTACCTGGAGAAAGATCCTGTATAAACAAGCCTTTAAACACATCCAACTGGAACTGAAATTGCTTCAGCCTGTTTCTTATGCCAGCATATAACACACTTTGGCACTTGAAATTCGACTTGCTTTGTCTGACAGTGTTTGACTGCGTTTCATGTGTTATGTGCAGGAGAACACAACCTTCTCGAGCATGTACAGTCAGAAGATGGACTGCTGCATCTCTTCACTGTCCAATTACCACACCCACTTTTCCCTGGCATGGAGTTACTGCCAGAGAGGAAGGATGGTTCAGTGGATTTGGCTCTAAACTGGAGAACTGGGTTCAATTGCTGGCTCTTCCATGGAGTACTTGTATGACTTCGGGCAAGTCACAACTTTCTCTCTACCTCGGGTCTTGTCTATGCTACAGATGCTTTACAACAGCAGAGCCCACTACTGTAGATGCAGCATATGCTTATAGGAGGAATTTTTCTGCCGGCATAGCTACACCACCTCCCCAAACAGCATTAGGCTGGGTCTACACTTCAGTTATAGCAGCATAGCTATATTGGTCAGAGGTCTGGGGAAAAAACCAACCCCCTGACTGACAGAGCTAAGCCAACAAACCCCCAGTGTAGACATAGCCATGTTGACAGAAGAGGCTCCTGTTGACCTCATTCAGGGTGGAATTGACAAACTCCCTCTGTTGCTGTAAGTTTCCTTCTTGATTCCCACCTTTTTCTTTCTTGTTTATTTATACTGTACATTTTGGGCATATAGATCAAGACTAGCTCTTGGTCCTACATTCTTTTGTGAACCCTAAACTCCCATTGAAGTAAATGGGTGTTTAATAAGGTAACTAGCATTTCTCTCATTATGTTTCTTATTCTGTGTATATGAAATCAGGTCACGAGGAGTAGACTTCATGCAATTTTACTAGCCCAAAGTCGTCCTGTTTCCCTCACCCCTGCTGTGTTGGTGTCCTCTCTGCTCTTCTAAAGTTTACTCTGTTTGATCCATTCCTAAAAGTTCTGCCATGACAACATGAGAAGCATAAACCAACTGAAATATTCTTGTTTTGAACATTAATACCTAATTACTTTGGATCCTCCTCCAATGACACACTCCTCATGGGACACATGGAGAAGTCAATTCTGCCCTGAGATATGTGCATGTCTTCTGGGGAAGCCAAGGGGAGGTGTGTGTATCACAGGGCAGAATACAACTCCCCACTGCTGATGCAGGATATACTTGGCATGTCCTGTTCCTGTTCCAGCTGTACCAAAATCACCACACAGGCTTTGGAAGGGATGAGACGGTTTAAGCAACCCTTGGTAAATTGTTCCAATGGATAATTAACCTCCTTGTCAAAATTATATCTTATTTCTACTCTGAATTTGTCTAGTTTAACTTCCAGGCATTGGATCATGTTATACTCTGCTCCGCTAGATTGAATAGACCACTATTAAATATTGTTTCCCGATGTAGACAATTAAACTGTAATCAAGTCACCCCTTAACCTTCTTTATTAAGGTAAATAGATTGAGCTCTTTGACTATATCACTATAAGGCATGTTTTCCAAACCTTTAATCATTCTAATGGCTCTTCTCTGAACCCTCTTGATATATCAACATCCTTCTTGAACTGTGGGCCCCAGAACTGGACACAGTATTCCAGCAGGTGCCGCACCAGTGCCAGATACAGAGGTAAAATAACCTCTCTCTACTCCTACTTGAGATTCCCCCATTTATGCATCTCAATCACATTAGCTCTTTTGGCCACAAGGTGTCACTGGGAACTGATTATCTGCCAGATCTGCCAGTCACTGTTTCGCTAGATGGAGTCTCCCATTCTGTAAGTATGGCCTATGTTCTTTGTTCCTAGATGTACACATTTAGCTGCATTACAATGCATATTATTTGCATGTGCCCATTTCATCAAACAATTCAGCTTGCTCTGGATCAGTGACCTTTCTCTTCATTATTTACCACTCGCCCAATTTTTGATATTGGATACCATCCAGAGGCCTGTTCTGTTAGGTACTGTGCAAAGCTTCTGGGTTCAATTACAGGCAGGCATACATATCTCATTTTAATTCCCCAGGGACAGTATTTTTTTTTCTTTTGTTCCCCACCAGGCCTCTTTAATAGCCAACTAACTCTGTATATCTAACATTCACTTCCTGTGGTAGTCATCCTACTGTGTGTAACTACACATCTACCTGGGGGGTTGGGATTACGGATCTAGAGCCAGGGCTGCCCGGGGGAGGGGGGGTGCAAATGGGGCAATTTGCCCCAGGCCCCGCGAGCCCTGTCCCGGTGGCAGTCTGAGACTTTGGCAGCATTTTGGTGGCAGGGGGGCCCTTCAGTGCCGCTGAAAACCTGAACCGCCGCTGGGTGAGTACAAGCACCGCAGCTCCCTCGCTTTGCCCCAGGCCCCTGAATCCTCTGGGTGGCCTTGTCTAGAGCAGGTTGTAATGGGGCAGCTGCCCCAGTCTGGCATGGAAGGGGTTAAAGCAAGCCAGAGAGGCTGCGCAGAGCCCCAGCCTATCCTGGAGGGGCTTACTGGGAGCCAATCAAGTGGAGGCTTGAAAGCAGCCTATCAGGGCCAGGCTGGGCCCTATAAGAAGGCTGCAGGGCCGAGAGGAGTGGAGTTGCTCCCTGGAGGGCAAAGGAAGAAGGAGTGGCTCTTAGAAAAGCACCCAGGGCCAGGGCCAGGGCCAGGGCCCGGGCCACTCTAGGCTGGCGACTGGGACCCTGACACAAAGGGGCATAAAAGGCGCTGGGGCTATGGGGAAGTGAGAGCTGAAGGAAGGCAGTAAGTGGCTGTCGCTAGCGGGTTCCTGGGTCAGGGCCCAGAGTAGTGGGCAGGCCTGGGCCCCACTTGCCAGTGATGAGAGTGGCTAAGCCAGGCTGCAGTTTGCCCTTGGAGGAAGGGGCAAGACTGAGGACTGCAGTGAGCCACTGAGGCGAATGATAGAACCAGAAGCTGCCGGTCCCCCGAAAGGAAGGGAGAGCCAGCGGAGCAGGCACAGCTGGAGGGCAGCGTCCAGAAGCGGATGCCACAGTCTGGGAGTGACATGGGTCTGACGGTGAGGATGGTGGAGACCGAGAGAGTAACGGTGGCTGAGACACCACTAGCGAAGGCGTACCGCTGAAAGAGCTAATTCCCGGAGCAACCAGCAGGACTCGCCACGGTGGCAAGCACAACCGTTACATAGGCAAAGGGGGAAAGCGCAGCTGTCCATGTACACATTGCAAACTGCCAGCTACTCCCCTGCTTTGGAGCAATAAGACAGGAAGAATAGTAGAATCTAAGTTTTCTCCATCATTTAAGTAGGTTAGAGGAAAATTTAAACCTACATGCAGGAAGCACAGCAAGAGCCACACAGAACTTTAGCTGAATTTTTAGAAGGGGCAGCTGAAAAAATAATGTACAATTTTATATCCTTGTTATAAACCTGTGTTAAGGCAATTGTGGGTTTGACTGCACAAAAATGCTTTGCTGCAGAGTTTCTCTAGCTTCTCCATACAGTGTCCCCATGTTGCAACAGTAAGACAGTTCAGGACTTCCCTCCCATCTAGACATAAAGAAGAGGCGAATGCAACCCCCTCCCCAGCACATGTTCATGGCCATGTAGGGATTGTGATCCCAAGCCTGAGAACACCTGGTCCATAGTAGTTGCCTGGTCTATTAGTTGCATAGAAAGATGGGAGTATCTAGAACTAACTATGGTCCAATGGTTAGAGCAAAGTACCTGGGTTCTAGTCCCAGCTTTCTGCCACTGATTCAAGATGTGATCTTGGGCAAAACACTTAACCTTTCTGTGCCTTAGTTTCCCTACATGTATTATACAATGTATCGCAGCGGAAATGGGACCCAAATTTTCAAACTGCTCCAGCAAAATCATGCAAATCTTCTGATGCCAGCATGCAAGGCAAGGCTGCACATGCCAGTGTCTTCATACAACAGCTTACATGCACACTGAGGGATTTTTAATACCTCAGCCAGAAAGGTGTAGCCAAGCACATGCACCTTTTGAAAAATGTGAGCCTTCCTCCTTTAATGAATATTTATAAAGTATTTTGAGATTCCCCATACAAGTCTCTAGAGAAGTGTAAACTCTCAGGATGGCAGTAAGCGCTACTGTAATCTGGTATCAGGTTTAAGTAAACACTAAAACTAGGACCCAACAAAAATCCATATAAACAAAACAAAGAAACAAAAGATCTGAAGAAAGATGGTGAGGGTGGGGGAGAAGAAGAGAATAGGAACTAAAATAGATTCCTAGTGTGTCAGCCTTTCCCTGCCAGGCATACCTCAGAGTTCTGGCATAAAAGTTTTAGCCTGGATCTCTTAAAACAGAGAACGAGCATTTACCCTTCTGATGGCTGAAGCCCACCACTCTTCAGTAACCTCCTGCCTTTGTTTTACAACAACATTGGGCCTTTACAGGAACTTTTACAGAAAATGTTACGAGGTCTTACGAGGCACCAAGTGACTGCTGTGTTCTTATGAATTCCGCAGAAAACAGACTGAAAACCAGGTAGGGAGCTAGAGTGTAGTGAGGCAAGAGACGGACTGAAGAAAGTTTGAGGATGCATTTTGCTCCTCCATCTGTCAGTGTTCCCTAGTCGTAAATAAGGCCTCATACACACATCCAAAGGACGTGTAACCCTCCCTGAAGTAAGTGGGGGCCCTGCCCCAATAGAGCATGAAATGCCTTGTTGCTGGCAGGGATTGGTTTGAGAAATGCAATACTTCACATTTCCATCGTGATTACTTTAGCTGGGAAGATACTTCCGATCTGTCCCAATTATTAAGAACATCCCTCATTTCAGAGCCAGCTCCACCTCTTACATATGTATGCGCTGCACAAGCCCGCATTGATATGGGCTGGAGTACAGACTGACTGTGTCATCTCGCACTATCCCTGAGAGAGAGCTAATTTGCTTGGTGGCATGGGGCAGCCTGGCCAGAAGGCATACACACTGCAATATGTCAGGCAAGTTCCTTCCAGGGCTCCAACCTCAGGGCACTCATGATGGACCATCGGAAGTCTGCAGGATTTGGGGGAGCCAGTGCTAAGCTGCCAAAGTTTCAGCATGCTAATCTCCACCACTCAGGTGTGTACAGTCAGTCTTGAATTTAGCCCTCGTCAGGGGAAAATGCCCTGATGAGAGTTGTGCCTTTTTGCTTCTTTGTTCTGTCTATAGAGAAGAATGTGGTGGTTAGGTCAGTAGCCTGAGACTCAAGAGACAAAGGTTCAATTCCCTGCACTGTCACAGACTTCATGTATGACCTTGGAGAAGGCGTTTACTCATTGTAAAATAGGATAATAGCAGGCTGCAGTTACACAAACATCTGGGAATGATTGGTATGCTGGCAAACTGTGAGCAGTCCACTTTGGGATCTACAACAGTAAGGCATTACAAGTTGCCCCAGGTTACAGGGCAAGGGTGAAACAGCTCCCTCTCTTCCTTCACTAGTCTGAACAACACAGAAGTCCGTATGTCACAGAAGTGACAAGCATTTGTATTATAATTGTGTCCACCTTTGGGGTCCCTGTCATATTTTAAAGGCCTGTGCAGTACTGCCAGCACCAAGCATTAATAAATTGATAGTTTGGGGCCTGACTCATGAGATTAACTATTATTTAAAAAGAAATCATATGTTTAAGCCAATGTGGGAATCTGTACATATTACCTTCTGGGTTTAAAGTATTTAGCTTGTGTGTCTTCAAGAACATGAGAGCATTTAAATGAAAGTGGAGATTTCTTATGTAATCACATGACTTAGAAGAGCTGGGGCTTTTAAAAAACAAACATGAGGTGTGCAACAAAAATACAAGAGTTGACAATACTGCTTGTGTCACATTTAAGACTGATGTAGTGTGGGGAAAAAGTATTACTTGTGCATCCTACCTGAGCTGGCAGCACAGAGATTCAGGAGGTGAAGTGAAGAATTTGGATTTGGTGGAAGGTTCAGTTAGACAATAAGGCCCGGGTGCTGTACTGGGCTCTGTGTGGGCAAAGATCACAGTGCAGATTTGGGCATTAAATCCTCAACATATGAACCAAGCGTTGCCAGTTTGCTCTTGATGGACCTGAGGTATGATACTATCCAGAATGAAGTAAAGGACTTCAGTGAATTTTAAAGTTGCACAAGGGTTCTGCTGAAGTACTGCAGCACATTTGTGAATTTGCAATCTCAAGGCATCAGACACTATTAAGTAATGAAAAGATATCCGCGTGAGTGCAACACCTGGGCAAACTTCACTTAGAAGATCAAACAAACTTGAAGGAAAGCATTCTCCCACCTTTAAAAAGTGGAGGTTATACAAAAACAAATAATTCCTTAAAGCTTAAATAGCTCCTATTTCAAGAAAGAAACAAAGAGGCAAGCCACACACACCACCTTTGGTACACCCCCCCCCCCCAAATTGCCTTGCATTTGCAAGCATTTCAAAGTATAGGCACACCTGTAACCGGAGGAAATTCTGAGGGGAAGAGAGAAGGCTGAGACTGCTTGTAACCACACACCTTATTGCCGGAAAGAATATGAAACTGGATCTTTTCAGTGGTAAAGCTGTCAGCAGGAGCAACAAATTATTCATTAGGCTTAAACAGGGGCAGATACTATAAAAAACAAACAATATTCTAGCTACAGAGACTTCTACCAATAGAAGTCATAATTTTGCAAGAAGGAAGGCTCATCCCCTATGATGGATTTTAGATATACTTATCTAATCATTATTATAGTTTTGCACTCTAAGGGTCCTATCCAAAGCTTAAAGTCAAAGGAGAAAATCCCACAAACTCCATGGACATTGTAACATGCACACACACCCTTCCCATTAGGGCAGCTCAACTTTCTTTTCAAGAACTAAATTTAATTTTGCTTCACAAACCTTTGTGATGAAGACATGGTATCCCCATTTTAAAGATTAGGAAACTCGTGTATAGAGGAGCCAATCCTGCAAGCTGCCCTCAACTCCTTCTGAGGGGAGCTGCTGGTATTCGGGACCACTGAAAAATCAGGCTGCTTATTCTGAAGCCTTAACATTAGTGTAGGTTCCTAATTTTAAGCACCCAAGTTTGAAAATTCTGGCCTAAGTGGCTTGATCAAGTGCTAAATGCACAAGTTTTGGGAGTGAACAAGTTAGAGACTGGGGCAAGGCTTCAGAAAGTGTACCTGTGTATGCTTTTAATGCTAGTATCTAGGTGACATTTCAAAAAGGGTAATTGCAAGGTTACACTGGCATTTTTGAATCTGACTTTTAAGCATGCATGCACCTGGTTTAGGTGCATACCAGTTCTTATACATATGTATGCACACAACCCAAATTTGCACTAGGATTTGAGAGCCTAAATGTATATACATTTTGATAGGCATGTGTTTCATAGATCATTAGTGTTGGAAGAGACCTCAGGAGGTCATCAAGTCCAACCCCCTGCTTAAAGCAGGGCCAATCCCCAGACAGATTTTTGCCCTAGTTCCCTAAATGACCCCCTCAGGGATTGAACTCACAAAGGTTAGTTTAGCAGGCCAATGCTCAAACCACTGAGCTATCCCTCCCCCCATAAAACTGTGGTCATCCTGATTTATTGCATTTTCATTATCTTAGCTTGCAAGAGCATTCACTTGGGATAAGCATAGCACTTTAGAGAAACTATTTCTATATTTTCTTTGTTTTTAAGTATTTCTTATTACATGGGACAGATGTATGGAGAGGGATATTTTATGCTCTTACAGAGCCTTTTATCTCAGGTTCACAAATCCTTTTATACTACTAATTAATTAAGTCCCATGACACCAAATTGGTATATTGACGTTTACCTAGTCTTAACTCCAGTAATCTCAAAGTGCTTCTAGAATGAACCAGTGTGCTGTTACTAAACAAATCACATACTCTTCTGCAGAGTCAGAACCATGGTCTTTCAGCTCCAAAAACACACGTCTCTGCCACTTGAGCTGAATGAGAACAGTACGTGGTACACTCTGACCCCCCAGGTAGTCAAAGCTTACCCTGAGCATCTGATGCTAAATGGAACTCAAATTCAAGTACGACACCAATCCGTAATGAATGTAAAGATGAAGAGAGCGAGCCAAGGAGAGGGTTAATTGACCATCCAAGATCCCATGATGGGTCAGTGGAACTAGGGAAAAAAGAGTTATATCACTACCTAGCTCTAATGTAGTGCTTACAGAACTGCAGAGCCTCAGATCCCAGGTCTTGCCTGCTCTAACCCCTAAGAAACACTCCAGCCAGTGCAAAGAGCAGAATCCAGGCATCTTTGCTCTACCAATTGCTTACAGAATGTCTAGCACGTAAAAATTGTTATTTTTTAATTCAAGTGTGCAAAAAGTCCACTGTAATCCAAAAGTAAGCAAACGATCCTAACAGAGGGTGCATTCCAGCCAAGAGAATCATCTTTCACATGACGTTTTTGCATCTGAGATGTCTCATATAATCACATGACTCCAAGGGCTGGGGCTTTTAAAAACCAAACATGAGGTCTGCAACAAAATTACAAGACCTGGCGGTACTGCTTGTGTCACAGGTATCACCAGTGTAGCCCTGTCCAAACAAAGGAATTTGGTCAGGCAGTTTACCATTCTGAGGGATGAAACCTACACAGCAAATTGATCAGTCTGCGTGCAGTGCTAAGATTCCCAGCATTCACCCTGTCACTCTGAGCGATGGTTTGTGTGACGAGTATGCACAGGCCTCATTTCTTTCTATAGAACTTGCATGGTCCTCCTTCCTGCTACATGTCCCCTGCTGCTTTGACATCTAAACACCTGCCTCTAGCCACAGGGAGCAGGAGTACTCAGCAGTGTCACTTGCTGAACACCCTGCCTTTCTGCCAGAAGGATTGACAGTGTCTCCTGCTGACCTTAGTAACAAGAATCCAAAGATCTCTTCTAAAGTCAGTCTCTTTCTCAAGTTCCTTATTAGGTCAGACTATTTCTTATTAGAACACACTATTCTAGATCAACTGCTGTTCTGCCCAGAGCTGTGATTTGCTCCTTTTGTTCCAACAGGCAGCTATTTTGCCCTTCTATGAATGTCGCTTATTAGTCCTCTT
Organism: Chelonoidis abingdonii; assembly: GCF_003597395.2. Taxonomy (NCBI): domain Eukaryota; kingdom Metazoa; phylum Chordata; order Testudines; family Testudinidae; genus Chelonoidis; species Chelonoidis abingdonii. Next base: position 87,266,057 of record NC_133776.1, read on the forward strand.
CTCTGCAGCACTAGCTGAGGCAATAGGGGCCAAATTTTCAAAATATCTTGGTCCCATTTAAGTACTGAAACAAGTGGCTGGATTTTGAATGTTCGGCACCCAGCAGTTCTTATTGTTCTTAAGGGGAGCCACTGGGAGCAGGGCCGGCTTTAGGCCTATTCCATCAATTCCCCCGAATCAGGCCCCACGCCTAAAGGGCCCCGCATCCAGTGAGAATCCCTTCCCTGGGCAGAGGTGCCTTTTTAATTTTTACTCACCTGGTGGCGCTCCAGGTCTTCAGCGGCACTTCGGCGGCGGGTCCTTCACTTGCTCTGGGTCTTTGGCAGCACTTCGGCGGTGGGTCCTTCAGTGCTGCTGAAGACCTGCAGTGAGTGAAGGACCCACTGCCGAAGTGCCGCTAAAGACTTGGAACACCGCCCAGTGAGTATAAGCCACACGTGGTTTTTTTTTTGTTGTTGTTTTTTTTGTCATCCCTGCCAGGGCCCCATCGAAACTGTTCGAATTGGGCCCCGCACCTCCTAAAGCCGGCCCTAACTGGGAGTTAAGTACTTTTAAAAGTATGGCCCTAGATCAAGTGTGTCTATGTAACACCAACAGACCCCAGTCGTCGGTGGCCGGGATTAAACCTGGGACCTGTGGAGCTAAATACATGAGCCTCAACTGCCTGAGCTAAAAGCCATATAGCCATTAACTAAGGCTGTAGAGCAGATTCATTAATTTCTAAGTGGTCTCGGTGCCACTAGATGGGACAGAGCACCACACCCAGCAGGTGTGTGGGGTACATCTACATTAGGGGTTTCCACCAGTTTAACTAGATGATTTAAAACTGAATTAAGCCAGTGCAACTTGAGTAACAGACAAGGCCTGAGATTCCTGTAATCTTGTGCCTTGCTGATAAGATGGTCTCCAACTTTTGGTCCTTTGACTTACTAACAGGGAACAGTGAGTCAACTGATTTGGAGAGCAGGGAGTTTTCTTCTACTCCTCACTTCATTTACACCCATAGGCAAAATCCCCCTCAATAACTTGCTAGCAACAGCTGTTAAAAAGACAAATGTGTGCGTGTGCACGCACACACACACAAACACACACGTTATTTTGTATCATTCGGCTATCTCACTAATCTTCTTTCTTCTGAACTCAGTGGATACAGGGTAGCAAGGTATTAAGTATACTTGGCTAGATTATCAGTATGTGCTGCATGAAGCACCGCTGTTTGTAGGTATTCAATCAGTATACCATTTCAGATAGCACCCTTTCCCCAAAATCTCTGGTTATACACATTTGCTTTATATAAAACTTTAAGAAAGAAACAAAGAGGCAATAACTCTTCTCCCCCATCCTCCCAAGAAATAAATGACCTAGCAAGCTCAGTGATAAAAGAATGGTACAATAATATGTCATTGAGCTGCAACCAATGCTGGTGGAGAATGGCTAAGGGCCTGCCGATTAGAAATGATACCTAGGTATATCTAGATGCTGCACTGAAGCATGCAGAGAGAATATAAAGTCTTGTTTTCACCTAGAAATGTTCAATAGTCTTTCTAGCTAAGATTGCTTACCCTTTTGATTGGGATGAATACTTCTCAGAATCTCAGCTGCCAGGGGTGGCTCTAGCTTTTTTGCTGCCCCAAGCACAGCAGGCAGGCTGCCTTCGGTGGCTTGCCTGCTGGAGGTCCCCAGTCCCGTGGATTCGGCGGCTTGCCTGCAGGAGGTCTCCAGTCCCGCAGATTTGATGGCTTGCCTGCAGGAGCTCTGCCGGTCCTGCAGCTTCAGCGTACCCATCGCCGAATTGCCACCGAATCTGCAGGACCGGCGGACCTCCTGCAGGCGCGCCGCCGAAAGCTGCCTGACTGCTGCCTTTGCAGGGACCGGTAGGATGCCCCCCACAGCTTGCCACCCCTGGCATGCACTGGGAGTGCTGGTGCCTGGAGCCACCGCTGTCAGCTGCTGTGGATGTTGCCTCCTTTTCCATCATACTCTCGCAGTTGTTTGATTTTTTTTTTAGTATCAGAATACTCTCAATCTCCCAATCCCTCCACCCCGCACTCAGTGGTTCATAATTTGTGCCAGGCTTCTTGTGTTGCAAGCACAAATGGTATCTGCTATTAGAGAAGGGAAGAGGGCTCACAGTCAACTTGGCAGGATATGATTGGTTTAGAATGATCTATATTTAGGAGGTAAATACTAACCTGAGCTGGAGAAGCCAACTGCCTCATTCCAAATGCTGCACACCTCTCAGCCAGCACCAGCAACAAGATCATTCTTGTGTCCAGTCTGAACTCCCTCACAGGATAGTCCCTTGGTACCAATACCTGGTCCTAGAGTTTCCTGCCCACCAAGGTCACATCTTAATTAACTCAAGTCCATAGTGTGTCTTGCGACTGAGTAACTCATCACAAAAGTCACAGGACCTCCACTCAGGCAAATCATTATAGCTCCACTGTAGTCAGTGAACTAGGGGAACACTGAAGTTGATGATCTATCCCATGCTTTCTTGTGCACACAGAAAGCAACAGATGATATCAATATGCATGCAGAAATTAGACCACAGTGACCTCTTGACCAAGCCATGGATCAGGACTGCAGTGAGTTACCCAGCTGCAAAAATCAAATGTTTTCAGCAGTTTCTCTATTGTTCACATTTAGGAAAAATTGCATTTTGTCCTCTCAGGGGCTTCCCTTGAAGGGGGTCCAGAGGATCGAAGATCTGTACTCAGCTCCCAGCTCTGCATGAGACTTCCAGAATAACCTGGGGTAAGTCTGTGCCTCAATTTCCCCATATATAAAATGAGGATCTTAGCACTGGGGTGGTGAAGAGCTATGCAGCTTCCTTCGCTAATGTCTGCAAATTACCTTGAGCGATTTGGGAAGAAGTGCAGAGTCTATATATATATTTGCACAAGTCTCCACTTCTGGCAGATAAGCTCTACATAGCTCGAGGGGTGCATGCTCTGCCTGGTGTTCTACCCTTTGACATGTAAGCTGAGCTGGCATGCACCAGCCTGTCTGAATGGTTCAGGGCCATGTGTATTTTGTTGCTGATTTCACATATTTGCATAGGTTAATACTCGCTGTCCCTCTGACCTGGCCAAGGCATACAAAAGTGCAGATTCTTCATTTCAAATTTCCATGTGAATCTAGTTTTTGTTAAAAGTGCCTCACCAGCCATCTGGAGAATGAAGTGCTGTATTTATCCTCTGAACTGGTGCTGCACAGACCTCAGCAGTGCAGACTTCCACACACTGCTCTCTGCCCCCCGCTAAAGTGAACTTCCTTGAGCTGGAGGGACCATCTCTAGGAGCAAGGTGTTATTTGGGTCTCTATGGCCCATCTGGTTCCTGGCTTCTCTGCTAAGATTGGCAATGAGTTTGCCAGTTACAGCCAGTTGTACTAGTGGCATCTGTGTTGTGGACATCAGTGCCCTGGGAAATGGATTGTATGCTACATTCACTTAACAGACCACTGACGGGATATTAGATGTCCAGAACTTTTGGAGACTACTGGTCTGGATCGTACTGAAGAATGAAGATTCCCCATTAAGGATGCAGTTGTGCCACCCTTACTCACACTGAACACCACCTTCCGCTGATTTCTAGGGGATGACTCAAAGGGTAGCAGAATCAGGCTCTCCCCACTTCCCCCCTCTGATCCTTACAAACAGGTAATTGTTACAACTTTCAGAATCTCATCAGGGATTGTCTGTCTTGTGCGTTTTCACAGCTCCCAGCACAACTAGGCCCCATCCCAACCAGGGCCTTTGAGCGTTACTGTAACTATTTACTGCTACTATTGCTAGCAGTAACGTCAGCCATGATACATTTGGGCAGAAAAGTAATTATTTTCATGGTCATAATTTTAAAGATTGCCAGTAGCACTAGTATAATTTCTTTAATTAGACACTGTGTGCCTTGATCTGCTTCACATACATGGGTGTTATATCATGAAGCGTGTGCAGTGAATATATAGTTATGATTCTTGTGCAGTGATACTGTAGAGCAGTGGTTCCCAAACTTGTTCTGCCGCTTGTGCAGGGAAAGCCCCTGGCGGGCCGGGCTAGTTTGTTTACCTGCCGTGTCCGCAGGTTCGGCCAATCAAGGCTCCCAGTGGCCGCAGTTTGCTGTTCCAGGCCAATGAGAGCTGCTGGAAGCAGCAGCCAGTACGTCTCTCAGCCCGTGCTGCTTCCAGCAGCTCCCATTGGCCCAGAGCGGTGAACCGTGGCCACTGGGAGCCACGATTGGCTGAACCTGCAGAGGGGGCAGGTAAACAAACTGGCCCGGCCCACCAGGGGCTTTCCCTGCACAAGCGGAGGAACAAGTTTGGGAACCACTGCGGTAGAGGATATAAATGGGGATGAATAACATACAGAATCCCCTTGAAAATTACGTTTGCCCTGCACCACCTCAAAAGAACAAGCTATAATTGCACCAAAAGGCTTTCTGGAAGAGGGACATAGGAGCCTCCTTGGACCTCTGCTCTCAGCCCAGTTTAGGAAGCATCCCTGGCCTTGAGTAGGAGAAACTTCCACCACGCAAGCCACTTCTTGAATGAGTGGGTAGTGAAAGGAGTCAGCTACAACATACATATACAAGATCTCTGGGGCCTGAGAAAGGAAGTCCTGTGAGAGGAAGAGGAAGTTGAGAATTAGCTATTGGCAGACAGCAGGTTAGGTGGACGTGTATTGGGAAACCATAGTAAACTAAAAACAGTGTGCTCATTATACATCAGGACAAGGGTTTTGCATTATATTAAACAGAGCTATTTTATAATTCTCAGTCATGTACATTACGTGAAAATCTAAGCTCAAGCCACATATGGCCCACAGGACACTTTCTGTAAGGATAGCTCCTACTGGACTGCAATCCATGTCACAGTGCAACTAATCACAGACTATCAGAGCCGTTCTAGCAGATTTAGTTTCTGGTAAAAGCAATCCCAGCACCAAACTCAGACATTAGATTTTAAATCTATTTAAATCCAAGAAGCTGGACTACAAAATGACTCAGCCTGTGAGAAATCTCACCAACCACCAGTATCTTGATCTTAACTGAAATCCAGCTTGAAGGTTTTCTTCATTTTTTAATTGGCTTTTTTTTCCAGGAGCTAAGCCTGGGGGTAATGGGAATCACAGTTTCCCAACACTCTGGGAAAACAAAGCAATATTGGTTCTCTCCGCTCTACAGTGCCAAAGCTGCAATCACATCACTAGGATTACAAAAGTTACACGGCACAAGTCATGCCTAGTTGGGATCCATAGATTCTCTGATAGGACGGGTGGAATGGGTTACAATACTCCAGTCTTGTCAGAACTGACACAATGGCCTCATTTTTATCCTTAACTACTGCACAGGTAATTGGACTGTAATGTAATCAGGGGATGCGCTGAGTTGAGCAGTATCACTTCCTACTATTCTAAAGGAAACCTGCTGGATTTGAGTGCACTTGGGCTTCTACCTCTTGTCACCAGGGAGTGAGAAGAGACGTTGGTTAAACACTGGAATCCCAGATAGCAGGAATGTTTTTCACAACACAACCTCTGGAATAAGGGGATCCAGAGAAATAGCCAGTAAAACATGGCTCCAGCACGTACATCTGGCCTGAATTTTTTACTGTGCTGCGGAGGAGCTCTGCTGTCACAGATGGCTGCTGTTAGTGGGTGTTGGAGCCCAGCAAGGAGCAAGCAAGCATGCAATATTAATAGCATCACTGAGAAAATTATGAGCTCACATCAAAGCCTTGGAAATTGTTTTATAACATTTGGCTTCCAGACCAAGAGAAAAGCAAAAGGTACTAAGCTCCAATTATACTGTTTGGAGGCTTTTTCTTTTTTAAGCTGTGACTCTGCAGTTTTCAAACACAACCGACAAAAAGAGAATGACCCTCTAAGGACATCAAAAAGCTGTCAGAAGCTGTAACTTAGCAAATTCCAAGTTACATAAAGAAGTAAAATCACTGTTTTCCTGTCTGTTAACTAAGAGAAGCCAAAGTTATTGCACAACAGGCTGAGCAGTCCCTATTGGTTCTATGTTACTGCTATGATGCAGTAATAACTTCGGAGTCTAGAACCTGAGTTTACATGAGAGTAGTCCTGCAAGAATTAAAGGAGTGAATGCAACAATGCAGATGGAGCACTACAAATTAGTTTGCTGGGATTTCCTTAATAACACATAATAGATAATAAATCCATGCAATTTATAAGTCTATTCTCCCCCACTACAGTACTCAGGCACTGTACAAAAACACATATGGCCACAGTTAATACGAGCAGGGGTACTTGAGCTTCTATATGTGGAATGGAGCTGCTAGCAGGGCAATGCCTATAAGGACCACTTGGCTTCAGAATATGAGTTCGGAACCATTACAAGTCAAAAATATTACTGCAAGGAACTAGTTACTACCTTTGTATTACCACTGCCCTCTGTTGAATGGAATAAGAACTGCTTGACCGTGTGTCATAGGCGCTACACTGCTAACAGCTAATGGAGATTCTCTTCTCGCTTTTGGGTATGAGGAGGATCTGAGTTTTGTCACTGCCGAGTTCCAAATGGTCATGGGATATGGCATAGTGGTAACTTTGAAGTGCTAATATAGCTTTAAAATCACTTGTATTATATCCCTTCAACTATAATATCAGCAGAAAATGAGGGCCTGCCATATCTGAATGGAGTTTGAGATGACACCACAATCTGATGACCAAAATTAGACACTTCTGTTAGAGTGCGTGAGACCATATACAACTGGGACTGGATGTTTGCTGCTCCATGCAGACAGGAGATATAACAGGACAGGGACTGACAATCTAACCCGTTTGTTCTACCTTCGCTGCTCTAAAAAACTTTGGATCAAATCCTTCCATCCCCAGTGTATTATCTGGCTGAAACATACACGGCCAAAGTCAGCCCTCTGTTACACCTGTGCAGCCTCACTGACTTCAGTGCGGGGTTGGGTAAACATTCTGAAGTTACGTCCCTTGCATCTTGATGTAGCTTAGACAGCATCACCTCAGGTTACATTATGACAGATGCCTCATCAGGTGTACATCAGACTGGCTATAAAGATATGGTGATGTAACCTGACATGGAAAAAAAACCAACCACAATCATTCACATGTCGAAAACAAGAACAGCACTTGCAGCAAATAAAGAAGCAGCGTAGTCCAGCGATCAGGTCAGCAGGCTGGGTGTCAGGAGACTTGGGTTCTATTGCTGTCTCTGCAGCTGACCTGCCATGCAAGTAACTTCATTTCTCTGGCCTCAGTTTCCCCATTGGTAACACAGGAATGATGATACCTGCCCTCTTTTGTAAGTCACTTTGGATTTGGGGATCAAAAGTGCTATACAAAGATCAAAGTATTTTTATAAATCTAATCTGCCCAACATGTTTTTTTAAACCCTTTTAAAATCTCTCCTTTGCATTTCAGTCTGGATAATTTGCTATCTGTGCAACTCTAAAATTTACCCTGTCAGAGCCTAGCAAAGGTGTAATCTCATCCCCAGGTTTTTATGACTTAAAAATGTGGAGCTTCTCTTTGTGGATGAGATGTCAAAGGAATCTCTCTGTGAGCCTACAGCCCTTCAATACCCCACAGCCCATGCATTATTCTCACTAAAAACTGACTAGTTTAACAGGCCAGAATCAGGACTTTTTTCCCTGCTTTTCTTTTTTAAGACGGGACAGACACAAAGAGAGTGTGAGACAGAGAGTAAATGTTTTATCCTAAAGGCAAAGGATTACTGCATCATGATGTAATGACCTTGCTCGGAAAAGAAAAAGATTACTTCCATGACAGCGTGAGTTGAGAAAGATCAGATCCTTTGCAGAACAGGGTAAAACAATGTCCATTTAAAGTTAAACTGAAGAAAATGTAAAACACTTGTCCAGTGAACTGGAAAGAGAGAGAGCAAGCTTCAGCCAAATTGGCCTATATAAAATCTCTCTGCAGACAGACACACACACAAAACATTGAATCGAATGAGTAGGCGTGCTGCGTAGGTAGCTAGATATTGTGAGCAGATGTCATTCGGTTTTCTGCACCTTTAAACAGCTGGGAATCCTGCTATATGGGGACCTGCAACACAGTGGCCACTTTGTGTTTCATTTCAGGTGCAGAATGTTGCAGAGAGAGTCACTGGGGTTTCTCTCTAATGGAGACCCCATATTTGTTCTTTCCTTGCCATTTTCCTAAATCTAAAGATCATGCAGATGAAAGAGCATTTTTTGTTCTCTAGCTATAAGGAAAACAAGAAGGAATTACTTAGATTGTAAACCGTATGGGGCAGGGACTGTCTCTTTGTTCTGTGTGTGGTCACTCGGCCATGACTAGGGTTCCCGGGTGCCACTGAGTTTATTATAATTGTCTTTTTGTTCTAGGTAATTATCAGTGCTAGGGAAAGATAAACAGTATTTATAGTTAAAATGTTTTAAAGTAAATTATATACATCTCCATCCCAGTATTCTAGTACAATATGCTTCGGGCCCTTCATTTTCGTTTTTAATTTTCTTTAATTTTTCCCAGGAATTTATCCGTGTTTATTACCACAACAACAAAGACAGGTGAAAATCAGTGGGAAAAAAATGATCAATAATTTTTCTGGGTAAATATCAGGGTTTATTTTGGTGGATGGAAGGACGGGGAAAAAAGTATTCAGTACATCAATGCTTTGATTAATAGAATTCAGTGTGGTTTGCTGCAGAACTAAAACAGAACTCAAACTACAATGCCACCCCTGCGTTTAAGAAAACAATACATCTCTAATGCCCAAATAAAACTTTTCAGTTTACTGTTGTAGACTGAGAACTATCAGCTCATAAATACTTACATGTAATAATTGGGCCACACTATTTGCAGCGCATATACTCAACTTCATCCTTTTCTCCTGTTCTTGTTTCCTGAACACTTTCAAATAATTCCTTGTGTTCCAAAACATATTCTGGAACTGACTTTTGTTTTCTTTCCATTTTTGCATGTCAACTCTCTAAACTGTTATCTGCTAACAGCTTGAAATTGTGTATGTGGCGAGCGTGAGATTCATCAGCACGTTCAGATGCGCACGCACTCCAGAGCTTGCATGCGTGCCTGTCTCTTGTATGTATCTTCTACACTAATACATAGCCTTACTTCAACAGGCAGCTTTGCAAAGACACACAGACTAATGTATTATCGTAATACGTGACTTCTGGGGGAATTCTGCGCCACTGTGCAATGCAGAATTTGTGCAGAATTCCTTGTTTCTTCCACTGCATTTGGGCTGCAGAGCTGCTGGGCGCCACTAGGCACCACTAGACCCTGCAGAGCCCAGCTCGAAGGGAGCGGAGTGCCATGCCTGGTGGAGATGAAGGCTCTGCATGCTCTAGCTGCATGGCTTGATCTTCATTCTCCTAGGGACAGGAGAGAGCCCTGGAGACTCAGTTCTGGCAAAGGCTGAGGAAGGACAGGACCACCCACATCCCCCGATGGGACAGTAAAGAAGCTGGGGGGGGGAGTAAAGATTCTGGGGGTGCAGGAGTCTGGACCAGGGGCTGCCCCATAGCTGGGCTCTTTGGGGAGGGGAGTGCAGGTGTCTGGGCTCTGGGGCCCCATGCAGCCCCCTCGAGCACTACCCAACTGGAACTGGGTTTTCACAGGGGTTTCTTTAACTGTCTACTCCTGGGGAAATCTTGTTTTGTTGTTGTGTGTATTGTTGACATACTTGTTGACTGGTATTTTGAAACAAATTATCACAATAATTGAAAGTGGAGTGATTATATGGTATTATTTTGACAAATAAAATACGCAGAATTTTGCAGAATTTTTAATTTTTTAGCACACTATTCCCACAGAAATAATACATATATCTCATACATTGCATTGCATTTTCCTAATAAAACAAGTTTTTTTTATATATTTGAATGATTCAAAAGTAGGGTGAAAATCGGAAAAAGCACATAATTTTTGTAAAACCTGGGATTTTTTTTTCTATAAATAGTTTTAAACTGAAAACGAAGGGGCTTAAATATGCTGCATTCAAAACTCAACATTTACCATTCAGTGCTATTGCTTTACTGAGGAATAGGGATCGCCATTAAAAAGACAATACTTACTAAAAGTTACCACATAGCGGTGGAGATGCCACATTTTTCCCCAAGTAAAATAATAGGAAGTAACAGGCAATGCTGGTCACATTGACTTTTAATGGTAGCCACTACCTCTCTTATTGCAGCTATAGGAAAACACTGCAGGAGCTAGGGTGTTGAATGCTAAGTTTTTAAATGACGTCTGTACTATAATCCTAGCATTCCACTGGAAATACTACCACAAACACACATAGTTCTGAGGCTGAATTGGCACCAGATACTTTCAAAAAACAAGTTGATTTTGTTACAGGGCAGAAAAAATTGGTTTATTTTTCAGCACAGGTTTATTCAGGCAGGAATGGCCTCTGATAACATGTGTGTACACTACCTAGCATATCTGGGTGCCCACCACAGTTGGGGCCTTTAGGGGTGTCACAGTTCAGGGCAACTGCACCTGTATTCTCCCTCCACGGTCCACCCAGAGCACCCACTCTAAGCCCCTGACTCTCAGATGTCACCTCCCTTGGAAGCTCACATCTCTGTCTCTTCAGACCAGGAGCTTTTCCAGGCTGCACAATTCCCTGCTTATACTGTGATATTCCCACCAAGGCAGATTGTCTAAGCAGGCCAGGGTCTACACTTCGCTTTCTCTTTGAAGGCTATGAACAATGTAAGCAGTTAGGAGTTCCCACACAGCTCTTTCTAAGCAAGCACATTTATTCTTAAAGTAAAGGCATTACACAGGAAACCTATTAAGAGCAATAAAAGAACCTATACCCAAGGTAATAAATTTACCAGAGGTCACACCCCCAATCCCCAACTCCAACAAGGGCTCTGATAGGAGTCAGTCCTGCAACTCTACAAAGGGGTTTTTCTGTGGTTGCAAGTTCATAACAGCCTTAGTTCAGCCCAAGCACCCCAACTGGGCAGATCAGCTTATTTCTTTAGACACTTTGAACCTTTTATCTCAAACCTTCAGAAACAAGTAATCAGCAATTACCCTCCATAGGGCCTAGCTCAAAGGCTGGGTTTTTGCAAAACTGCAGATGGGAATTTGCATTCTTCTCCCCATAGAGATTCCCCAGGCCAACACTCGATACTGTTTGTCCCAAAAGTCATTCTCGTCTGGCACATTGTTCAATATAATCCTTTGAAATTCATAACAGCTCCCAGATTTGCATCCCATCTCCCGCCTAGAGAAGTTACATGCAATCCTGCCCCACAATAATACATATCCTTTGCATTTAATACAATGGACTCCAGAGTCACTTAAACTTAATTCAGTAAGTTTTTTTTAAGGCTATTACAGGAAATTGCCACATCTGTCACAAGACACTACCATAATACTAATCATATTGTTACTCCAAAGTTAAATTTGACCCATTTTGACAAGCCTCTAAAACAGCCTTCATGAGTAGATATAATTTAGGCTCCCAAGAGCTCAGAATGTACCCACTGCTGAAAAGTGCTGGATTCTGATGCCTGCTACCCATAACCTTCTGATGCCAACATCATCCATTCCAGTGACAACTTTCCAAGCACTGGGGAGGAGCCAGCTTCAGGCTGTGCCACTCTTTCTGAAGGAAAGGGAGAGTACAGTAAGTACGCTTGGAAGGATTATACTTTTATCAGTAAATGTCGGTAAGCATCAATTTCACTGTACACACACAAACCCATGCAAAAATATTTCCATTGCTAAGCATTGAAAAATACAGGTAGGCAAAGTCAGACAAATGCTGCTTAAGAACTTATGAGAGTTTGATTTATGGATATTTATTTGGTGTATTTTGACATGTGACTTTGACTATTTGTTTTTTAACGGTTACATAGCTTTAACTTTTTGAATTCTCACAGTCTATTGTCATTAAATAATTATTGTCCAACTTCCCCTATTGTCTGAGCCCCAGCAATAATCTTCTGCAAATGGGAAAATTTAAGATCAATACAGATCTAAAAAAAATACTTTCAAATAAACATCAATATTATCCATCAACGTTGTAAAAAGACTGAATTCTGCCACATCTAAATGTTAGGTTTCGTCATCTTATCGCCACACTCCATCAAACTGTAGAGTCTCTCATGCTCACTGACACTGTATGACAGAACTGAGAGCCATCACAGGGGGTCCCTGTGCTACTTAACTCCACCAGAAAGCCAATGAGCATTCTAACAATTGTTTGTGCTTTGAAGGCAGCTGGGAAAAAGTATGGACAGATTTTTTTTTCCTTTCCTTGCCCAGGAGCAAATGCCAACATAGCTATACCAGTATAAATCTACTGCTATAATTAGAATTCCCCATTTGAACACACCATTCTGGAATAAAAGTGCCTATATTCCAGTATACTTTCTCCACTTTCCAAGTAGACTAAGTATGTTAGAATGAAATCACATGTGTTCCAGAACAGAGTGTCCACATGGGGACCTATACCAGTATAACTATAATAATATCACTATAGCTATGCTGGAAAATTTTCCTGTGAAAATAACACTGCCATTCAATGTGGTTCAGTGAGCGAAACAGAATGAACAAAGATCAAACTGCATTCAGTAGTTGATTTCTGGCACCACCTATTGGCTGGAAAACTCCATCCACATGATGTTGCTGCAAGATCTCATTGGACAAGGGGAGAGGCAGGTCAGATATGCCCAGAAGTAAGAACTGGGGAACCATCATTCCAGGATACATGTTCACAGCCTTCTACTACTTCTGCTTACGAATAACAATATGGTGCTCAGTATTCCTCACATCCAGGTAAGTCTGCATTATAGCTATTCATGTAGAATGCACCATAAGCGTCCAGGGCGCTTTACAGGACAGGGAAAAAGACAAGGTCCCTACCCTGAAGAGCATGCAACTAAGTCCAGACTGTGGATATCAAGTCAGTGGCTGCAGCAAAGGTAATAACAATGCGGGGGCACCGCCCCCTAGGGTTAGCCCCTGGAGGCAGTCTGCCTGAGGCAGCTACAATACGTCTGGGAGCTCAGGGAAGAGTTGCTATTGCTATACCCCTTGAAAAGAAGGGTCCAACACGAGTTTCCAGTCCCCTTGTGCAGGGCCAGCTCTGCTAGCCAGCACAGTAAGGACAAGGCTAGGGCTCCACTCTCAACCCACATCACTGGTGGCACTGGGTTCTCACAACAAAATTTTTGGTGGCCTTAATTAACTTTAGGAAAAACAAATATGCACACGTACACATCCAAATCACTAATTTATTTGTGTCATAAGAAGGCAGTAGGAAGTAGAGCTCCCCATTCAGCACACCTGGACTTTGCTCCTATTCTTGTGCCCAGAGCGTGTCACGGAGCAGGAGCCCCTCACCCTGCCAGGAAGCTACCAAGCAGCTCCGAGCCTTTGAGCTCCTATGGCAGCAACAGCAACTGTAAACAGCAAGTTCGGACCAGGCCGCGGGAAGCACTGACCTGTCTCCCCGTGCCCCAACGGAGCTGCCCGGGGAGTGCCACGGCAACCGAAAACCACAGCCTCCTCCATTGACAGCCCCACATGTCACAAGGGGTGCTGGCTGCTTCCCCAAGAAGCTGCCCAGTGCAGCGGGCCGATCCCTGCTAGCAACACCAGTGCAAACACTGAGGCAGTGCATCTCAGTGCCGTTGGTAACTGCTATTCAGGAGCAAGGGCTGGACGCTGCAGGGAGGGCCACTATTTTGTCCCCGACAATTTCTGTCCGGGTTTTGGAGGCTGTCCTGGCCACAAAAAAATCCACTGGTGACCGCATGCAGGTGTCCGCCTTTGAGAAATGCGACTAGAGGACTCATTGTGTTCCGTGGGTTCAAGGAGTGGAATGTTGACTGGCCCTTCCTGGGAATCCAAAAGGGAGAGTGGATTCTCCTCATTCCCTCGCTCTCCACCCCAGTGCACCTCTCCCATTAGACCCAATCTGGCCCTAACTCAGACAAGTACAATTCCTGGGACAAGAGGTCCAGTGTCAGAAGGACAAGCAATGGGATCATCATAAGGAAGCTTCAGAAAAGAAGGGATCAGAAGGTGGAGAGGGGGCGAGCTTGGCACATGGGAAGTGAAAGGTTCATCCAAGCAAAGGGGATGGCATTAGAAGGGTCAAAGCCAAGAGTGGGAGAAGGGCACAAAGGGAGGAGTCTGGAGAGAAGCATAGGGAGTAAGATACAGGGTAGGAAGACGTAAAGACAGAGATGGAGGGAGGGATGGACTTGATTCCCCCAACCTGGACTGTATGAAAACCTCCCCCTTAACTTTTTGGACTGAGCATCCCCCAAAAAAGCAATGAGCCTTCCTGGTCCATCAGTACAAAGAAAGAATTCATGCTGCCTTATTTTCTTCCTAGAAACCATTCGCTTTGCCCCACTTCAAGCTCCCACAGATCCAGTGAGGAAGAAGAGGTCACAACACAATATGTAGAGATGGGGTCATTATCAGCCACACCATAAGAACTAACCAGGATGCTGACCTGAGCCAGCCTGACGCCTGTTCATTAACGGATCAAATGAGGATCTGAACAGCTCTTTTCTGGAGCAGGCAGACAGCATTTCAATTGTTAAAATATTCATGTACCAATAGGAGCCGTGGTATCAGTGTCTGCCCCCGAGACAAATGAACCTCAGCTCAAAGCACAATAGTCTGTGTTTTACAGAACAAAATCAGAATTAAGGGCATTTTCTATGCTTCCACCTGTACAAATACTTTTTTTCGACAACTTTAGAAGTAGTGGTGCAAGGATGTCCCAAATCCAAGTGCAGGATGATCCAGGGAACAGGATGTGCGGGAGGGACGAATGGCAGCATTGTAGCAAATTATGTACAGGAATTTAACAAAGTGACTAGCATCCCTACCACCAGGTCCATAGTACACTGCAGCCGCAGTTCTAGCAAAGAGCACCACATTACTTCAAGACTGTGGCTGGCAAAAATATGAGCTGGCATCTGGGCACTGCTGGTCCAGTCAAGAGTCGCTGCAGAAAAGCAAGTCTAGAGAAATTTCAGGTCTAGAGGATTTTCTCTTTTACAATGGAGAGACAGGGAGGAGAAAACAACCCAGAAAACATGACGACCTTCACCACCAACCAGTAAGACACAGCTGCATTTTCAAAAGGCCTCCCAAAATAAACCTGCATTATTAGCACATATGTACGATGAGCTTGCACACACAATAACCTAACTGTTTATAAAAATGGTGAGCCTGGAAATATTCCAGAGGCATTCTTAGCACCCCAAATGTCAGAAGGAAATGAGAAAGTTAAGGTTAACACTGACTCTTTGAAGGTTTGAATCATACCATAATCGGTAATATTGTAATGGCAGATTATTTTAGATATGCATGTATATTTAAGGTTATAAACACCAGTAGAGTACACTCTATTACATTAATAAATAACCATACATGATTGCAGGGCCAGGTCAAGGCATGGAAACTGTAGGCCTACCCCAGTGCTGCAGGTCCTGGAGTCATGGGATTACATCAGAATCTCTGTTTTGTTTTAAAATGAATGAGCGTTCAAGCCCACGTGGTTGTAAAGAAAAGTTTGCAAACATGACTGATGCACTGGGGGGGGGGCCTGCTGCTGCTTGCTTCTGGGAGTGGTCATGCCACTGCTCCTACTTTCCTGGAGGGGGAGCGCCACTACAACCGTCACTCCAGATGCTGGGGCAGCACCATAAGGGTGCTGTGTTGTGCCTGATGCTCCAGACTGCCTTAATTCAGCCCTAATCAAAGTATTAAATAAAGCATATATCATAATGTGTCCAGACAAGGAACATAGTAAAGGTGATGCATTCAACCTTGACTCAGGCATTTTCTGATGTCTGCATTCTTATATATTGCTTTAACTTTGTTTTCTGCAGTTATTATTATTGTTTATCATCGAATCACAGAAATATAGGGATGGAAGGGACCTCAAGAGGTCATCAAGTCCAACCTCTTGTGTTGAGGCAGGACCAAGTAAACCTAGACCATCCCTGACAGGTGTTTGTGCAACCTGTTTTTAAAATCCTCCAATGACAGGGACTCTACAATCTCCACATGGAAGCCTATTCCAGATCTGAACTACCCTTACGCTGTGCACTCTCTCTTTTTCTCTCTAAAGATCCTTCTCATCTAAGCCATCCCTGAAACAAACCAGGTACAACTCAGGCAGCAGCAGCACAAACACTGCCACATATGTGACAGATTATTTTAACTGTGTGACTGATGGTAGCATGCAGGGGTAGGGAACGGGCCTTATTTTGTCTGTGAAGGGCCAGGTAAATTTATGTCACTATGTATTGAAATGAGCTCATTGCTCAGGTGATGCCAATATTTCTAGGGTTAGACACACTTACCTACTTTACACACCCACATGTTCAAAATCCATCAAACCAATACAAACTCTGAGCTAACCCCTGCTCATGTTACTTGCAGCAACAGTCCCATTGACATCAATGGCAGAGCTCTCTTGACGGAGGCAAGCAGGATTTAATCCAATTTAGGAGAAGGCTAAATGTGATTTTATCAACCCCCCCACAGAAAGCTGAAGGATCTTTACAGACCTGACCCTGCTCAGTACTCACTCAGACCAGCCACCAAGTCATAGAAGTCTTGTGTAACCAAAGACTAAAAAATTAAGTTTTATGTCTGCCAGACACTGACGTGGATGTAACCCATTAGTGGAAACCCCATCCAGTGCGAAAGGATTGTCGACACTGTATCTATGAACTTTGCCTCTTATCCCAGCTAAGATCTTTTTGATCTATACATGGCAGTTCTGTGTAATGCAACAGAAATGGAGCATTCTTCCTGGGGTGGGTCACCAGGTGCTGGTGACAGCAGAAAGCTGCTTCTCTCCAGTTCTTACTTCTGAAACAAAAAAATTCCTCCCCTTTGCTCAAAACAATGGTGCCACAGTGCTTTGCTATCTGCTATCCGCAGACATACCTCATTCAGGAGTGTCAAAGGTAACCAGCAGTCTTCCTGCAGGAGCATGACTAACTGATGGTTACCAAGGCTAGTAACTGAGCTTCGCCCCTCACACGCCTATGTGTAACTACTGTATGAGCACCAGGAGACAAAGGCCTGGTCTACACTACGCGTTTAAATCGATTTAAAGAGCGTTAAATCGTTAACGCTGTACCCATCCACACTACAACGCCCTTTATATCGATATAAAGGGCTCTTTAAATCGATTTCTGTACTCTTCCCCGACAAGAGGAGTAGCGCTAAATTCGATATTAACATATTGGATTACGGTTAGTGTGGACGGAAATCGACGTTATTGGCCTCCGGGCGGTATCCCACAGTGCACCACTGACCGCTCTGGACAGCAATCAGAACCTCGGATTGCGTGGGCAGTGTAACAGGACAGCCGCCCGAAACTTTTTCTGAATTACATTCTGTTGCCAGCTGGATGCTTCTTGTCACTGTGACGCTGAGCGAGCGCTGCTCGTCCCAAATACAAAAGAGCTCCACGCTTGGACGTACAGGGATACTGGATTTCCTGATCGCTTGATATGGAGGAGACAAATCTGTTGTTCAGATCTCCGTTACAGAAGACGAAATGCCTAACAGCGTTTGAAAAAAATTCAGGCTACACAGCGGCGGCATGACAAGAGGAACGGGAAGCCAAGAATCAGAAAATGGACGTCATGGAGGAGGGGCTGGTACTGAGGGACTCCAGCTATCCCATAGTCCACAGCAGTCTCATTGAAAAGTCTCTTGCTTCCTTGCGCTGAGTACCCCAATGTCTGTAGGCTTCGAAACACAGGTCTGGCGTGAGATGGCATGGATCGGCTCCTCAGTTTCTCCCTCCACCACACCACGTTGACAGAAAAGGGGAAAGAAATCAGTTCTTGACTTCTTTCGTGTCACCTATGTGTACTGAATGCTGCTGCGTAGACGGCCGATGCTGCACAGTTGCCCCCTCTGAAGATTAAGAGCAGACTCTGCTCCTCTCCCCTCCCCGGTTGGTAGACGGTGCAATATGGACTTGATATCCGTCTCGCCATCAGCCCGTGAGTAGATCCTGGCTTGGGCCTTAGTTGAGGCCTGTAGCCGGGGCAGCCTGGTAAATAACTGGGAATGACTCCCGTTTATTCTGTAGAGAATGGACGAACGGCTTGGAACGTCTTCGTGCATGTAGCATATGAGGGGCCCTGAGAGTTAATCTCGACCACCTCACCTTGTCCTTGATAGACAGATTCCAGGAGTTCTTGGACTGCTAGGTGGATACTGACCTTCCCTCAAGCGAGCCTGCTGTGTGTTCATCGCGCCCTGAACGTTCTTAAATAGTCGACTGCTGGAACTAGTCATCGCGAGGCTGAACAGAACACTGAAAACGCAAAAAAATGGTGGGTGTTGATAGTTAAGGCGCTCGGGAGCGTCTGCCCTGCACCCTTATGTTGTATTATGCTCACTAGACTCCAGGTATTCTTTTTCTGTCATCTTTTTACAATGGGCGGACACCGTGATGTGATGGGTGGGGGAGAAGGGAAGCAACGGTGGGTTGGTGAGGGCACCCCTTTCCCAAGGAGCAGCTTGTCTATGATACACTGGTTCTCTAATACACTGCCTTTTTATCTAGGCAGGACTGATCTTCTATTGGGTATGACGGAAGTGGGAGGGATTGACTTGGGGAGTCGAATCCCCAGATTTGCTTTGCGTGAGCCCCTGCAGGCTGGGATTTTTCAGGCGTTCGGGTGAGGCACTGTTTATGATGCAGCGGACTCAGAACAGTGGGGCGGGGAGACCAGGTAACCATGCAGGTTTTGATTGCCAGTTTGGGCTCCGGAGGGTCAGTATGCTGTGACTGTAGTTGAATACTGGGTAGACCATCACTGTATATGTGCAGAAAGTAATGAGTGAATGCTGGCTTGGTGGGGCGCTTGGAGGATCGCCTCTCCTAGTCCGCTGGACGATCTCATGGAGTTGGATTTACACATCGCGTGGTCCAGAAAAAAGAAAAGGAGGCGCTTACGTTGGTCAGCTCCATGTGGTTGCGTGCTGGGTCTTGGGGCCTGCGGTATGCGTGTCTGCGATCGGCGCCTCCAGGTTAGTGTGAGACGCATTGCTGATGGGATTGTCCCTGATGTTTTACCCAGGATAGGTTAAATAGGACTGAGACAGAGCATTTTTACCAGGAAAAGCGACATCCGCTGTGGCGCAATAATATGTCTTTGGGGGACCTACTGAAGGGTGTCAGAAGACGTGCCAGGGTTATGTCATCTAGGTGGCGTGTACTCCTGGTCAAGGCAGACGCAAGACCACAGGGAATCTGCACCCACCCACTCCATAATGGGATTGGCACGGCGAAATTCCAAGGGCTGGGAAGGTCTGCGGTTGTTCGGGGACGTTGTAATAGGATCAGCTACTGTACAGCCAGTCTATTCCCACAATCAGTTGCGATCGCTTCCCAGAAATCGAATTAGGGCTGGAAGCCATGGCGCACAGACGCCGATCTACTGCTGCGGTAGGAGTGTCGGTGGGCCGTCCCATAAAATCGAATTTATAATATCAGTTTTATAAAACCGATTTTAGCTAATTCAATATTATCCCGTAGTGTAGACGTGGCCAAAGATGCAGCCTGTGGTGCCCCTGACTGGGCTGTCACTGCCCCTTATTCAAGGCTTGTAACGTGGCTCTGTGGAGAAGGCCCAGGATTTGGATCCCAGATTCCCCACATTTTTAGGGACTGTTCGGATACAGGATTTTGGTTCTGTCCAATATAGACAGAGGAGCCAAAATCCTGTCGACTTCAGTATGGCCAGGATTTCACCCAGGGAAGTTGTTCGGGTTTGTCTATTTGAAAGGATGGCAGATCCACAGGTCCCTCGAGACCGAGCACTGTAGGAGTTATGAAAACCTGCCAGAGAGTTATTGCAAGGAGGATGGTGGTGGATCCTTTCATTGGTGAAGGTGTTAAAAGGGGCTTGCAGTAAGGGAGTAGGGGGGAACATATCTGAGCATAGGGCACAGAGCCTATGATTACAAAGGCAGACTGCCCTGGTGAATGCCTCCCACTGGGCTGATCAGAGGTGCAGCTCTCATAAATTGCTGCTGCTGAAACCAGTAGCCCGTGTTACTTTGAATCCTTCTCATGGATAATAGGAGCAAAGGTGCAGCTCAGACATGCTTCTAGTACCTAAATGAGTAACTACATGAGGAACTAAATGAGTGAATCCAGGATTAGTGCAGCCAGCCATCCCCCCAGGTCTAGAACAAAGAACACCTGTCCAAGTCTAGAGCAATTCCCCCCCCCGGGCCTAGATCAGATTGCCTACACAATCCTTGCATATCTGCACACACAGGCCTAGAGCAACCTCTCCACTCAGACCTACAGCAACCTACTGACAATGCTACGAAGACCCAGAGCAGCCCACTGACCTGCTCTTTTAGAGCAGCTGTCTCATCCTCCCACTCTGGCCTAGCCCAACCAACCTAACTGCCCACCCTCCTAGCCCAGGGAAACTTTCCTCCCAGTCCTGGAGTAGCCTACCCAGATTCCAACCAGCCCAAACCTAGAGCCAGGCATCCTCCCAAGTCCACAGCAACCTTTCCATCTTCGCACTCAAGCATACAGTAATCCCACCCACTAATCCAGGACTCAAGCATCCCTTTTCTTCCTACACCTACAACAACAACCTGTCCTAGAGAAATCTACCCACTCATCCTTTCCAGACCTAGAGCAATCTATCAATCCCTCTCTAAATGCCCAAAGCAACCTTCCTGCCCAATCCTGGAGCAACCTACCAAAGCACTCACCAGACTTAGAACCTCCTCAAACTGTATGCCTGATTTTTTTAATTGCTATTTCTATTAGCAAAGAAATTCTAACTAGAGACCAAATTACTGGGGTCACTGCCACTACCTGTTCACCTTCCAAGGCATGGGTAGGTTTATCGCCCCATTGTGCTTTTCCTCTTTGCCTGTCTCCATCACATGACACAACACAGATGGGTTCCATGAGGGATGAGGTAAGTGCACAAGGGCCTTGTCTACACTGGACATTTTTTGGAAAATTACCCCGTTTCTACCGTCAATGCAGTAATGCATTTGGCCCAGCAGAGCCGTAAGAACCATGTTATTGATGCCTGCCCACATAAGGTCTAGATGGCAAGGTGGCAGCTACCTTTGCCCCATCTGTCTGAGTGCCCCGCCTTTCCTACCATTGGTGGAACAGAGCCACTGGGAGCAATGGTGGGAAATCGTAAGAAAAAAGTTGAGTATCAGCAAGACTAGTCACAGGGAATGCTACCATCATGGCTCCTAGGCAGGAAGCATGGAGGGTCTGCCAGCTCTCAGCCTCTCGATCCTGTTCTCTAGTCCCAAGCTGCTGCCTTGACCGAGTGAAATTTTTCACCCTCCAGTCCCCTGTCATGCTCGCTCATCCTGCCACTATAGACTTCACCCTCTGCTTTTCCTGTTCCCAGCACTCCCTCCCAGACACCCCACCTTGTCTCCTCCCATTCCTCTTCCATGCCCTCGCCCATCCCACCTGTCTTCTCCCACGCTGCCCCCTACCCCACCTTCCCCTCATAGTCTCAACCTGCTCACTCTTTCCTTCCTCCTAGCTGCCCGCCCTGACCATCCTTTCCCCTTCCCCTCACGCCCACAGCACACCAAGCCCATGCTCCTCTCTGCCGCCCTCCTCACTTTGCCCACACCCCTTCTCTCATCACAGTGTTATTCCATGCTCTTCACTGTCCCCACATATTTCCCTCCCACCAGCCATACACAGAGACCCAGCATAGAACTTTAACTCACACGAGAGACAGGCGACATTGGGGAGCATTTTGTTTCATCTTCCCTTCAGGCCCCAGCATTTTCTTTTCTCTCCCCCTCAGGCCAGCAGCTGCCTTGCCCACAACCCTTGTGACAGCGAGTCCTGCTGATCATGCTGGGAAAAGTCAGATCAGCACCCTGTCACCCAGCAAAGTGGAGTTTGATCTCTAACTAGCCACTTCCCACTGCTACCGCACCAGCTTTCACGCAGCAAGCAGAAGCATTTACTGGCCAATTAGGAAAAATAAAAAAACAAACCTCAAATATTCCTTACACGTGATTAAAAATTTACTTGGGGGAGGAGGGCGCAGAAGAGTGGGAATGAAAAGTGCAAACTTGTTTGCCAAACTCTCCAAAGGAATGCTAACTCCTGGTAAGTTTAGCGTCAAAGTTCCCTATTAACAACAATGGGGATTATTCAAACACCCTGGCTCCCAACACCCCAGGCCTCTGGTGGTTCCAAAGACAAGTCCAGAGCCAGACCTGCACTTCACAGCTCAGGCCCATGTCCATTCGACATTTCCAGACACAGAGCAATATGAAGCAACAGTTTTTCCCCTTTTCCTCCCCATATTTCTTTACATGGAATAATATTTAAAAGAGTTTGGTTCTACAAAATGCAGTTCAAGTCTAACACCAGAAAAAAATAGATTCTAAAAGAAGTTGAATGGGCTTCGGGGCACCAGTGTTGAAATCATCTCCCCCTCTGAGGAGAGGAGACTGGAGCAGCAGAGCTGGGTTGTAACACTTCCCCAGTTGGCTAGTGTACGATCCTGGGACAAAGGGACAACCCAACACAGGGACAGCTTCATTGTGGTGTCACAAACCACCACCATGTGTGTGCATGAGAGAAAACAAAATCGCTGCATTTAATCAATTTGGGGAAAACTTAGCAAGGAAGTGTTTTAAAAGGGGTGAATTAGGTGCATTTTGCCAGCAAATGACAGAAGAATAAATAACAAAAGAGTCTATAGGTTTTCTTACTCTTCTGCAGAAGCACAGTCTAGAAAACTGCATTGTTGGGATTTGATTTCAAACACACCAAGACAGCTTTTATGGTTGGTGTCTGTGTTGACACAACTTCAGTGCCAATGCAGGCTTTACGGTTTTTATTTTAACCAGGAAGTTATCTGCCAGAACATGTCAATCTCCATTTTTTTAAAATTCAAATGCAATACAATAATACAGGTGTCAAGAATAGAGAAAAATACACAAAACCTAGAATACACCACCAGAGCCTCTCCCTACAACCAAATACCCCACACAGCATCAGCTGTGCTGAATGGTTTCCTTCCCTTAAATACAGTCTCAGAAACAATAAAGGAAATTTAAACAGAACACATGGCTGTTTGTAATGCTCACTGCAGGCAGTTTTAAGAAAGCAACCATAGGCCATTCCTCTCTCAGCTGAACACCACAAGATAGGGCACCAACTGCACTGACAGCCTGATAGCAAAAATAAAGGCATTACCTGCACTTTGTCCTGTCATACTGCACCCGACTGTCCACCTTCGAGGTCTGGTATTGTCAGTCAAAAGCAACCTCCCCTCCAAGCTTAGTCCATCTGCAAGCTTCCCATTCTCTGTGGAGAGCAGCTTCTTGACCTCCAATCCTAACATTAGTAGCTTGGATGCTTCACTGCCTCCTTGCTGTTCCCTAGCCCATGTCGTCACCAGGTTTTGGCTGCACTCATTGGCGGAGAGAGAGCAGATAATTCTACTACTAATAGCACTGAGAGGGCTGGAATTGGCAAATCTTTTGTTTCAAGTACGAAGACACAAGGAAAGCTGAAGAGGGAGAGGGAATAGAGAAACTTGAATAAAATAACACAGCAGTGGGGTAAGAATCTCCTCACTTGCAGCAGGTTAAAAAAAAGCAAGCGTCCCAATCCGGATATGCGTATACATGTGTACACAGACACAGAGACACACGCACACCTTTATATGCAGCACTGTCCCCTTCATTCATGTGTTTATTTTGAAGGATAAATGGATCCCTATGCCAAACAAAACTACTTCCTAAGACCAGCAGAGGAGGGAATATTGAGGCATTCAATTTTTTACACTCTTTTTTTTCCGTGTGAATTCAGTGTTGGTTTAGGATGCTGGATTTACAACCATTGACAATGAAGACAACTGTTTATCCATAGAACACACATGGAGCACAGGCGGGAGTACTGCAATGTGCAAGTTTCCCCAACACTGTCCTGTCAATCTACCTCAAGCCAGAACTGCAGGGATAAGAGGGTAGTTCAGTATTCTGGGCTCTTTCAACCCTTGGCCTTCATCATATTAAAGGTATGTCTGACTTACATCTGTAGGTTTTGGTTGGCTCATGGCACTGGTTTCTCTTTGTCCAATGAGAAGGTGAAAATTTCATGAAACATACTTAGGTTTCCACAATAAGCCACTTAGCTAAACGTCATCCCCATGTGTTGCTGAATTCTATGTGCTTTTGCTGCAGCAGTTCTTTTTCCAAACAAACTTCCAGCCAGTCTTGAATAAAGACGACACTTCTGTGCAATGAGCCATGGACTAGTCCGAAGAGATTCCCATTTCCCCCTAGTGTCTTTTCAGATTATTTTTCTTGCTCTTTCTTTCTGTTTAGGATTTTAAAGCACTGAACTCTGGCTTGAAGAATAAATCTTCCGAGACAGTCGGATCCATTTTGCCGTTTCTCCAAAACCAACAAGTTGGATTCCTACTGACAAGATAGGTTTGCAAAGCAGAAAACCATCCTATTTTAGTTACAATACTGATGATAATGACCTTACATTTATACTGAGCCTTTTAAAATCATACATTGAGATCACTTTGGCAGCCATTAAAATGTGCCCACTTCTGGGATGAAGCAGAGTGCCTGAGCCTTCTGGGATGAAGCACAATACAAAGCCACAATACGCGACAGTTTGGGGCAAAAAATGAACAATACCTTTTCCTGGCTGAAACTTCAGGAGAAATTTACGCAAGCAAAATGTAATTATCCAAGTCAAAGTGTGACCAAGATAACAAGCACTCCCCAGCCTACAAAGCACCATGTGATCTTCAATGACCCCATGTAGTCATGCCTGAGTTGTACAACTCATTCAAAAGACAGCTTCTCCAGTAGCAACACCATACTGGGTCACTGATTCAATTCTGACTCAGAAGAGCAGCCCTTACTGAACTGCTATCATGACTTCCTGCTGCACACAAAGGTTTCTCAAAGGTCTTCTATCCAGGAAGTACTAATCTAACCTAATGCTGATTAGCTTGTGAGACCTGATATGATCACGTACATGGTGTGTATGGCAAGGCGCATGGCTGTTCTACAGAGGATGTTAGGTAATATTAGTGCCAATATTCACCAGGCCTGCCCAGCAATCTCATGGCAGTGTAAGAGAGGAATCTCTCCCCACTCAGCAGGTAGCAGAAATGGCTGTACTGGTAATTTACGTATCACGGACACTGTGTCTCCTATCACAAGGAGAGTTTTGCTGGATAATGAGAGCCAGCATTGGGTGAATAATTTATAGGGAATTGCTTCTCATTTGTGTTAGGTAGAATGAATTTTCAAAAGTGCCTTGCCAATAGCCTAACTTTGCTCCCTTTGAAGTCAACAGGAACAGAGTTAAACCAATGCAGAGAGCTTTTGAAAGTCCCTCTGCCCAGAAAGAGCTTGCACTGATGGCAACTCTTGGATGAGTGAGTGAATGGTGACCCAGACATCTACGTAGAACAGGGATTAGTTTATAAATATAATTCAGACTAGCTCAGACCCCGAATCACAGTTTAACAAATAATCCACATCTTTATAGCCACCATTTAAGAATAAGAAATGAGCCCTGTTTGAAATTTCCTGGGGCTGGCACGGCGTGAGGACAAGTGCTGGTCATAGCATTGCCTAAGATGCACCAGTACATGTCAGGAGGCAGAATCAGTGGGTGAATAAGGTCAGTTCATTTAAAAATCAAACTAATCATGTGACTTGATCACATGCATTTTTTAAAAAATAGATACACATATGCAAGGCCCTGGCCCGTGGACTCTGCCTGTGTTTCACAAACACCAGGCCAGCACAGCATACGAAGGGGTCATTTAGTCTCCTATTTGTTCTATCAAAGAGCATAAAAATGAAGCCAGCATCAGAGGCTGGAGGAAGAGAAGAGACTCGTTCTCCCCCTGCACTATTTAATCGGGGCATATGCCCCCAGATCTCAGTTTTCACTAAGGTTGTAACCCTTTTGGGTCCAGAGACAACTGTCAAAATATCACCAAAGCATCGGGGGGATATTTGGCAAGTGATTTATCCCAAAAGTCATGGGGGCTTTTGAATGGTCCTAGCACCACTGCCCAGGGTGGGCCTTTGGAGCTCCCAAAAACCTTGGCTTCTGGGATTGTGGTTTTATGGGGACCCCTTCTAGCCATCTCCAGGCTGCTGCCATAAGCTACTCTCAAGCCACCACCTGGCTCTCTGAATTCGAGCCAGCTTATCCACTGAGTGGCCACTGAGGTCACCAACCACACGGGATACTGTGATGATGAGTGTGGTATAAGAACCACCCATGTAGAATAGAATAGAATAGAAGAGAATAGAATAGTTGTGGAGAGGGGCTGGATCTCAGTAGAAAAACCTATTCAGCTACAGAGAGAAGGCACAATGAAGGTAAAAGACATGGGGACCAAGCTCGGCACAAACATACCCATGCAGTTCCCCTGAGAGGGGGAAGGGAACATCACCCACCTTCAGGACCATCCCTGACCCATCTTCAGAAGCAGCCCTTCCTCAGTAGGGAAGAGAAGGAGCCCCTTAGGGAACAGAGGAGAAGGAACTCTGGTGAAGGGAGATGGTGAGAGATAGAAGGGCAGTGTGGCATAGGAGAAAGCAAGAGGAAGAAGCCACAAAAAAGGCATTTTATTGGCATTTGGGGACTCTGCCTCTGACTGGGGAAGTCCCCCAAAGAGCACAGTACCTGTGAGTCCCCCCTCAAACCTATCCTATCATTCTGAGGTTCACACACACTGGAGGCTACACGTAAGGGGTCCTGCGTGCACTGTATGCTTCAAGGCATGTTGACAAAGGGAACATTGTTCTTTGTATTCTCAAAGGCTAACTGCTTTCCACTGACAGGGAATGCTTTCACGGCCATAGAACTGGGAATGCCCAAGGGCTCTGAAATTCTGCAGTTCAGGTTGGACTTGCTCGGCTGGTGTGGCACTTTGGGCAGACAAGGGTTTTGATGTTGCTGCAGAATCCTGCTTAACCTGATCCCCCAAATCTTTAGTGGGTCACCACAAGATTTCTGTCTCCTACCTACAGAGCACAGGAGAGGATATCTCCCTGCTGGATGCTAATTTAAAATGCTACATAAAATATAAGTGTATTGAATTGTCATTTATCTGAAAAGTAGATCACAGTTTGCATTTACACAGAGCCTCCCTTCCCAAAGCATCTTAGGGACTCAATTCAGCCCTGTCAGCTGAGAGGGGCACGCAGAACACTCCCCACACACTCCAATTCTGTGAATGCCAGAGGCCAATTTAGCCCCTGGCCCATGTTAGAGTAGCTTCAGGAGCTGTCCTACCTTGATCCACAGCCCCTATGGGCCATAGCAGCAGCCAGGAATAACCAGGGCATAACTTGACCATGTCTCCTCCCTCCTCTGGCCTGCCTCTTACACATCTCCTGTACCAAGGGCTCTTGCGGAAGCACAGAGCTGGCTGCACCAACTCCGTGTTTGCTGAGGAAGCTTCCTACACTGGGATGCTCCTTGGGGGAGCCTAATGGCTGCTTCCCAGTCACTTTGTGCAGACATAGCCAGTGTACGGTGACCTTGATGCAGGAGTGAATTCCTCCTGACAGCTATATCGGTACAGCCCCACTTAAATACACTAGGCTGGAGGGAGACAGACAACCAGTGCATAACCAGGTACGGGAAAGGGAAATATCAGCAGGATGAGCCCCTATTCTTATGAAACAGGCTGGGGACATTTAAAGTCATTGCAAAGGAGCTGAAATCTCCCTTTTCAGGTCTGATCAGATAGTCTGTCACGCAGCGATGATAAATAAGAATAATACTTGGCACCTATAAACTCCTGCATACCCAGTCCACCCTGAAAGGACTTAGCACTTACTACAATCATTTATTGGAACTCACCCCTGTGTATCTGAGTGCCTGCAAGCTTTGAAGTCTCAATAAAAGAGGCCAAGTACTGTGCTCCCCGGTATTTGCAGAAGACCTGCGAGGATGGCCACACAGGCAAGGAGACAAATCTTTCTTGGGAAAAGAGAGCAACTTCTCCTAAAAGTTTATAAGTTTGTGCTTAAGCTGATTTCTACAGGGAGTGAATTCTAGAGCAATGTTTCTCAACCTTTTAGATACCAGGAACCGGCTTGCTGCCTTCCTAAACTGTGTCATGGAGATCTCAGGGACTGGCACCGGTGCATGGATCAGTTGTTGAGAAATACTGTTCTAGAGGAGCAGCAATTCAGGAAAGCTCTGCAACCAAATGTCAGAAGCATCACTGCTGGGAATCCTTAGGTCAATACTACTGACATTTATTCAACCCTAATCAAATCTATGGCTCCAGGTACAGCAGTCCAGGTATGACAAAGCTCAGGCTTAGAGACACTGAGCAATCCCTCGTAGCTTGCATTAGGCAGTATATGCAAACGTATCCTTTGATAGTTATGGAACTGGTTCCACAGCATTTACAACACCTCCCTGGCAAACCTGACATACTCTTTGCAATATAGCATGGCTATTAATTGGATGCCAGTGCTTTTCTCTCCCCCCTCCATCTACAATAATTAGTGGGTGCTGCAAGTGACTTTCTACTTCAGAGGAAATTAGTGCTAAGGAATTCTCCCCTCCTTAAAACAAAAAAACAAAACAAGCAACATAACTGATTTGGATCCTGACTGCATGACTGTCAGTGTTATAGCAGCATCCAGCCTTCTGACTGGATTGTAATTGATCACCATTCTGCAATAGCTCTGACCAAGCCTGAATTAGTTAACTGACATGCTGTATATTTTTTGTGTGTGTGTGTGGCCCTGATTACACATTCACCCCTCACCCAGTTTGAAGTTTTGAAGTCAGCTGTGAAGTGGTTTGAAATAGTAACACTGCAGACTGGTTTTGCCACACTGCTGAGCTGGGGTTTGGGGAAAAGCGACAAGGAGGAACACTGCAAACTAAGAATTAATTTTTTTGGACTGGTTGGACTATGATGTCATGGTTTCCCAGCTCCCCCACGATTGGCTGACGGGTTGAGCATCTGCTGAGAGCTAAGGGCTGGTTATTTGCCTGAGGTTCAGACCTTTCAGAGCAGCTTTGAATCATGGCTGGTTGTCGTGACAACCTGGATAGTCTCAGCTCCTGATAACCGAATAATGAGGTTGTCACCAAAAGGAGTCCCTCCATCAGCAAGGTTTAGTGATCATTAATGTATCTGAGGCAAACGTGTGAGCAGAAAAGGTAGGGAGATCATTTGTCGCTGCTGGCACACACGACTAGCCTGCCTTGCAAAGGTGCTTCATTAGCTAGGAAACACCTAACAACACATAGCTATGGAAACCAGTTAGGTTGTTTCACAACAGTGAGTGTGTCAGAAAAGCTTAGTTGTGGGATCTGGTACCTATGGAAATCCAAGCAGAGGAGAAGCAAGAGGAATTCACTCATATTGGACTGAAATGACTCGAGCCAGCTATGATCCAGTATCCATGTGGTTAAACCCTGCACAGTGGATAATGACACTGCATGGTCCAGGGTAGAGGGCACGGGACTGGGGGTCAGGAGACCTGGATGCTACTCCTAGCTCTGCCACTGACTTCCTGTGTGACCTTGGGTAAGTCACTGAATCTCTCTGTGCCTCAGCTTACGCCTTCTGTAGAAAGGATAATATGATAATACTTACCCACTTCTGTGAAGAGCTTTGAAATCTAGGGATTATAAATCCTAACTACTAGTTATTGAGAGAGGTGGCTGGTAGCAATGCCAGTTCCAGAGGAGGAAGACTCATGGTCAAGCTCTACCAACTGATTCCATCAGATCAAAGATGTGGATGACCAGTTAGAACAGAGACTCCCTCCGCTCAGTGCTACTACTTTCAATGCCTGCAGTCATTTATACATAGAGAAATAAAGGCAAGTCCCCTACCTCAAACTGTCTGTTCCCTGGCACTAAACATTCAATATATTCCTACTTTGCCCCCTTTACTAAATATAATCCAGTCTTTTGCCTCATCCTTCTTATGGACTTGATCCTGCATTGACTGAAGTTAATGAGTTTTCCAATGGACTGCAATGGGTGCAGGTTGGGACCTATATTATAACATGCTTTTTACCTCTGTCCACAATCACAGACCTTTGTGTGTCATCCACACACAAAATTCCATCACTAAGTTTTGTAAACTGCTGCACCCCCTAAAATAAACTTTAACAGAAGAATGAATTTTACAAATGTCCTAGAGGTCTCAGTTGCTGCTGTTGCACACTCATTTCATTTCATTTCATTTTAGAAAATTCAAATTTTATAATTCTGCTGGAAAGGGAGTGGCTGTGAAAATTATCTCTGTAAATAACTATTCATTAGTCCCTGGCTGCAAGAGTTAATTGGCAGAATGATTATTTTTTCCACCTTTCCTACGTTGTTTTTAAAGTACCTACCCCAAATCTACTCTTTCAATGGTATAAGAATATTCATAAAGTGTTTGCATTTAAGATCAGCTGTAGCTTATGTGATTATATTTTAGTTTATGTTTTTGCCTCCAATCATAATTTGGTCATACTCAAAAATGAGTGCTTCAACTGTGGATTTAATTGAGATGTAATAAGAAAATTAACAGATGTCAATTAAACACCAATTGACTATTAAGATTGGGTTTAATAGATATCTATCTTAATATATAGTTGTTACACCTCATTAAGCAGTTGTTGAATCCTAGTAACTGTTGTTAATAATCAACTGGCATTTAACCCGCATCCAATAACTAGCACCGCTAAATGTAGTGTTGACATACTGTGGTGACGGGTAGCAGTATAAAACTCTAAGGTAAGGTCTTAGACACAGGAGGAAAAATATCAGAATAATAATGGGATACATAATGGACCCTAGGTCCTCAAATCCTGCCTCCCCTAAAAGGAACAATGTGTAGGAATATCCACAAGAAGATCCTTATCCCAGAGTCCACTCCTTCAGGAAAGGATGATCTGAGACAAGGATCTGAGGCATACTACTTTACATTGTATTGCACATTGCATCTTCTAAATACTGCATAAGCCTTAATTAACCCTCACAACAGCCTTGTGGAGTAGGGAAGTAGTATTATCCCAGTTTTACAGATGGGGAAACTGAGGCAGAGAGGTGAAGTGATTGGCTCAATGCTGCCCATCAATTCAGTGATAGAGTCAGGAACATACCAAGCAAGTCCCCAACTCTTTGTGTTGTGCACCGTCCACCAGATAATTTTGCCTCACAATTTTGCAATTGGGTTTTACAAATTCAAATACCACTCAAAATGTTTCTTTTTAAAACTGCAGTGGAAACAGGGGTTTGGTTTGGATTTATATATTGCCCTGCAGGACTTGCAGCCCAAACCATCACGGCATTGGGCTAGTGCATGAGACTCTCATAGTCAAAAGTGAGCAGTATGTTTTTATTGTGCAAACAACATTTTCACTTTGTTGTTTTTTAAAAAAAGCTGCCAAGGATGAGGAGTTACTCAGAGATCTAAAAGCCAGGGTACCATAGGTGGTGGCTTAGGCTAGCTGCCTGAATACATACCCAAGGGGTCTAGACAGGTATATACTTAAGCTGCTAGCCCCAGTCAATGACTGTGCTACCCCAGCTACACTGCTATTTTTAGTGTGCTAGTTTCAGCAGAACTAGCGAGGGTACGTCTATGCAAGCTCAAATGTAGACATACCCCCTAGTGAATAGGGCACTGGACTTGAGGGTGAGACCCTGACAGCATTGAAGTCAATGGCAAAACTTGCAATGACTTCAGCAGAACTAGGATTTCACCCAACATTGGTATTATTCTTTGCTCTGCCACTGACATAGTGTGTGAACCTGGGCATGTCACTTAGCCTCTCCAGGCTCTGGTTTCCCCATCTATGGAAATGGTCGTGTTTACTCATGTTTGGTAAGCACTCTCAGATCTGTGTATGAAGAGTGTTGTGTTAGGGCTAAGTATTTTTGTGATTAGAAGAGGAAGTAGGGAAGTGTTTGGGAACTCGTATAGCAAAAATGTTTCAGACAGAGTGCTGTATCCTCAGCTGGCATCAAATCACCGTAGTTCATTGACTCCCATTCTATGTCATAGTTTCCCCATCTGTAGAGTAGCTAGAGCTAAAATGAACATTTTCAAACTTCCATGAAAATACTTGTGCAAAAATTATTCACTTCTTTGTGCAAAATTATTTTCTGTTTTGCAAACAGCTTCTAGAATGGTCCCGATTTTTAGAAAATCTGAATTTTCAAGTAAACGGGCTTCCAAAAGCATCCAAAAATGTTCACAAACATCTGCATTTTCTTTCCAAAACCTAGGGGTATGAATACTGGCTCATGTGCCTCACAGGAATGCTGCACATAGATGGACTCGAGACCTGAGGTTCAGACCTAGATTCAGACTTAAAACTCCAAATACAAACATGGCTGCATTTGGTTAATTTAGGTTCATTTTTAGGTGTGAAGATTAAATATTGTACAGCTAGCTGGAAGGCACTATGGTATGAAAGTGCTAAACAGAAAAGCAATTCATAACCTTCTGCTTGTGATATCACAGCTGCCTGGACTGCTTAAATCAGTGATTACTGAACACTTAGGCCAATGTTTTCAAAAGAGACCAATAAAGTTGAGTATCCAACAACATCAGATGACTTGGGTCTGATTTTCAGAGGTGCTGAGCACCCACAACTTCAGCTGAAATCAGCTGTGTGTACCCAGGACTTCTGAAAGTAAGCCCCCCATTATCCCACCCTGGCACCCCAAAATGGAGGCACCGTAACTAATTGGTCACTTTTGGTCCTGATCCGGAGTGACTCTCAAATGACTTTAACAAGGACTTGGCCTCAATACAGTATTGGGTGGAATGAAGATTCTGATCTGAAGCCTTTTAAAGTCAATAGAGATCCTCATTGATTTCAGCGGGCTTTGAATCAGACGCTTAATGCCAACTACCTCAGAGCAGGAGTAAGGGAAGATAATAGAAGAAAGAAAATTACCACCAGGAGAGATCAGCAGAATGGTTTCTAAACTGAATGATTTTCAAAGTCCCCCCCAAGACATAAATGTGCCATTTAAGGTGGGAACCTCATTATAAGATGACAACTGCCAAAGCAACAACCACTGAGATACACCAGTTGCTATGCCTGACACCCTTGAGAGTATCCCTGCAACAACTGGAAAGCTTGCGCTCAGCAGCGGGTCAGTTCCCTGCAATTGAGGAAGCACCGGAATGGCAGCTTTCCTTAGATGAGGCCCTCCTCCCATGGGTTTCTCAGGTGCTGCTGCACCAGGTGCCTCATCCTTAGGAGACTGAGAAAGTGTCCCCACTAGGGTTGTTAAGGCCACAGCAATATTGACTCTTGTCCTATGAATCTTTTATGTGTAATTAAAGCTGCTCTGGCTCTTAGACAATGAAATGGTATTAATAGCTTTTACCTTGCAGCCACTGTTTTTTTAAATGCCTGCCTCTGTGTCAGAGGGTTTTAAACAGAATAATCTTACTCTTTAGCTCTGTCCCATTCAACGGGGTCATGTTATGCCTCATGAATAGAAAGAGCTTGTAAGGGGATACACACAACCATTTTATGTGGGGAGGTTTCTCCCCATCTTCAGCAAATTTTGCAGTAAGGGAAGGTACTGGAGCAACAACTCAGGAGACTGAAGTCTCGTGTTCGGCCACAGAACAAACCCAGCATAGACACATGGCGTGCAAGCTTCACCCAGCCACATTACCCCACTGTTAATCATATTCTGTAGAAGCCAGGTGAAAGTCTGACCCCATGAAGTCAACGCAGAACTCCCACTGACTTCAACAGAGCCAGGATTCTCCCCCCTATCTCTGGCTAAGAAGGTATTCAGTCTCCACGTACACTCAGTCCAAGACCTCTCTGCCGAAGGTGCCAGTTAGGGACACCTGGGATAGTGGTTTCTCCGGTAAGGACATTTGTCCACTAAGAAATGGACTGAGATCACCAACTCCCATAGGCCACCAAACAGTTATCAGAAGGGAACTACTTTCGATCCCTACCAGCCAAGGCTGGATTTGAGTAGACAATCTAAAGGTGGAAGCATCTATAGCCCATCACTAATTCCCTGAACCAGCCATCCCTCCTCAGTAGATCCTTGATCAAGATAATATTTTTTTAAAGGTTTGCTTCATTTATTGCCTGAACCTTGCCTGTCCCTGCCCAGGGTTTGAAAACTACGTGGATTAACAGGAGAGAACATTGGCTGATGCTCCTTAGAATCCTAGCTACTCTGAGTAGGCTATTCAGTCATATACCTGTCAGTTCTCAGTTTGGTAATGCCTCATGTACCTGGGAGAGTCAACCACTTTACATCTCAGTTAACAATTCACAGATTAAAAATAATGTGGCATTTGAGGGCCCTGCTTTCTAGATCTTCAGAAATCTACTGCAGTGATTGTGGTACCATGGTCTTATTCTCAGCATATACAGATACGGATATGTTTCTGCATTAATAGTATTCTCACAGCAGTTGGAATGACAAGAATAACTGCACAGCTCTATCATCTGCCCACAGCTCTGATGTTCTGGAAACTTACTTTCCCGCCTCCCCTTCTCTTCACTATTGAATCCTGCTTCACTACTCCCTTTGTTTCCTTCACCAACTCATCTTCACATCTTCTTCCTACCATCCCATACACTTGGGATGCCTTTCCTGCTTCTGCCTGGCAGGGCTCCGCCTTCTCATCCAACTCTCTCCAGAAGATTCACGTCTTCCACAAGGCCAACACACATAAATACATAGTTGGATAAAAGGGGTGGAGGGAAAAAAGGAAGAAAATACATATTGTAAAACTAACACCATCCTCTGACATCGTGGGTAAAATCCTGACCCCATTGAAGTCAATGGCAAAATTCCCATTGACTTCAGTGAGGCCTCGGGTAGTATTTTGTAATGTGGGCAGGTGGCTGGAAACTAATCTTATGCAGGATCAATTGCTGATCGTGCATAAGATTAATTCTTTGTGAACATGAAATGAGATTATTTCTGGTATGTGGTTAAATGGGTTCAGTATAATAAATCCTTCAGCACCTATTTATCTTCTACGGCTTAAAATGGTACATCATTCACTCCCCAGTCCTTTGCTACGAAAGCACGGTGGGCCTGACTCTGAGCGCATCTACACAGGTTTTATCCTGGGGCAATCAATGGAGTTGCTCCTGATTTACACCAGTGTGAAATCAGAGTCAGGATCAATAACTGAGTCTTTCTTTAGACTCCAGCTTCTACACTTTACTCCATCTGTGCCAAAGAAAGAGAACAGATGGTATTACATTATTATTGATTTGAGTGGACTCAGAGTTAATGGGTCAGATTTGTCACTGGTGCAACTCCATTGACTTCAGGGAATCTACACCAGGATGAAAACAAGCCAGTGAGTTGCAGATCAGCAAAGCTGTTCCTTCTTCCACAAGTGCAGGACACAGTCCCGCAGCATGTGTATCAGAGAAGAAACTACACTTCAGCTGGATTTTACTACCATTCCTTTCAAGCTTTGTGCATGGGTCCCTGTCAGCTCTGCCTAGGTTACTCTCTAATCTATAGGCTCTTCAATCTCAGTCTGTAAAATGGAGCCCACAAATGTGGTGAGAATATGTGGTTCATCTTACCCACTACCTTCTCTGAGCTTTCTGGAGTTGCAAGCTGGAGTGTCTGAGTATAAAAGCAGGTTGTCGAGTGGTCAGATTTTGGATTAAAAGGATCAGTGGCATGGAAGGGGGAAAAGGCTCCAAGCCAATAACAGACACCCAAACCGAATCATAATGCAAAAGGCTAAACTTTGTGGGATTCATTTCTTCAGCATAATTAATAGCATTTAAACCAGCAAGTTGATGACTCTGCATTTCTGATGTTAATTATTTACAACAATCATTCAAAGAAAAAGACAGAAACCTCAATCTTGTGGGACAGTTTTCAGTCTGGGTCTCAACGGGGGGGAAAAAAAAAAAAAAGATGTCAGCTTGTTCCAGAAAAGAGGACTTCTGAATTTGACTGGCTGACCATAAAGTCACTAACGTTAATAGATAATGTGCCAGGGAAAAAAACCCCTACAACTGTACACAGAAAGAGGAAACACAAAAGCCTTAAAAATAGGCTGGTCCACTTCCCTATTCCCTCAACACATCCTCAGTGTTACTATTACTTTGGCAGAGGATTTCTTCAAAAATCTACACATTCCCCTACCATGTACCATCGGGGCTTCTATGAATAACATTTCCTCCCTCTCACCCACCCACCCATTTCTTCCTCTTAAACTCTGCACAGGTCTCTGTTTTAATGTATTGCCTAGCAGCAGAGACCAAATAAAATGTGAGAGCGTGCAGACTTAATAATGCCACAGGTTACTTCAGTACTGCCTGGCTTGCTTCTTCCTGTTCTGTTCAGCCAAAAAGAGAACTAATTAAGAAATAATGAAGTTTGGGGGCCCTGACTCTGCTAGATGTATGTGCAGCTGCAAATACCAAGAGGAAGAAAAGAGGTTTGGCATGTGGCTTTATCATGTATACTATGGAGAAAGTTAACACCCACTTGGACACATCACAGGTAAGGCCAATAGCTATTTTTAAGACAGAGGGTCAAAGTATTGGGAAAAAAACAAAACAAAGAAATCTCTTCCCGTGCCATGGGGGTCCAGAATTTAAAGCAGCAGCAACATTTCCAAATGTATTGACTGTCCTCAGCTCTGGCCACGAAAGTTGGGAGTTTTAGACAATAACACCTGTCTTAATTTTCACACTTCAGTGCCTCATCTGATCAACAGCTGGAATCAGGAAGAGATCCCCTTTTGGTATCACTCTGTTAGGTGCACTGAGCCAAGTTCAGCTCTCAGTTACACACACCGTATTAATCGACCAGAACCTAATTCATTATTTCATTGGGGTTGACATCATATGCAATGTTCTGCATTCCTCTGAGACAAGCATCTGGCATTGATCATGTGGTAGGCAGGTTTTGCAACTAGACAGATCATTTGATCTGCTACTGTATTCCTATGCTCTGTGCTAGGAGTCAGAGTTCCCTTTGCAATAGACAAACTGACATATACAAAACAAGGAGTTTAAACCCTTTGCCCCCTTTAAAGGAAGGTTTAACTTTTATGGAGGTGATGTGTAACACCATGGCAGCTCCCAGAAGGCTACAATCTTGCAATTGCTCTCCAGCTGTCACACTGACACACATTTTCAGAAAGATGCTTGTTTCTTATAGTATCAGTGAGACCTAAAGCCTAGGGATTCATTGCTTCTTGGTCATCCCAGAAAGTAAGCGGAGAAGCAACCTCCTTTTGCGGATCTGTGTGATTTAAGAGCCTTTCTGGGAGGAGTTCAGCTCACTGGAAAATGCAGTCCCTTCAGCCTGTCTGCTTACGTGTGTGTTCGTGTGTGGTGGGTTTTGTTATCCAATTTTCTTCTTTGTCCTGAAAGAGCTTTGCAGTTGTCTTGCAAGTTTCCACGCTGGGCAGAGCTGCCTCAGCTTAAGCACCTGCCACAAATATCCATCACCAAAAAGGCTTCACTGCATAAGAGTAAAATGACTGGCTTGGGCTGACAGCCATCAGCTGTCTATGCGCCTGACAGCAAAACAGTCCCTGGATAGAGTTGCTTTGTGAAGCACTGTGGGCTCATAATCCAGCTAAGCAAAGTCATCCTTAAAACACAACACCCAATCTTTTCTTTTCTTCTTGAAAGAAAACTGACAAGAACAACATGCCAGATCATAAGAGCCACTATGGCTGCATCTCCTTGTCTCTTATCCCCACAGTACCCACCCTGGGAATCTCATTTAACCCCTGTTGGTTAACTGGGCTGGGGGGGAGCTGGTTCACTTCAGAAACATTGCTGAGCAACATCAGTATCTGTCCTAGCTCCTTTATCCCCATTTACTAGGGAGTGGCAGGAATGGTACAATGAAAGGTATTATCCAGTTTATACCCCCATTCAGAGAGGAGAACACAGTTGAGCAAAGTTCAGAACCATAATCTGTAGCATCCTGGGTGTTTTCCTGATACAGTTCCAGCAGCTGGAGAAGGACCTGAGTGGCAATGCGTGGATCTAGATCCAAAGTTCAGGTGGGTTCGGAAGCAAAGTTTTGGTTCAAGGTTTAGGGGGTTGGAACAGGTCCCATATGAGGAGAGATTAAAGAGGCTATGACTTTTCAACTTGGAAAAGAGGAGAGTAAGGGGGAGATATGATAGAGGCATATAAAATCATGAGTGGTGTGGAGAAAGTGAACAAGGAAAAGTTATTTACTTGTTCCTATAATATAAGAGCTAGGGGGCACCAAATGAAATTAATGGGCAGCAGGTTTAAAACAAATAAAAGGAAGTTCTTCTTCACACAGCGCACAGTCAACCTGTGGAACTCCTTGCCTGAGGAGGTTGTGAAGAGGTTTAAAAGAGAACTAAATAAATTCATGGAGGTTTAGTCCATTAATGGCTATTAGCCAGGATGGGTAAAGAAGGGTGTCCCTAGCCTCTGTTTGTCAGAGGGTGGAGATGGATGGCAGGAGAGAGATCACTTGATCATTACCTGTTAGGTTCACTTCTGGCATTGGCCACTGTCGGCAGACAGGATACTGGGCTGGATGGACCTTTGGTCTGACCCAGTATGGCCAGTCTTATGTTCAGCCTCCTTGCAATACAATGGAAGAACGTGTTTGCATTCAACACAGAGAAGTGAAGCCTATGACTTTTGATCAACTGCAATCCATCTTGTTACTAGGCGTGTGGTATCCAAATTCCATCTGCACTGAGCTTCCCTTTCAGGACATTCCCAGGGTCCACAAGTAAAAATCCGGATAATCTCTTAATGTGAGCATCATGCGGGCATGGAGCTGCACTAGCACTCACTCACTCTGCTGCCAGTGCTGGGCTGCTGAGTTATTAGGGCTCAGCACGTTCAATGGCACTCCACTAGCAATGCAAGTTTAAAGGGGAACTCCATGGTGTTGATCAGGGTGTGCCCTCGACCTAATCAGCTGCAAGTCCGACCCAGCCAGCATGACCAGCCAGCTTCTCTCTCTGTTCAAGCACAAGAGAAACCGAGTGGTTTTGTTCTGTGGTGGCTTCATGCAATTGGATTAGGTTTTGGTTCCATTCACTCAGGTTTGCACTCTCCAGAGATTCGAGTTCAAGCAAACCGCAAATCTCAAAACAAAACGCAGCCAGTGACACCAAGTTTTGCCTGATTTGTTTATTTATTTATTTATTTTTTAAAAGCTAGGTTCTGTCCTGGCTGCTTCTCATTAGCTGCCACACATGGCCGTTCAGTTACAAACAAGGAGTAAGGAGCTAATCAGCTACAGGCAGCTCCCGGAGGGGAGAGACAAGACAGTGCTTGTTTCAAAGGGAATGAGTGATTTCCCTTCACCCAGGGATAACATGTAAAAAAGCTCAAAAAGTCTCTGAAAAACAGGGAAGAAATGCTGTGTGTGTTCCTGGTCATCACAGTAAGTGACCTGGGTGTTTTTCATTAACGATTGCATCGACCTCCATGCAACAGAGAGTGGTACATGGCCCTATAGAGCAGCTGCAAAGGAGCAGTTTCAGGGGAGAGTTCTCACCTTTCAGGCAGTGAGCTGGGAAGCTGAGCTCTGAGAGGGTCTCACTCAGCCCCAGGATGGATATGAAGAGCTTGCAGCTCATGAAGGGAGACAGAGATCTGGTCGCAGTCGGGCTCCACATGGGTTTGTCATAAACAGTCGATGGGCTATACACATAGCTTCAGCTAAAGCCACAGAGCCAATCATCATCAAACTCTGAGATGTCTGAAAGCTGGTTCTGGACTCCAGTTCTGTGGCTCAGGCCTGTCTCTAATGCTGGCCCAGCCCATCTCCCCTCCACAGGGAGCTTTACCTTTAAGAGACTCTGGCAAGAGCCAGTTGGAGCTGGTTGTTCTGTAGCAGCTCAGTGCTGGTCCGTTGGCTCTCAGGCACTGAAGGAAGCAGACCTTGGTCAGTCCTTGGCTTGAAGAAATTACTTAAACCCTCATGAACAAAAAAATCCGCGTGGAAGAATGGAGCAGATAAAAGCTCCGCCAGGGTTAAAATGCTCTGGAAACATGGAAGACAACAGGAAGTTGAAAGAGTGTTTCACGCAGTATGTACAAGCAATGAGTGCCAGCTAAAAGGCAGTCAGAAGGTAGAGTTATTTCCCACACTAGCTGATTCTGAAGCACTTAATATGTTTAACTGTCTTCAGCTAACTTAGGCAGAAGAGGCTAATTACGAAACTGTTGCACAGAAATGGGGTGGGGGTTACTAGGCTGCACGGGAAAATGAAACTTGAGAATTATGTTTAGAGCAGAGCATGAAAAGCAGGTGAAACCATCGAAGAGTTTGTGACTGATCTAAGGCTGAAGATTTTGAGGGGCTGAGTCCACGAAGTAATTCGAATTTGCCAACTAAGTGAAATCACCCAGTGCAGGCACACTCATAGAGGGTGGGCAGTGCTCCAACACTGTGGACATGAGAGAGAATCCAAGATATTCCAAAAAAAAAAAAGAGAAGAAACCTGAGGCAGGAAGACATGCTGGCCCCACCAAGTTCAATGCTCCACCCAGGGAAGGGAGGAGGGGGAAAAAGAGATGCTGTCACTTCCATTTGGAGGCCTGTTCCCCTCACTGCCTGCCTCTCTTGTGCTGCCTTCCAGCAGCCACCCGGATTTGTCTTCTATTCTCACAGGTTGCTCGATGCCCGAATAACCTCAGAAACATCCCAGCCTAGGCCTTTGGGCTATTACACTTAATTTCATCTGGCAACTCAGCTCTCTCAGAAACGATGCATGCTCTGGAACACATTGATTTTACTGAGGTAAATTACAATTGTGAGCAAAATGCAGGGACAACCACTATGACAAAAGGGATTGCAACACCTACATGCGCGTTGCTTCATGCTACTACAGCCAATTAGCTTCCTGCTGAGTAATAAATCACTTACCATCTTGTCCTCCCTGCACCAAGAAAGAGAAACTCTTTGGTCATTCCTTTTGCCTCACTTACCCTACTCTACGATGACATCCTTTGACAAGCAGAACACACTACTCTTCTGAGTCAGAAGAGAAGCCGTTCTCCTCCCTCATCTGTGGCTGCTGAAGTGAGCCATCAGTAGCTGATGATGCCAGAAAAGTTCTTTTCTCTGGGGTCTAATGGGAATTTAGTGTCACCATTTTCTCCCATCAGGTGTAAATGCCATCATAATCAACAGCCAGACCTCACCACTCAGCACTGATAGCGAAGAGCTTGTTAATGTGAACTAGGATCTCCAGGAACACAAGGTCCAGTGAAGTCATTTTGAAACTATTCAGGCAGCACTTGAAATAGATGGTGTGTCTCCAGTTGTATTCCCCATTCCCATTTCTATGCTCTTTGCATTAGGAACCTCTGCTTTGCAATATAAATCTCTGCATGCAAACAAGGGGAAGAAGACTTTCTGCCTCCCTGCTGAGCCTCAATTTTACTACAACGTCTGTCATTTAACTGGAGTTTATTTACTCCTTGTGGAAGGCACTGCACAGCACAAAAAGCCAAAATCCAGTCTTCAGCCACAGAGTGGGCACCAGCACTGCCAGCTACTTTCATAGTCCACCCTACCAATGTGTTTCCCTTGTTAACTGGGCTGTATCCACATTCAGACTTTGGTCTCTCTTGTAATTACCAGCATGGGCATCAGTTCAGGACAGTTGCAGTAATGAGCTATTGTGATGCTGACGTCTGTCCACTAAGAAATGGACTGAGAACCAATTGATTTCAATTATAACCAAATTATCTGCTTAGATTCAGATTTTTAAAAAAGAGCTTATTTCTACTAGGACAGAATGGCAAAAAGGAACAGTCTCAAGGCTTGAGGCCTTTCAATTTTCTTGACATCCCTTAAATTATAATGTACACACACACACACACACACACACACACACGCACACACTTGAGTGACATTCCTCAATATAGGACAAATAGCAATGTCTGCATGTAGCGTTGATTCCCAGCAAAATACTTCCTTACCCTTGTTGAAATACTGTATGTGTTTGACGAAGTGGGTATTCACCCACGGAAGCTTATGCTCCAATACTTCTGTTAGTCTATAAAGATTCTTTGCTGTATTGAAAAAGTCATCTGTTTTTAAAGACCAAATGTACTTCCCATGTGACTCCCTTTTTGAAGACCTATGCAACACATTAGCTGCAGATGCCAGTTAGAGTATCCAGTTCACGCCTGATGTGTTTCCTCTTAAAAAGCCACTAACCTAAGGAGTTCCTACTGGGGAATTCTCTACCTCACAAAACCAGCAGCTCATCAGCATTAACTGGGCCTGAGCATACAGGACAAGAATGGAATGAGACATGGAGAGCCAAATGCTCTCTCACCCTTGGATATGTTCCTGCCATGCTAGGATTGAAATGTGGTGGGGTGGGGGTGGTAAGGACACCTTGAAAACTTTGCATTACTACTACCCATGCTCTATTTATTCTGTGGATAGACAAAAGATGATATTCAGTTTCCAGTGCAAACAGTCCGACACCTTTTGCCAGCACTAAATGCATTTTTGAAATCTTCCCAAGTCTGGTGCAGAGGGAGAGAGAAGCTAGACAGGACTTGTGTACATGGAGGATATTGATTGGCAAACTATTGCAGAGTAGTTTCGGTATAATGTAGCTATTCTATTGTGTATACTATTCCAGAACAAAAGTGGTTTGATTCCAGAGTAATTATTCCAGAGTAAAAGTCATTTGAATTTCAGACTAGAGAGTCCAAAGGGGAACTATTCTGGAATAGCTATTCTGGTCAATTTCATTGTGTAGCTAAACCCTATTTAGGTGAGCTGCTCTGAGTGGAAACAGATAACAACCCTGGCCAGCAGACTTAGAAAGGCAACAGGTGAACTGACCCTAAGTGAAGTCCATCTCTCATCACTCATATTGAAAGCTTTGAGATGAAAGCTATTCACTTGCTTTAGTGTACTAGATACTTGCCTTTCAGCCATTCACGCACAGAACTATTTATGTGCCAGCAGCCCACTTAAATGTCGGTTCACACACAACAGCAGTGGATCTTCATAACAGAAAGCGATGAGGTTACAGATAAAAGGGTAACACAGGATGAAATGACCTCATGACCTCCATGGCCTAAATCTGCAGTTCATAAATTACTGACGTGATGGACTACAAGTGAAAACTATTATTTGGATGTATCCTGGGTACCATTTACTGGCACCTTATCTACTGAGTATTTACATATAAACAGGCATTTCTTTCTTATAGAACATTCATGTGCCAATGTGGATATATCCCATTGGTTTCTGCTGGATGGAATTATTAACCAAGCCCATGTGAGCAGCGAGTTGTGTGATGTGAACTTGATACCTTGAAAACAAACCACTGTGGTAAAAATAAAACCTACATCCTTTTCCAGTTTGGCACCATATCGGTTCACATCCACCATAGACAAATAAATCAACTGTATTCATCTTCATCCATAATCTCTCTCAAGAAACAATTAATAAAACAAACTGGTTTTATAGGCATATTTGTGAGGATGATCTTTAAGGAAACATCTGAAATATATGAGAACTCCATTGCTGCTTCTGCTACTGGAGTAACACGATCATTTATGAGCAAAATGTGCAGTCTAGTATCAGGGCTTGTAACCAGCTGGTACACTCATATGCCATGTTGGCACCTCCCTGGAACTACTGTTCTCTTCTCCAGAATCTCAGCTTTCTTTTCTTTCTTTATGTCAGTCTGTAGCTGTAACGGTTGCAAAGAAAATCCCTCAAATTGGATGTACAGATGCCTGTCTCCATCTGCAGAGAACCTGGAACTAAAGCTCTGAAAGGAGTGAACTGCCCCATTCATCTCAGCGAGGTGTTAACTCAGATGCAATGATGATCATTTAAATGTCAGGACTCCACTGGCCATCACATACAGTCCCCAGCTAAAACCCCGCCAACGCATCATCAGGGATCTACAACCCATCCTGGACAATGATCCCACACTTTCACAGGCCTTGGGTGGCAGGCTAGTCCTCGCCTACAGACAACCTGCCAACCTGAAACATATTCTCACCAGTAACTGCACACCGCACCATAGTAACTCTAGCTCAGGAACCAATCCATGCAACAAACCTCGATGCCAACTCTGCCCACATATCTACCCCCACAATCACCATAAGGACCTAAACGCAGATCAGCGCACACATCACCGGTTCATTCACCTGCACAACTGCAGTCACCAATGTAATATATGTCCATTTATGCCGCAATGCCCCTGCTAGCTGTACATAAATCGGCCAAACTGAACAGTCCTAACGGAACAGATGATAAATGGACACAATCAGATATTAGGAATGGCAATATACATAAACCTGCAGGAATATGCACTGTCCAACGCCCGGCCCACACTATAGCAGACCTTAGGTGGCCGATCCCTGCAGCAAAAAACTTCGGACGCAGATATCACAAGAGAACACTGCTGAGCTCAGTTCAATTGCAATATTTGAAGGCCCTTCAGCTCCAGGATTAAACAAAGACTGTGAATGGCTTGCCAACTTACAAAACCAGTTTCTTCCTCCCTTGGTTTTCACACCTCAACTGCTAGAACAGGGCCTCATCCTCCCTGATTGAACTAACCTCGTTATCTCTAGCTTGCTTGCATATACATACCTGCCCCTGGAAATTTCCACTACATGCATCTGACTAAGTGGGTATTCACCCATGAAAGCTCATGCTACAAAACATCTGTTAGTCTATAAAGTACCACAGGATTCTTTGTTGCATTTAAATGTCAGTATTACTAACTACTATATTTCTCTTATAAAAAAGGAAAGGGGAGAAATCACAGATTTCCACTATTTACCGTGGGGGTTGTCTCATTTTGGTGTCACAAGTGGGTGGTGTTTGGGAGATACCACCACTTATTGTCTC
Organism: Chelonoidis abingdonii; assembly: GCF_003597395.2. Lineage (NCBI taxonomy): Eukaryota > Metazoa > Chordata > Testudines > Testudinidae > Chelonoidis > Chelonoidis abingdonii. The sequence continues at coordinate 87,310,999 of NC_133776.1, forward strand.
CCCAATCAAGAAGGAGACAAGACCAATGACAGCAGCACAGTCTATGAGCATATTCGAGGCCCACCGAAGAGGAGCCAAGTGGCACACACCACCATTATTTGAATATCTGCACAATGTACTCTATGAGTGGTCTCATTTTGGCAATTCACATGGGTGGAGTTTATTCTGTGGGAGGAGTTTGAAAGACCACCACTACCTTCTCCCATGTCACCAATTTGACTCCAGTCTATCAACTACCATGAGTTTACACTTTTCAGTAGAACACCAAGGACCAAGTTCCACCCTCAGTACAAACATGAACTGCCCCTGATGTCAATTAACACCAGCAGTCCTGGTGTCCATACTTTAAAAAGGATGTTGACAGGTTGGAAAGGATTCAGGAAAGAGCTACAAGAATGATTTGGGGTCTGAAGCAAGAGACTAAAGAAGCTCAATCTACTAAGTTAAACAAATAGACGGCTGAGAAGTGACATGATCATGGGTTATAAGTACCTACATGGGGAAAGGATTTCTGTTAGTAGAGTGTTTTTTAGTCTGGCAGATGCACTAGCTGGAAGCTGAAGCTAAATAAATTCAAACTATAAGGTTCAATAATTCAGAAATAAGGTGCAAAATTTGTACAGTGAAGGTAGTTAACTACTAGAATAACTTACTTAAGGATGTGTTGGATTCTCCATCACTTGAAGTCAAGATTGGATTCCGTTCTAAAAACCGAGCCCAACCAGAAGTTATTGGGCTTGATGCTGGAGCCTCTTGGTGCAATTCTACATCCTGTGGCATGCAGGAGGTCGCATGAACTGATCATAATGAACCCTCTGGTCTTAAAAATCTATGAATCTGCAATCATGAAGCTTTGGTGAGGCTTATGAAAACTGCCAGCATTGGAGCCTGGAAACATTTAACCAAGGAACAGATACAGGAGAGGTAGCGGTATGTGTAGTGATAGCTCCCCCTACATAGTACCGCAGTTAGTATTTTTAAGTTGCAGAATTTATTTAAAGGCTACACCGGGTTTCCTCCAACATCACACTACAAATACTAAAAAGAAGCCTGATGTAGATAATACAAGAATATACATGATGCACAGTTCACAGCACCCCACACAGGTAACATTTTCAGAAGCTTCTGCACTATGTATGTTGTTTGTGTTACTGTAACCATGCTCTATACCCTCTAGAGCTCCACAGGCTTTCCAAGTGTTAACTTTTGCACCCTGCGACACACCTGTGTGGCTTAGGGAAGCACTTTTATCCCTCATGTACTAATTAGGACTGTAAAGGCAAAAAATTGAGTGATTTGCCCCAGGTCCCACAATGAGTCACCAGCAGAGCCAGGACTAGAACCCAGAACTTCTGACTCATTCTCTAATCACCAATCACACTTCCTCCCTAGCCAGGATTGGCTTAATTTTCAGAAGTATTGAGCACTCAATTCCAGCTGCAGACAATCGGATCTGCAGGATTTTAGTGCCTCTGAAAATTAATGTTTAGTTTGTTGGTGATGGACGGACATTTAGCTGTAAATTTGTCACTTCTGTCCAATACGTAGGTTCAAGGTCCATTTCCTACCAAAAATGTTCTAAAAGCAAGTGACAATCTCAATATACTCTGCACTGCAGCAAAGCTGGCAGACCAATGGCATTATTTATGACATGATTATCTCTCTCATTCCTTGTTGTCAGGGCCACTACACAGAACATCTAACAACTGAAAAAAAAAATGGCAGAAATTAATGCAGCTTTTAGACTACAGCTTGTTTTTTTAGGGGGTAGGGACTAGCCGGGATGATCAAGTAGGCCATTTCCATCTTTAAATTCTATGGTTCAGTGAAATCATTGTCCATAGACAGCATAAACATACATTTTACTTGCTTAAGCCTACAAGTGTCTTGCAGTTTCAGGGTTATGATCTGGAATCAGACAGGAAAAAAGGACAACTGTTGTCAATTTCTAGATTATTTCAAAGTGCAGATTCTACACAGAAAATCATTAACTAGTGTGTGTGTGTAAAAGGACACATTCTATATTCTGACAAGCAAGGAAGAGTCGAGAAAGGTTTACAGGTAATAAACACTAAAGAAAGGAATGCAACCAAAGTTGTAATCTAAACATGTGGCTGAAATTGAAATGTAGGTATAAAAACCAAACTGCAAGGTATTAAGCTTTTACTTCAAACACTAGCATGAGTTCACGAGTGAGTAGAGGTGAAATGCTAAAAACAATACAGGAAACTGCTCTCGGATGGACTGAGAAGCTGATCCAGAATGTTGAATATATGCCCAGGGCTGCACTGCACAGGCTGGATGTCCAAGAAAATCTAATACCAGCCCAGACACCCTCAGGAAGCAGACAACTCCAGTGCTGAGTTGCATAAGCATTTGGCAGACAAGAATGGGGGGGTGGGGAGTCAGAACTCTGAAGATAAAAGACAAACATTTCAAATCAAATAACAATACGTTTCCAAGTCAACAGTGATGCCCAGCGACACTGCAAGGAGATTCTGGCTGGCTATTGCCAAATGTTGGGAAGGAATATTGCTTTGAAAAGAAAACAGGGTGTAAGAAGGAGTTAAAGTTAGAAGCCAGTCAGTTATTTCTGATTCAGCCATTTTCCCTGGGAGCATTTGCAGCAATAAAGAATAAACATAAAGACAAAGGATTTCTCTGTTGGCATGGCAGAGGAGCTCATCAGCACTCAGCTTCAGAATCACAGAGAAATTGAAAGTCTCTTGGTTTTTAGCATGAGACAGCCCAGACAGACTGAAGCCGAGGATGTAGTTAACTTTAAGGCGTGACAACAAAGCCTAGACATGGTGTCACTCTGCAGTCATGCTACATGTTGCTCAATGCTAAAGTAAGACCAAAGAGCAAGAGGGAAGAGGCCCTGTGATGCTTGTGACAGATATGGAGCTGCTCTGTAATAATTTATGGATATTACACGTACTATCAGTTTGTCTGACTGTTGTAAAATCCTGTATGAATTCAAGGGATTAATTCAAGCAGAGGTTGGCTAACTATCCAGCAAAGAGGACAATAACTTCAGATAGCCACTTATTTTCCCACACTCAAGGGACAATACTAGACCCCTTCGCTTTGATGCTCCTTCTCTGACACTACGCACCAACCTCTCATCAAGCTTGGTAGACTTTGTCAAGGTAGAGAATTCCACTTTGTAAATACAGGAGAACCAAAAAGCCCCAAATCCAAAGGGTTTATCTACCCTCGAAAATTGTCTAAGATTAAGGTAGGTATGAATTTAAAGTGCAATTGCTATTCCAGAATAGCTATATGAGTGGACACTCTAATTCTGGAATAAGAACTCCTTTTCCCCTTGCCTTCAAAGTGGGATAAGCTAAATAGGAACAAGACACTCTCATTCCAGGATAAGTGTGTTCACATAGGGAGTAATTCAAGAATAGCTGTTCCTGAATAACTCCATGTGTAGGTCAGCTCTAATATAAAGTGCTTCTGGGATGGGATAAAAGTGACATTCTTGAGGGTGGAGGAGTGGTTGTTGAGAGTTGCTGATGAGAAGTAGTTTGCTTGGGGACAGACCCCACAGGCCAGGGCTCTGCCTAAGGGCTCTGCCAAGGAATAGCAAACCTGTAGGTTAGAAAAATGTGTGTACACGCCTTTTATTTAGAGCTGGCTGGGAAAGTTTAGTTGGGATGACTTCCTGACCGAAACAGCCCTTTTCATTTCAATTTTGAAAAAAAAAAAAAATCATCGGGAAAATCAAAATGACAGCTGCCTGGCTGCCTGGAAGGCTCTTGTCAATTTCACCCTCCACCTGCATACAGCTATAGGGTGTTGCTGCGTTATAGGTGCAGTGCTTTCTCAGCTAGTTGATCATTTTACAGTGCTCTGAGTTCTGGTTCCCTGTGTTTTCATCTGTCTTCCTGTTGCTTCCTTAATAATCAGACTCTCTCTCCCTCCCATCTTTGATAAAAGCCTAGTAATGGATACACACAGGAGGTGAAGACATTTAATTTGCGCGGCTGTCTTTGCATTTCAGACTTATTTGTATGAGACACTGCCACCCAGCAGGATTTGCACATGCACCAGAATGAAATGAAATACTAAACTGATTTGTTTCCTGTAAAATGGTAATGATATGGAGGTTTCACTAATGTTTACTATAGAGTGTTTTTAAGCCTCTAAGCTACAGAATTTTCAGGTATAAAAAGGGCCTCCCCCTTTCCCCAACCCCAGAATCCTATTTGCTTCAGATTAACATGACTGACCTGAACTTCACTTGATCTTCTTTCATCTCCCAAGGAGCAGAGTCTGATTTTAATGCATGATTTCCCTGTCATCATAAAACATTATTCAGCTGCATTTGATGGGAGAAGGCATGCATTAGATTTCTATTATGTTAATCTTACTGCAGCCAGACAATCTTCTTATTTAAATCTTAGCTCTATTAAAATCAAGTACGTTATGGAAACTATATGACAGACATCACATACCTGTACTTAACGTACCAAGGATAGTCTCTGGAGACCTTGGGCCAAATTGATAGGGGCTGCAAACAGAGGTGAAAACTACATGCCGATAAGAAGAGGTATCTCACGCCACTGCTGATAAACACCCAAATCTAAACGGTGTGTCCAGTTCCAGAACCACAAGGCAGGGAGGAGATGACCTGCTTTCTCCAGGCCTCCGAAAATGACTGCCCAGTCCCTTCTGCAAGCCAGATCTCCTACGTCGCACAAATTATTTTGGCACACATATGCGGCTCTTTGCTGAAGGAATGGCCATTGGGCAATTAACAGAGCAAGCATTAAATCTGTCTTGGTCTTTGTCCTACATCGGTGTTGTAAGATTGAGTGAATCCTTTTATTTTGAAAAACAAATCTCAGGCCCCGTCTTCAGTGGAAGTAAGTCCATGCCACATTCCTGATGGTTTCAGTATTTATACTGGCTGAGGATTTGCCCCACTATTGTTAGTTGTACCAAGGCTTTTATACATAATGCTACCTAAACTAGCCTCCGGCTTGTAATGGCCCCGGAATACCTCCAGAAACCAAAGAAGAGTCGGCTTTTCCTAGAGAATCGTCATCCGGGACAGGATTTTAGGTTCTTTGGCAGCAATGTACGAATACTCAGAGGGCAGATACAATCCATAAAGCTCAGCATTATAAGTCTCTCTACTGAATATCAGTGCCTTGATGTAAGAAGATCTCTAGTAACCCAAGAGATAACAACTGCATTACCAAGGAGCAGTGTTAATGACCAGTTTTAGCCCTCTCAAACTGAGCAAGGAAAGTAAGATTAACTGCCCATGGCACCTGAAATATCCCAGGACACATTCCCTTCCTTAGCTACGTGGAAGAACTGTGCAATTCTTGCTTCTTGCTCGGAAGATAATTATCTCTTGCATAGCTAATTTTCTAAAAGAGAAAAGTATTTACTAAAAATCACATGTGAGTCATGAGAAGAACAAAGACATTTTAACAGGCCAAGTGCCCAGAGGCAATCAATAAGAATACAAGAGTTTTTGTGTGCCTATCTTCAAAGCACACACTTCTGTTCCTGCCCCATGAGTCCAGGCCATTATTATTAGTTAGTTAGTTAGTTTCATGTGCTTGTGATATACTATACACAGCAATCTGAATAAAATATATATGAGTGGGCACATGCTACAATATCAAAACCAGAGCTGTGACAAATTTTTCAGATGAATAGTCCATTTGCTGGAAAAGACAGTTTTAGGGTGACCAAAACAATTTGCAAATTTGGGTCAAATACAGCGAATAGTTTCAGCTGAATATTTGGTTTTATTAACAATTCAAAATGGTTGGTTTCAACAACCTTTTTTAAACAAATTGTTTTGACTTTCAATTTCAAACTGATGTTTCATTTTAGCTAGAGTTGATTAATTATTTTAGAAGGGTAAAATACACCCAAAAACATGAAGAAATGAAAATATATTATATATATATATGGTTCAGCTCAAACAAAATGTTTTGTTTGACCCAAAACAAAAATTGTTTTAGTTTTTCATTTCTGCAAGAAAAAAAAATGTTTCAATTGTGGTTCAAAACTAACTGATGTCTTGGTTCTTTCAAGGAACCAAAACATCAATTATTTGCTCAGCTCTAATCAAAACCACCACTTTATTGGCAACCTCCTTGGAGAGAGCAAGGATTGAATGGGCAATGAAGAATCGACTGCAGAATTTTACCACTCTGAGAGACATTCCTCTAGGTCTGGACTGAGGTGCATTGGCAGGACAACATGGGGCTGATTAGTTGTTGTACCTGTTTTGTTCTGACAGGACCATGAAACAAGCGCCTTTCATCCTACTTTATGGGTCTGTCGCTCTGCTGCATTCTGAGGTTTTTGGGCCCAGTTGAGAATTTTGTCAGTGAAATGCAGGTTTGTGTGGTTCCAAGATACAAGCTGAATCCTGATCAACTCAAAGCAAGCAAACACAGAAAACAGAAAGTCAACACTCACCAGAGCTGTCAAAAGTTCTCTCATTAAATCTTGGCCACAAACATAACAAGCTCTGTGCAAATCTGAAATGGAATGTCCAAAGTAAAAACTAGCATCTTAATGAATTCAGTCTTCCTGATCATTTGTCTCTCTCGCCATCACAAATGCAGAAGACATGCTCACAATTGCTCTCATGGATAAATTGTTATTTAGGATTTGTCTATAGTATGTCTAGAGTAAGTAAGGGTTTATGAGATTTCCTGTCAAAGCAACTGTCATTACTGTACCAAAAAGGACACTTTTACTGTTAAACAAATGGTTAAAAAGGATGCTGTCAGGTCAAATTGGGCTCAAAATTTAGGTTCTATAAAAATTGGAGTTTACAGGATCTGAGGGGCAAGAGAAATGTTTCCATTATTATTTTAAAAATTTCAATGGAAACCGGCTTCTTTCTAATATTTTCCTCCAATGTTGTATGAGAACCAAAACATGAAATTGACTAGAAATAAAAGTAACTGACTAATTTTGTGTGTCTTTACTGTGTTGCACATTTATGTCAAAGGTGCTCAGAGCTCTGGATGGGCATTCTATGGTGTAGCACTTTCTAAATAAATAAATTATAGTCATTTGCTGTGTCCAAGATACGTGGAATGCAAAAGGTAAGCAAAGAGCATGAACACTGAGACAAGGAAATTCAGTTTTTGTTTTAATATTTTCTTTTAACTTGACTCTGTCTCTTGGGCAATATGTAGAATTGTCTTTTAAAAAAAAGCATCTAATTCATAATTCAGTTATTTATTCAATGCTCCAGGTGAGAAAAGTCAGAGGTACAAACTGCATGTAGATATTCTCTTAAAAGAAACTGTGATTCCTTAGCAAGTGCATCTCTTTACTCATGTAGTAAGCAAATGACCATTAATCATGACTAAAACACACCAATTCTTCTCTTCATGAATGCAAGGAACTCATTTTGATGTTTTTGATACGCTCCTTAATGTAAAGGAAAAAGGAAATTGTGGGGGAGGGGTCAAAAAATTAGGTAAAGAATTGTAAAACACAAGGGATCCTGGGAGAAAGTCAACACAGAGAACAATAGCCCTTCAAATAAACCTCAAGCTGCCAAACTGAATCCCAAATGTGTTCTGTTCCTCGCTTTAATATTATACTGCTTTTCCCTCAATACCCTTTGTTAAATGGAAGTGTTTGTATCAGATCTGCATTGAAAGAATTTACTTATTGGATTCAATTTATGTTCCCTTCCGGTGACACTTTGCTGTTCTCCTCTGATTGTCTTTCCTCTCACCCCCCCCCCCCTTTTGTCTTGTCCCCCAAGCAATTGCCAAAGGACACAGAATAAAACATACATTGGTTAGAGGACCCTAGAGTGATGTGCAAGACAACGCTCACTAGTCTGAAGCCAGCTGGCCCACTGCAGGGTACAACACTTTGGGTTCCCACCGCCGGTGTGCAAAGACAGCTAAACAGAGGGCATGCTGAGCAGTGCAATCCCTTTTTGTCATTTTACAAACTGGTTGGGAGTCACCAGGGGTTTGCCTAGGGAGCAAAGTTTAAGTTTTCCAAATGCTGTGAGAATTTACTACGAATATACTTGAGGACAAAGCACACACACAGAGAAGCTTTCAGTGTTCAGTAGCAAAGGGATACTTGGATACAGCTAAGTCCAAGCTAAAATGTGAAGGTTCATCACTTCCCTTCCACCACAAGTTAGCTGTTTGAGGCTACTGGCTGTCTCCATCCCACTCATCAGAAATATATTTTACACATTCCTGCCACATCATGATGCATCGTCAAAGCATACTGGCCTGGAATGGAACAGATCCTCTGAAGGAATCACGGGTACTTGTAATCCATTGCACTACTGCCCAAGGGAAGAACCCACCCAAGAGAGGGGCTGGTGGTTGTGTTATTTGTACTGCATTAGTGTCTAGGAACCCAAATCAAGAGTCAGGCCTCCACTGTGCTAGGTGCTGTACAGACAAGCAACAAAGGCGACAGCCCCTGCCCCACAGAGTTGACAATCTGTATGATCACAGGGTGGACAGTTAGGCAAAACAAACAAAGGTGGGCAAGAGTGGGGGATTGGGAGCTGAGCTAACAAACAGAGTTGAGCATAAATGCACAAGTGAAGCTCAGCACTTGGCTGATCGATACCAGGTGGTAGCAACTTTTAGGCATCCCAGCAGAGACGGGTTTGAAGGAGGGATTTGAAGAAGTTAAGATGTCAGCTACCTTAATTTTGCTGTCCTCATTGGCAGGGCAGAGGCAAGGATCTAATAGATAGGGCAAGGCTAAATGGTAAAGAGCCTTAAAGGAGAAGTTTATTTGATTTTTCCACAAGCAGCAGCCAAAACCTGAAACAAAAGATTATGGTCGACTACTTTTTGGTTATGTCTTCTATACCCAAACTGTAGCCATGTACTTTGAATCTGAATGGCTTTGATGTTAAGATTAATGGAAGCAACAAAACAAGAAAAAACAAGAGCAGCGTCCATTAGCCAGCAACTACTATATCATCTCTCTCTCCCACAATAGCTGTCCCTGCCAACAGATGAATCCAGACGTATGGTTGGGTGCAGTACATAGTAAAATAAGAGGAGTAGCTACATCTGCCAGGCGCTATCATGACACTCCTATAAGTTCTCCCCAAAGTCTGAAGTACAATTCTGCCCCATCTTTTTATAATAAAAGCCATGACCATTTTGGGTTGGCTACCTCGGACAGAGATCACTATAATCTTATGAACTGTACAGAACGGTTATTGTTTACAACAGTTCACAAAATAGGCTCCCAGTCGAATGCCCGTTTCTACAATGTTGTTGTTTATCCCTAATTGCTGAGAACAGTATGGAACCACAGGGCATTGTGTGTGGCTTGGAGACCCTACATTTTTTGACTATTGAGGCAGCACATTTGCTAGAATACAGTTGCATTAGCCTAACTGTATTAATGAAACACTCTAGGGGCTTCTTTGTAGGCCAGCACATGCACTATGGAGTATTATGAAGGGGAACAGGGAATGGGGTATGAGAATAGAGAAAAATGGGAAAAAAGATTGTCAGTTCTTAGGCCTTGATTCAGAAGGATACTTAAGCACATGCCTAAGGTTAAGCCTGTGAGCAGGCCCACTGAAGCCAATGAAGCTATTCACATACTTAAAAATTAGCCATGCCTTTAAATATCTTGCTAAATTGTGATTTTAGATTGTGAACTCTTTGGAACAGGAATTATTGATTACATACTTGTACAGCACCCACCATAATAGGGTCCCAATCTTTGTGGTGATTATAGGTGCTAATGCAACACAAAGAAGTTGTAGTAGTTTAATTTAAATTATTTCATGGCATAAAGATTAGCCTGAAATTGGGAATTGTGAATCCTGCATTTTTCCATAAGCAACAATTGTGCATCAAGGGTGAAATCCTGGCCCCAAGAAGCCAATGGGAGTTTTGTCATTGACTTCAGCAGAGCCAGGATTTCACCTCAAATGTTTTAATAAGCTGATTACCACTAGTAAAGGCCTGGCATCCTAATCAGATTTTGGTTTGGATCATTAAGGATTTCCTTTTGGTTGCTAAACAGAACTGCGTTGTCATTTCTGAGCCTTGCAAATGATGCCACTTGCAACCATGCCTACAATTTGAGGAAATAAAACCAGGGAGGAAAATACTTGTGTACAGCCTGCAAATAGATACTTTTAGCAGACACATTTATGAAAGTGCTCAGTGACACAAATGACAACTCAGTGAAAAGATACTGTCGACAGAGGGACTGTCTGACATAATTTTTTTACCTTCATAGCTTGTATTTTGCAGGGCTTTCTATTGGTAAAGCAACACATTACGGATTTCCTTTAGGCCTTCTGGAAGCCAAACAGGAACACTGGGGAAATGGTATAATTGGTGACTCCTAACCATCCTCATCTTCTTTCTGTCCCTTGGAAGTTGAAGGCTTCCCCATGGTGCCACTATACATCCCTGGCGTGGCTAAGACGATCATGATGGCTCTGCAAAGATTCCTTTTTTATCTCCATCTGCGATCTTGTCCTTACTATTCATTTGGGCTCCATTATACCATATGCATGTAATCATCACAAGGACAAGCCAAGAAATCATGTTACCAACCCATTACTAGTTTATCTTCTACACATTTGTCAAGAGAAGATGATCTTGACCATGATTTGCTTTCTTATCTGTATTTTTGTTCTCCTAGCTCCCACATACACAATGCAGCACACAAAGGGCCAGCTTTACAAAGGGATTTAGGCACATAATGGGACTTCAGTAGGAGATTGGTGCCTAACCTGTTTAAGCAATTTTGAAAATTCCACTAGGCATCTTTCTGCCTTTGTACCTTTGCCAGCCTGAACCAAGCACCCATATTTCTCTTCTTTGATGTCCAGATTTTGGCTTCTGAATGATCTTCCTCCTGTGTCTGTTATGTAGATCATGGCTGGCAGTAATTGTTTCCATAAAAAAGTATTTAGGCAAAGTGGAACTTTAAGAATAAGACTAGTTAGTGTAACTCCAGTAGAAAACTTCATGTCAAGGTTTAGCTTGTGCTGAGAAGAACAAATGCAGTTCAAATATGCAGCCTATGGAGTTACACCAAAGATGAACTTGGCGCAGTTTGGGAAAATAGTTTAGCAAGAGTTTATGATTTATATCTATATGTACATTCACTCTACATTTTCACTGAGAGGCTGGCGCAATAGCAGAAGCATTTTGGTCATTAAATCACTATTGTGCTGTAAATCCTGAACATCTAGCATCATGCTAATTATAGCATGTTTTCACAGATATTACTAAACCTTGACACTTTGAATGATTTCTAGGTATGCATCATTTGGGCAGTGCTATAGTTTACATTATCTTTTGCACTCCATGTACTTCATGGATCTTTTTCTGCTTCTTCTTGTCCATCTAACCATTCCTTCATGTGTTGAAGACATTTAATTGTAACCATTCAGAAGTGGACTCCTGCAGGACTATTGTGCATTATGTTTTCATGATGCAGAGATCAAGAGAGGAGACTTTTGGGGTCAGTGAAACATGTCAGAGTTAGAATCATCACCACTTCTTAGATTATTGTTCCTGTTCACTAGGCCTGGAGACACTTGAATTTATACTGGATTCCCAGCTCTCCAAGATTTGCTCTTTCCACTGATCCAGCACACAACAATAAGAGCTACAGTATCATCTCAAGACACAGGAGTTACATATTCCTAATGGATTTAAGGAGCAAAGTTTCTTGATATTATCTACAGTTCTCTCCATTTACACATGTAAGCATTAAATAGAGGGGTTTGGTTTTGTGGAACATTAAAACACCTTCTGTAGGGAGAGGAGGATGTAGGACTTTGACTGCCTCCATCTGTATTCATACATACCAAGAGGTTTGTATAGATACCCACATGCTAGTATATCATATACACAAGGTCAGACTGCAGGCTAGTAGGAAAGTTGGTCATTAAGTCACAGAAATCCTGTCAACCTGCCCAGCTGTAGCTCTCAGGAGAACACTCAGCTTTGATCGTTTCCTTAACTCTCCCGCAGTTCTGTTTATGATCTATTAAGCCAGACTCTACAGAAATGTTAATAACTCAAATGATCTTGGTATGCAGGAGGTCATTTTTAAAGCATCATTATTTGTGTTATAATGTTTAACAGACAGAACACCAAGGCACCTTTGACATTACCCAGTACAGTGAAAAGCATATGGGGGACAGTCTTGTTTTACCTCTAATCAAATTAAAAATTCGCTTTGTTTCAGCAGCTGAAGGTTGTTTGCATTTGAAAAGTGTTGCAATGCCCAGCTATAATTGAGAGTTAAGCAACTTCCCCACAATTAGAGGCCCGATCTTCTCATATACAGTGTTGTAAATCAGGAGCAACTCCACTGAAGGCAGAGCAGTCACACTGGCTCAAAACCAGAGCCAGTGAGTGGAGAATCAGGCCCTGAGTTTCTGGTTTAAAGTTCATTCAATTTGCTAAATGAGTTCATTTCAAAGCTCATTTGGCAGAAGTGTATGCAATAGCAGCTGCCACATTCCAGTACCTTCTGCATATTGGTCTTGCTCATGAAGAACCACAAATAGGTTAGTATATGAAAGGCAAGATTATGTGCATCCAATATACTGTACCGCCTGAGTCTATCTCCTTAGGCTGAATTGCTGACCTAAGACAAAATGCGACAGGGCGACCTCTTTGCTGTTGAATGAAGAACAGATTTTATATCTCACAAAACTTACTCTGCACGGCACAGACTCCAAAGTCAGATTTACCAGGGGTAAAAAAAAAAAATCTTTTCCTTCATTTCTAGCTTGTCCACAAGTTATCAGGCTCAGCAGAGGAATTACTGGGTGAAATTCTATGACTTGAATCATACAGGAGGGCAGATGAGATGATCAGTGTGGTCCTTTCTGGGTTTGAATTTTATGCCCCTCACTCTTCCCCCATCCCCACACTGAGCTACGATGACTCCACCTGCCATAAAGCAGTGGGTAAGGAAAGAACCGATCTGTGTCACAGGTATCTAAAACCCAGCACCATCGCCTAGCCCAATAGCTAAGTCCTCCTTCAACCTGCTGGTCTCCTCTCTTCTGAGTTACAAATGAGGCAGGCAGGCAAAGGGTTATTGATTGGACCTCCAACCTCTGAAGTGTAAAATACCACAAGGCTGGATGAGAGAATCCATCTCTCAGTAAGGTTTTGTAAAGAGCATCCCCTAATCAGACTGTAGCACATACAGTGAGAAACCTTTCAGGGTGCTCATTACAAAATCACTCCTGCATACTAGAAACAGACACAGAAAATCTAATCAGGGTGTATAAATCCAAGCTTAAAACATGGCTGCCAGGATTTATAGACCTCATACTTTAGTGGCAGAGCTTCAGCATCACTAAATCAGTCCCTCACTTTATAAGTGTAAAGTAAGGATGGGTAAATCAACACATTTCAGTTAGGGTGATTTTCACTGAGGCTATTTCAACTGGGTGCTTTGTCAACATGCCACAGGATTTTCAGATCTGCTTCTGACTTCTACATCAATCAGGTTTTTTAGAGCAAGCATCCCTAAGTCCTGAGCCCCAGGGAAAGAGTCACAAGTCAAAGCACAGGGTCAAATCCTGCCAGGCACAGCATATGGAATGGCAGCCTGGGGGTTCAATTCTAGCCAGGGACATGTGGGTTCTGTTTCCTGCTCCATCATCGATTCCCTATGTGACTTGGGTCAATCACCTAGGCTCAGATTTTCAAAGGTATTTAGGCAGCTGCTGGGAACGAAGGCATATTTCAACCAGACAGAAGCCTGTTGTGGATTTTAGCAGTCTGTTCTGATAACATTTAACAGCATAAGCAGTCTTGTGCATGTGAAAGAAATTGCAGAATAGTCGTGTTTGTGAGAACAAGAACAGCTAATGTAACTAAAAAGCTAGAAAAGATTGGTTTGGACTAACACTAAGCCTGTACTGCCAGGGGAGGAAAGCTAACATGGAAATGAAAGACTAAACATTATACAAAAAGTTATAAATAATTGTGTGTAACAAAGGGAGATTTAAGCGATATTGTCTGGTGGGGGAGGTGACTGTGATGAGATCATCCTGAGTAATTCATCACTTGTGAGTAATTGATCAGTACTCTGAGTGTTTTGCCTTAATAAATATGTTAGAGCCATCTGCTGAGTAAGTGAACCTCAGTCCAACAGCATCTAGCTGCATCTCTGCACCTCAGTTTCCCCCCTATAAAATGATGGTGATAGTACTTCCCTACCATGTGTTGTGAGGATAAATCCATTACGACGATTGTGAGCTGCTTGGACACTATGTTAATGGGAGCAATACAAGAGACTACACTAGTTAGCTATGAATGCCCATGCCTAGCCCAGAGAAGTTTCTCCTGTTCCAGCGTTCACCAAAGCTTACAGACAGGTTGCTTTGCAGAGCCTATGTGATAGGACTCAGAAAGGGGCATCCCAGAATGGGACCAGAGAGTCAGCACTGCGGTCCCTATACATCATCAGTACTATTATGCAGTGTCCAAAAATGTGGAAGGTGCTTTGGAGATAGTAGACAGACATCATGCCTGCCCCAAATTGTTTTGCCACATCTAAGCAAGTGAGAGTAACAGAAGGCAGGAGGATGGGCTCTTGAGGTTATCCACTTTAGGGGTGGGCATCTCTTCCAGTGCCATTAGTTTACATAGACATATATAATGTGGGTAAGGGCCTAACAGGCTAACTCGCCTCCTAAGGGTGTCACTGGAATAGTAGGATTTTGGGGAGGGGTTAAAAAAAAAAGATGGTTTGACTTGGCTAACCACTGGGGGAAATGTGCAGGGATAGGAATGGGAGAAGAAAATGGGTGGGGTAGAGGCAGCACTGGCAGAGCATAGTGAGTTGCACAACAAGATTATAATGGCATGGGGGAATACAGTGGGTCTGCAAGGGATCAAACAAGTCGTTTAAAAATCACAGCAAAGGCTCTTAATTTATGCTTCTATATTACAAAGAGTTCTTCACCTATTTAGGAGCAAAACCTCCGCCAGTCCTGAATTACCCAGTGCAAAAATATAGGAGTTACAGAAATCCTAGTGCAAAGATTCTAGGCAAGTGTATCCAATGGCCTGTGATGGGATGTTATATGGGGTGGAATCTGAGTTACGACAGAGAATTCTTTCGAGGGTGCTGGCTTCGTGAGTCTTGCCCACATGCTCAGGGTTTAGATGATAGCCATATTTGGGGTCGGGAAGGAATTTTCCTCCAGAGCAGATTGGAAGAGGCCCTGGAGGTTTTTTGCCTTCCTCTGCAGCATCAGGCATGGGTCACTTGCTGGAGGATTCTCTGCACCTTGAGGACTTCAAGAACTCAGGGTATGGCTACATTAGAAATTTCAAAGCGCTGCCCCAGCAGCGCTGCGGGAGCGCTGCCACGGCAGCGCTTTGAAGTGTGAGTATAGTCAGAGCCGCAGCGCTGGGAGAAAGCTCTCCCAGCGCTGCTTGTAAACCACATCCCTTAGGGGTGTAGTGTGCAGCGCTGGGAGCGCTGCCACCCTGATTACATTGACACTTTACAGCGCTGCATCTTGCAGCACTCAGGGGGGTGTTTTTTCACGAAAACGCGAAAGTTGCAGCGCTGTAAAGTGCCAGTGTAGCCAAGCCCTCAGACATAGCTTAGGGGTTTGTTACAGGGGCGAGTGAGTGAGATACTGTGGCCTGCATTGTGCAGGAGGTCAGACTAGATGATCATAATGGTCCCTTCTGACCTTAAAGTCTATGAGTTTATGAGTCAATTAAAGGGATTTAGGTGCAATTAGCTGAGCCTTCCTCTTCTAAATAGATGCACCTTGATTCTCAGTGAATTTCAAATGCAAATACCAATCCTCAATCTAACCTTAGATTGCAGCTTTCATGTTGCAGTGTGGCAACGAAAAAACCAATGCTGGAATTGTCTGCAGTTTGGCAGACATGAAGTTGATTAGTGCTGTACATGAATCACTGTCTGACCTTTGCATTTATTTAATTCAGCAGCGATGCTCATTTGAATTGATCTAAGATGCCGCTTTTTCTGAAATGCTGTTATATTCATGCAAACAATCCTAATGGATATATAAAGAAACAGGTACAGTGCTAGTCAGGAAACAATTCAAAAAGTCCTTTCAGAGAGTTCTCTCTCTGCTGTAGGGAAAAGTATCGCAAATAAATTGGCCTGAATTTTTCCCCTTTACATTTAAATAAAACGAACTTGGAATGTTTTCAATGGAACTTTTTTCATCAGAATATGCCCATTTGTCAAAACCAAAACTTTTCATGGAAAAGTATCAGGGTTTTTAACTTTTAAGGCAAAGATACAATAAAATGTTAACATTCTACACTGTACAGTTCTTAGTGAGGATCAGGTAAAGACTTTGGCTTGCTGGCTGGGGAGCCCTCTTTCTCTAAGATGCTAAAAAAGATGATCTCTTTTCTAAATACCAGTCCTCTTTCTGGCACTTCTCTTGTGTATGTATTTGATGTGGAAGCTTTTCCATTACAAGCACAGTCCATATTTTACTATACCACAGGAAAAGTCACATTTTTCCAATAATGTGCCATAAAAAGTCTTTTCTCAATCATAGAATATCAGGGTTGGAAGGGACCTCAGGAGGTCATCTAGTCCAACTCCCTGCTCAAAACAGGATAAATCCCCAGACAGATTTTTGCCCCAGATCACTAAATGGTCCCCTTAAGGATTGAACTCAAAAGCCTGGGTTTAGCAGGCCAATGCTCAAACCTCTGAGCTATCCCCCCCCCCAGCTATTAAAAAAGAAATGAATTTGTTGTTCTGCTTAAAATGTCGATTCTGTACTGAATGGAGCATTAAGTAAGCAGGTCAGGGGATCTCTGGGAAGTTCGCATTTTCTTATAAGATAAATCTCTTTAATAATTTCCTCCCAAAACCTAGGATGAAACTTTTTTAGGTCCAGGCTAGAATTTATGATCAAAACCAGAAAGAAGGTGAGAGTCTCTCTCCCTCTGGCTCAATGAATATTTAATTTATATAAAGTGGGCCAGTTCCAGCTGAAGAGATTGAGAGAGAGCCTGACTTTGTAGTGTGGCAGGTAAGGCAGTGAATCAGGAAAAGAAAGGACTCCACAGGTAAATGCTCTAACCACTGGACTTGAGACTAATTTAGGATGGGTGAGTGGGTCTCTCTCTCTCTAAATTTCTAAAGTTGCATTTGAGAGAATTTCATGCTAGTGGGAGATGGCAGAGTGGACAGTCCTGAAGACTGGAATCCTCTCATCATCCACAGAACATGTACAACATACAACGAGCAAGTTTCCCAGGCACCACTCCACCGACATGCCTCAATCCTGATCTGGGAGGGGTAGGACGATAATACAGCTTCCACTCAATACTACTGAGCATGTCAACTGTAGAAAAGTATCTACTATATAGGTATCCACCTTAGTCTTTTCCTATTTCAGTATGATAAGAATCATTTGTTCAATATCAGCAATGACAATTTATGATCTTTGGAGACTGAGGCCATGTCTAAGCTACAGACTTCTGCTGGCCTACCTGTGTTTGTCAGGTATGTGAAGAAGTGTGATCCTGGGCTGACGTAGGTTATCTATACTAGAGAGCTTACAGCGGTGCCATTGTAAGATCTCTCGCATAGCTGCTCTATGCCAACAGAAGAGAGCTCTCCCCTGGACATAATTAAATACCCAATGAGCAACATAAGATTTGATGACTGTAACGTCCTCTGCCTTGTGGGAGCACCCGACACCCCCATGTGCATCCTTATAATATGATTGTGTGGTATCCAATGCAAAGTTGGTCATGTTGTGTGTCTTCGGAAAGTTCATGATGCACTGAGCATTGATGTTATAGTAATTGTTGTTACAGTAGTGTTATACTAATGTTATAGATTATAATTTCATGTACAGAGTTATGAAGCTGAAAATGTGTCTTCATGGCTTAAAATAAGCCAGGCAAAAACTCTCCAAGAGCAGACAGGCAGTTCACACCTCACAGAATCATAGAATATAACAGTTGGAAGAGACTTCAGGAGGTCATCTAGTCCAATCCCCTGCTCAAATCAGGACCAACACCAACTAAATCATCCCAGCCAAGGCTTTGTCAAACCAGGCCTTAAAAACCTCTAAGGATGGAGATTCTACCACCTCCCTAGATAACCCATTCTAGTGCTTCACCACCCTCCTAGTGAAATATTGTTTCCTAA
Source organism: Chelonoidis abingdonii (assembly GCF_003597395.2). NCBI lineage: Eukaryota > Metazoa > Chordata > Testudines > Testudinidae > Chelonoidis > Chelonoidis abingdonii. Next base: position 87,329,179 of record NC_133776.1, read on the forward strand.
TATTCAACCTAGACTTCCCTGACTGCAACTTGAGACCATTGTTTCTTGTTCTGTCATCTGCCACCTCTAAGAACAGCCTAGCTCCATCCTCTTTGGAACCCCCCTACAGCTTAATTGAAGGCTGCTATCAATTCCCCCCTCACTCTTTTCTTCTGCAGACTAAATAACCCCAGTTCCCTCAGCCTCTCCTTGTAAGTCATGTGCCACAGCCCCCTAATCATTTTCATTTCCCTCTGCTGGGCTCTCCAATTTGTCCACATCGGTTCTGTAGTGGGGAGACCAAAAATGGACACATCAGAGCAAGCTTGGGACAAACCCAGCCCAGCCTCACAGGAACAAAGGACACAGGCCAAGGCAGCAACAAAGGATCTGTTGGACTCTCGAATGAATCACCCCTCCTTTCTTTGGTCAGTTTGGGACTGCAGTGAGGTAATGCTCACCTGACCCTGGGGGGCAAAGCCAAGAGGGAAGAAAGAACATGATAAAAGGGAGAGAAGTTTGCTGTGCTCTTCCTCTCTCTTCCACCTACATCTACAGACACCACCACCAAATGACTCAAGCTCTGATCAAAGGGGACAGCCTGGCTGAAGAACAAACAACCAGCCTATGGTAAGAATAGGGCCGGCTTTAGCCATTTCGCTGCCCCAAGCACGGCGGCACGCCGTGGGGGGCACTCTGTTGCTTGCCGGTCCCGCTGCTCCGGTGGACCTCCCGCAGGCATCCCTGCGGAAGCTCCATTGGAGCCGCGGGACTAGCGGACCCTCCGCAGGCACGCCTGTGGGAGATCCACCGGAGCCGCCTGCCGCCCTCCCGGCAACTGGCAGAGCACCCCCCGCGGCATGCCGGCCCAAGCACGCGCTTGGCGCGCTGAGGCCTGGAGCCAGCCCTCAGTAAGAAGCATCTACTTTTGTAAGGGCACTGAAAGTGTTAAGATCAGCTTAGAATGTGTTTTGCTTTTATTTCATTTGACCAAATCTGACTTGTTATGCTTTGACTTATAATGACTTTAAATTTATCTTTATCGTTAATAAATCTGTTGATTCTACCTGAAGCAGCGTGTTTGGTTTGAAACTTGTCAGAGACTCCCCTTGGGATAACCAGCCTGGTACATATCAATTTCTTTGTTAAACTGATGAACTCATATAAGCTTGCAGTGTCCAGCAGGCATAACTGGACACTGCAAGATGGAGGTTCTTAGGGTTGTGTCTGGGATGGGAGATATTGGTTAGTGTCATTTGGTTGCACAATCCAAGAAGCAGCTTACATGCCAGAGGCTGTGTGTGAACAGCCCAGGAGTGGGGGTTCTCACAGCACAGTCAGGTAAGGCTGGCCCCCAGAGTCAAAGACTGAAGTGACCTAGCAGATCATCAGTCTGGATAACACCAGAGGGGAACGTCACACTGACATAAGTGGTAGTATAGACATAGCCATAGTTGTGCTGGCAGAAGCCCCTAGTATAGAAACCGTTACACCAGCAAAGTTGTTTTTTTACGGATATAGCTTGTTTTGATCGGTGTTGGAAGAAGCTATTCCAGTAGAAGCACAGCTTTGCCAGTATAAGCTGCATTCTCACTAGGCGTGCTATGCAAGTATAGTATACCATTATTGCTTTTCCAATGGGAACTGGAGAGAAGTTAAATAATTAGCATCTAAACATTAACCTGCTGTTGAAGCACTGATTATACTGTCCATCTATAAGCACATAAAAGCAATTGGGATTAAGGCTTGTCAGGAAAGAGCACAACGCTTTGCGTTATCTGCACAAGCACTCATGCCAACCTGAGTCTGCTTCAGCTTCCAGAAAGTGGGCCTGTTCAGAGACTTCACAAGCGTTAGCAGAGTCACTCTCCAATTAACAAAACAATATTGGAGCATAAGCTTTCGTGGGTGAATACCCACTTCGTCAGACGCATGTGGGTATTCACCCATGAAAGCTTATGCTCCACTACATCTGTTAGTCTATAAGGTGCCATGGGACTCTTTGTTGCTTTTTACAGATCCAGACTAACACGGCTACCCCTCTGATACTTGACGCTCATTGATATTGTCACTCCCACATGAGTAACTTGATACCTATACTTAAAATATTTATCCACACTCCACAAAACAAATGTTCAGTGTTGAAATAAGGGTGTGGGTGTGCATAATACACCTTTTTAAAATTAGTTTGATGAAGTAGGAGGTGAAATTATGCACATTACTCTTTGGTCTCCAGAGAATTGCCGGTGGTTTCTATACTTACACATTTAAAGTTGTCACAGAAATTCTTTCAAGAGATTTTGATCCTGTAAAATGACATGAAATAAAAGGGGGGAAGGGATGGAATCAGAAAAGAAGTTTCTGCCACGTCCCTAACCACACCAGAAGCTAATGAGGTGGTGTTGACTCAGAGATCTTTCTCCTCCTCCTCTGGAGCCAAGCAGCAGGAGGCTTTCACACAAGCGGCAATCATAAAATTGATCAGGCTATCACAGGACTGTCATCATGAAGTGGAAAATGTGTTAAGGAGCATTTGCTAATCACTGGCAAGTAGCCAGTCAACAGCGTTCTCGTACATAGACAGCAGCATGGTTCAAATCCTATGCACGTAGAAGGACGGGATCTCTCTTACTCTGCTCTAGCTGGTGGCACCTAGATGAGTTTGTTCTTCGCAGTGGGGGATGGGATGGATAGAATGAGAGTTTGGCCCATTGTTGGGTGTTGCATTCAAACAAATCAAGAGTCAAATTACACATTGCGTATGAGAAAAAGGTGAAAATCCATTGGTTAAATTAAATTATTCATGGATGCATATTTTTTTTTGGACTGGCTTCGATTGGCCCTCACCTTAGAAAAGGCTGCCTCCTTAGCCATCCCGTTGTTGAATGAACATATAGGAGGTCAGTCATCCAGCTGAGCAATGAAGAAGGAGAAAGCTGTAGTTCAACTGAAAAACATGGTGGTCCCTGCTCCTTCAGTCACCTTTTTCTCCAGCCATACTGCCACGGCTGTGGTCAGTAAGGGCACTTGAGTTGGATCCCCCTCATTGTGAGAGAGAGAGGATTGCTGGCTGGGCAATTCTCTGTGACGGTGCTGGGACTCTGCAACTTCCTCCCTTCCTTACCCCAAATTAGCCACAATCAGGTGACCTTCTAGGCACCCTACAAAAGACATCTGTTTGACAGGAGTTTGCAGAAAACTGAGGGTCTGTTTCCCAGGGTGATGAAGGAGTAGAAGAGAACTTTGGTTGGTGGCTGGCAGAGCTCCTACTGACCTGATTCTTTTAATGCTGCCGAGATTTGAATTGTATTGGTAATAGGTGTTAGGGCTCCCAGAGCCTTGGATAGGCTTCATTCTGGTGATTTTTTAAAAATTGATATAAAGAAGGGGAAGGTTCTTGGGACTCACTCGAAGGTGCTCTGCAGTCAGGTCAAAATACAGGAAGGGAGACGTCAGGGCCTGAGATCCAGTGGGCAAATTACATACAGAAAATGAAAGTTTAGATAAAGAAGTTAAGTACAAGCAGCACATATTCAGCCAGGAAAGTGACATTACCAGTCCAGCATTAGCTGGTGTGATGCAGAAGGAGGGGCTCTGTGCATCACAGTAGGTGCACAGTGACAAAACAAGAGCAAGCAGTCTGCCTGCCTCTTGCATGTGTTTCCACACTGCACACACACATGACCCCACTCTCATGCCCCAAAGCATGTGACTCTGGTGCAAACCAGGGGAGAACCACCACCAGGGGGAGGAGAATGGTGTGACCTCGCCCAGCCCTCCAACCCACAACACAGCCAGCGTTGGTCAAACCAGTTTTGTTGCACATTTGCCGAAGTAAGTGGAGACACACCCCTTAGGCAGCTACTGGGAAGGATCAGTAGCAAGGCTGTCACTCACTCTGGTGCATAATCTTTGCCTTCTTCATGAGTCCTATTCCCCCTGTGTTTGGCTAGTGCAAGATTTGGCAGAGCCCTTTGCTGAAGACACGCAAGGGGCAATAGCAACAGAGAGAAGGGCATGTTCTACACATATATGCCCTTGACGAAACCTAAAAACTACACATAACACCCACCCAAAGTTAACGTAAGATGGTGTTTAGCTGTTAGGTCTTGCCGAACCCTCAGGGCTAATCTACACTAGAAGTGGTCCAGTGGAGCAGTGACACTGAGGCAGCTGTGAAGACGCTCAAAGTCAATGGGAGAGCGCTCTCCCATCAACTTAATTACTCCATCTCCATGAGAAGCGGTAGGTAAGTCGGCGGAAGAAGCTCTCCCACTGGCATAGTGCTGTCTAGACGAGGTTTAGGACTGTGTAATTTACATCACTTGGCGATGTGGATTATTCACACGCCTGAGCGATTAAGTTATACTGAACTAAGTGAAGTGAAGTAAGTGTAGTAAGCCCCCAGGGCCCAACTGACCGCTATATTTGGGGTCAGGAAGGAATTTTCCTCGGGTCAAATTGGCAGAAACCCTCGGGCGGGAGGGAGTTGCCTTTCTTTGCAGCACGGGGCACAGGTCATTTGCAGGTTTAAACTAGGCTAAATGGTAGATTCTCTGTAACTTGAAGTCTTTAAACCATGATTTGAGAACTTCAGTAACTCAGCCAGAGGTTAGGGGTCTATTACAGGAGCTGGTGGGCGAGATTCTGTGGCCTTCAATGTGCAGGAGGTCAGACTAGATGACCATGATGGTCCCTTCTGGCCTTAAAGTCTACACGTCTGAAGTGTGCAGCATATAATTCAGTACAACCTACTACCAGCAAACCAGGCAACTCCAAAGCTCCAGGTGAACGAAGACTGATGTTAATGTTAGTGAACAATATTAAAGCTACTTTGAAGGAGTTAAATCTGGGAGGTGCAATGACTTTTGTTAGTTGTTGACTTGGGTGGAAACTGCTAGACCCTATGAATCCCATGTACCCTCCTGAACAGAGTATTAGTCACGTTTTTTTTGATGCGGGCAAATGCTCCATTTTGGTAACTTCAGTATCTTCTAATCTGAAACTCACCACTCTTGCTTGCTCTTTTGTTTTTTTAAACCACAAGATTCTTCTTGGGGGAAAAAACCCCAAACATGCACATACAAGAAAATCCACACACTTGTAATAGTTTTCACTACTAGAGTCTGGCTGACAATCTGTCACAACTAATCACTCTCTAAAAGAAATGCTGTGGGACACAGATGGATCACAATTCATTGAAGCTTCATTGTTTTGGGTTAGTTTGAATGTTAACATTCTACCAAGGAACTGGAACGTGCCTGAAGATGATCTCTAGCCTGAAGCATCAATAAAGGCCTTTGCTACCTTTAAACTCTTGACCAGATTTTTTTTTTCCTTCTTGCTTCACATTTCCATAAGGGGGGAGAAATAATTAGCTAGATCTCCCAGGGGCAGTTTTAAAACGGACAAAATTTTTTTCTCAGTTCCACCACTGCAGCTCCCGTTGTTACCAGTAAACATTTGTGTCCCTCTTTTGCTTTTTTTGCCAAAATGCTTATCATTGTGGAGCTCAATTTCATTTATTGAATTAGGAGCAAAAGCAGCAGGAAGCAGATATGACAAGCTCTGCCAGATAATCCTTCATTTATCTTCCATAACCTCAACCATGAGGTCCTTTTTTTCATTTCACTTTAAGATTTCTGACTACCTACCAGTCTGATTTGTTTATCTTAGGAAAAAGGTAATTTATCTTCTTAGTCATATCAAGGATTTTTGGATATATCAGCAGAGAAATGCATTATGCAATAGGATTTTTTTTTGGTAAATCACGTTTAAATTTATGGTGTTAAATCAGAAAGAATAGATGGTTAATTTTCAGCATTTTGTGGACCATTAGACCTGAAGTAACCCTTTAATAACAAAGGGAGCGGCATGCATCCCTGGCCTCCTCCGACCCAGACACACACACGACCATATAATTATAATGCATTTTAATGGGCTTTGGACAGCTAACTCCCTTAGGTTTCTTGCAAATCCCAGCTTTATATAGTAACTCTTATGCCAAAGTCCACTACAAACTCATATACAAAACAAATACAAGAATCACTTTGAGCTACCACGGAAGTGTAGCCACCTCCATTGTGGAACAGCACCTGTTTAACAAAGCACAACATTCTAACAGAAGCGAAGAATACCATATCCAACTGCTACCAGCTGGGGAAATTCAGTAGGCAAAATGTAATGCCAAGACACCAGGTTTCATAGTCCTACTCTCAGAATAATGGACTTTTATGAGGATCAATGGTCAAGGTCTTCCATAAAATCAGCACCTGCACTGGTACAGTCCCTCTCCTTCCCACCCCCACTCCCCACCAATCACCATACAGTATTCATCAGAGGGAAGAGCGACACTACCCAAGGCACCTGGGTGTTCCTTAGAGGGTTCCCATCCAAATGCTAACCTGAGCTGTGCCAAACCCTGTTTAACTTCCAAAAGTTGACAAAGCACAGTTTAAGGTAGCATGACTGCTTGGAGATTAATTTATGGGTCAGAAAACACAAACTCTCTCAGGGAAATAAGTTTGCAAATGGAAATAATCATTTTCGTGCAATCCTGTTTTAAGGCTTGCAAGATGTATTCCACATTCCCAAATAGCCTTTATCATTTCTCTCTACGATTAAATATTCCACTCTTCTTTTCTCACTCTCCACCTACATATTGTCACCTCTCATTTATATACCACGCGGGTGACTCACTCGAAAAAGGATTTAGTCAGCTGTGAACAGGAAAACTAGGTACTGTACTTATGCATAGACTGCCCAGGAAACACCTCTGACAACGTTTGGACAGTTCTATTGAGATCAGTGCCACTGAAGTGAGAACTCTTGGAAGGCCCAAGGAATAGGGGAAAAAGAAGAGTCTCACTTCTCTTCTTTGGGCTTTGATCCCCAGATTTTAGGGTAAATTATTGCTGTGTGGGTATTTTGGGAGGGTGGGGATGCAGGTGCAAAGAGCTCTTCTGTCTCTCTTGTCAGTGCCCACTGTTCTAGCACAAAATGCAGCCACGATAAAGCAGCCCATACTTCCTGAACACAAAGAGGGACTTGGACCTATAATTTATTTGTATTTTGGTAACACCTAGAGGCTCCAGTCATGGACCAGAACCCCATTGTGCACACACAGAACGGAAAGAGTCCCTGCCTCAAAGAATGTGTAATGAGGGATATACCAAATTCACAGGCATGAAAATCGTGTCACGGACTGTGAGATCTGGTCTTTTGTGTACTTTTTACCCTATAGAGAGCAAAGATTGTTCACCATGTTTCTTCAGCACATCTAGTGGCAACATGCTCTGTAAAAATGTAGTGTGTGCTGTAACCATCACTTTGGTGCTGTACCATCTTCCTACCCATCCACTTCAGTGTGCCTCTGGCTTTTGGGGCTATAACTGAGTCCTTAAGGTGAAAATTCTAGTCTTGCTTACCCTTGTGTAAAACCAGGAGCAACTCCATTGTAGCCATGGAAAGCCTGTGGTGGTCAGATCAGAATCAGACTCACTGGGTTTTTAAGCTTATCTTTCATGATCTGTCTGATCAATCAGGTAGCCACTAGAGTAATACATTAATGTTATTTGTTGAATCATGGTTCATATTGCACAGCAAGGGAGACTCCAGGGAGATCATCCACTTACTTTTGCTTTACTAATTTGTATTGTTCCGCTGTTCCCTCTTTACAAGCCTCATCTGATTCTTACAGTTCTTGTTTTTTATTATTATTAAAATGAGTAACAACTGGGGGTAACATAAGAGCTGCTGAAGGTTAAATGTCAGAGCTGGACTGGTAAAAGACAAACTTTTAATGGTTGCATGAGAAATTTAACTGAAGAAAAATAGTTTGTCTTATTTGGGGTTTGTCTGTAGAACTTTCATGCATATGACTTCAGTTTTAAGCTAAGCTTTTTCATGATAACATTATATAAAGAACCCTAGAATGGTGATCTAGGCCATTTCCAGTTGTTGGGTCTGTAAAATACCATCCTTAACTCAGTCATTCTCAGCTAAGGGTACATGTAACCCTGCGGGTACGCAAAGATCCATCAACTCATCTAGGTATTTGCCTAATTTTAAAACAGGCTACATAAAAAACACTAGCGAAGTCAGTACAAACTAAAATTTTATACAGACGTTGTCTTGTTTATGCTGCTCTATATACTATACACTGAAATGTAAGTACAATATTTATATTCCAATTGATTTACTGTATAATTATATGGTAAAAGTGAGAAAGTCAGCAATTTGTCAGTCATAGTGCGCTGTGACACTCTTGTCTTTTTAGATCTGATTTTGTAAGCAAGTAGTTTAAGTGAGGTGACACTTGGTGTATGCAAGGCAAATCAGACTCCTGAAAGGGGTACAGTAGCCCAGAAAGGTAGAGAACCACTGACTCAACCAAAACTTGATGACAGAGAATGAAAATGATGCAGAAAATTTCACACCATTCACTGATTCAAGTGTGATCCAGGTGCAGTAGATGGTGACCAAAAGTTACTAATCTGTTGCCAGTTCATATCTGAAATGAGTTTGGGGACCTCATTTGACACTAAATGATTGCCTTAGCAGATAGGCCAAAATAGGAGCCACAGAGACTGAAAAGCCCCTTTTATCTGTTGAGTCCATCCCAACAAAAGAGCGTTGGAGTCTCTGTGGGGCACCAGAAAAAGAAAAGCAGAAAAAACTACTCCTGCTATAGAAGCCAGCACCTTCCAACAGCCCTTAAAGTACTCATGTTCTGAAAAGGAAAAAGGCCAATTTCAAATAAAACCTTATTAATAAGAATCACATGGATTTCAGAGTGCTATGCCAGCAAAACAGGTGCAGCCTTCTTTTAAAATGAGCCTAATAAGCTGGGAAAACCATGCCAGTCTGCATATACTGTACGTTAGCTAGACACTTACTTATTTTCCCTGACAAGGCTGACTTCCAAGATTCGGTCGAGAGCATTACAGTCGGTGAGGATGAACCAACCCACTGCTGCATGAAAACTGCCTCTGCTTTGACTAATCCCATGCACCTGTATCTGCTCTAAAGGACAAATAATTGTACCATGATGTTTGCTATCTTCCTTCATGCCTTGATGTTACACAGCTAGACACAGCCTGGCTATAGAAGATCATTTTTGCTCTCGGGCACATCAAATTATCTGCCCTTCACAGGACTCAGCCCTGCCAACCACAGACCCGGGAAAATCATGACTGTCCCTCAAATTTCAGGTTGAAGGGCCACAAAGTTCTACAGGAACCACAGCTGAGGAAGGATAAAGGACTGCAAATAGCAACTGAGGGAAAGTGAGGAAGATCTCTGAGGGCAAGGAGCCCTCCCACAATGCTTTTGGTTTATTATTTGACCAGGCCCAAGCTTGATAGCTGTAAACTAATGTCAGGTAAGTGAGATGAAGATACATGTTTTCTGCTAGAAAAAGAGCTGTTCATCTGATAGCTTCCCCTTGTAAAGATTAATATATTAAATTAAGAAGACGTATCATGTTCACACATAGCTATTATTAGAGAAGGGCAAAAGTGGGGGCTGGTTTTGATCCAGGTCTTATTCTAGCTGAAATCCCACAATGTGGGGGGATAGGAGAGGAAGGTAGATAAATGGTTCCAATTTTGGCCTATCCTGTTTACACATCTACTGTCCAATAAATCTTCCAAAACCAAATCTTAACTTAAATAAAACTAGTTCTCTCCGAGAAGTGCTGAGTACTGGCTACGGCTCTTAATGCCTACAGTGGGGCAAAATGCTCCAAAACACACTTCTGTTAATATTCATTTCAATTTTAAATACATTCACTTGGGCTGTATCCACACTACTTTAGCCTTCACTTTCATTGCATCTCCTAGCAAACAAGTTTCAAGAAAATTTTCAGATAGCAAAATTCACATTTGTGATAGTGAGTATTTCCGCTAGAGAATAGATTCCAGAAGTTATCCTGATCCCATTAAGGAAGAGAAATATACTACTGCCCCTTGAGCCTCAGCAGATAGCTGATGGAAAGGATTGTGCATGGTTGTTTCTGTTAGGAGAAGAAATTCATGATGCAAGTCCAATATATCTTTGGTGCAACCTTGTTTATTTACAAAGAATGTTCAAAAATTCCTCTTTGCCTCCAAGTAACAGCAGGCAGTTTCCTTGCTCAGAAATCTCCAAGTCTCCCTCTCCAGAGAGTTCTGTGCCCAAGAAGCTCTGTCTCTCCACTTCCTCCCAGGGTCACAATCACAACTGCTTCTTTAGCTCTCTGCTGTCTTTCTGCATCTAATACAGACACACCAATCTAAACTCTCATCCCCTGCCTTTGCAATCAAAAAAACCCATGAGTTAGGGTTTTGCTCAAGCATCACATGTGTCTTCTTGGGCAGCAGTTTCTACTGTTTCCAGCTATATCACTATACAAAGAAATGTAACTGCTCTCTCTGTTTATCCTAAATAAAGGATGCTTAGTGCTCCCAAGTGTGTGATGATCTTTGAATCAGAGATACCCCTGATGACAACCATTAACAATTTAACCAACTATGTGAGTTATTACACATGTCCAATCAAAACAGCTCATATTTCATTATCTTGAATACTCACAATGAAGAACTCATCAATCAGCTGCTTAAATAAGATTATTCCCCACCCCCCGAGATTATTCAATGAATAATTTTTAACAACAAAATTAATTCCAGAGAAATCACTCTCCCTTGAGACAGAAAAAAAATTAATGGGAAAATTAGTTTAATGCATTATTCATTGTGAGTTATTCACCTATCTCCAATCTCTAGACCTAAATAAGTAGAGGATTATCTTGTGGTTAAAACACAGGACTGGACATCAGGAGACCTGGATTATGTTCCCACTGCTGCCCCAGCATCAAATTCACTGAGAGTATGTCTTCACTACCAGCTGGATCGGCAGGCAACGATCGATCCACCGGGAATTGATTTATTGTATCTAGTCTAGACACAATAAATCAATCCCCGAGCAGACTCCCATCAACTCCTGTACTCCAGCTCAGCGAGAGGCACAGACAGAGTCAATGGGGGAGCGGCAGCAATCAACTCACCATAGTGAAAACACTACGGTAAGTAGATCTAAGTACATCAACTGCAACTATGTTATTCACATAGCTGAAGTTGCGTAACTTAGATCGATCCCCCCAATGTAGACCAGGCTGAGTGTAAGCAGGCACAATTCCAATTCATTTGTCCTTTCCTGCATAACCTATGGCAGAGCATGTCACCTTTCTGTGCCTCAGTTTCCCCATTTTACAAATGGAGACATCAGTTACTCTACCCTCACAGGATGTTGGGAAATTTAAAGCTCTTTACAGACATGGATGAACTGCGATCCTAAGACAGAAGGCACTCCATACAAGGACCCCTTATGAAAAATTATCTGTCTCCTTTCATTAGACCCATGATATTATTGGGAGATCTTCAGAAGTTTCTGTACAGATCATTCAAAATACATTAAAGCCCCTGATCTTGCAAAGTGCTGAGCGCCTTCAATTTCCAAAGATCTTAAGAGAGGATCTGTAAGCAAACCCACATGGATTTTTTCCCAAAGCTCAACACAGAGCTCGATTTTTAGTTATTGACCATGGTGAATTTTGCACTGAACCAGTATGAGCCCAACTGATTTCTCCAAAATCTTCATCTAATAACAGTCAGCTAGTGATCAAATGGCCAAGAGAAGCCAAGACTTTTCTTCTTGTAGAAACTGTTCTCCAAACTCTACCTTCCCCCCACAAAGAGTCGGAAATGGTTTGAAAAAAATATTCCTTGTGCTGAGCAATCCAGTCATATTCAATTCACAGTGGTTCTCCTTTTGTCAACTAATCCTTTTTCAGTTCTTGTTAACCAGTTTATATATCAGTTAGGCCCAGAGTCCTGATTAAATATAAATAATTCATTCAATTATTGCACCACTGACCACTCCATTTCCCCACAGCAATACAAGAGGTTGGAGATGCCAAAGCATAATACGATCTGCTCTGCAAGGAGAATAAAGCACCCCAGGTACTTTCACTTTAGCTTTTTTTTCTAGCTTGAAAATCTCCTGTGCCTAGCGGTACATGAGACAACCCACTTTTCCCACTGCGGTCTATCCACAGCAAGATGTTTGACTCCATCATACATTGGCTCCATGATAGCAGCATCCTTTCCAATCCTCCTGCAACAGCTCATTCATTATCCTCCAAGTGTTCTCTTTCCTCTAAGTGGGATCCAATCTAAGACCTACCTTGTGCTTCTGCTACAGGGGAGCCTGAGAGTATGGCCATAAAGAAACAGCTACGGTGGTTTAATTACTCACTGTGCAGTCCACTGACCCATGCGGCACAACACTTCCTCATTGGTTACATGATCTCTCCCATGAATTTCCAAAATTCTTCTTAAACAACGCTGGTGGAGTTTCATTCAGCTTCTTCTTGTGTACTTCCACCAGCTGCCACCTTTCCAAGATGTAAATAGTGTTGGGAGGACAAAAGTGTTGCACAATCTCATTTTAGCGTGTAGATGTATGTGCTCCCACTTCCAGGTGTTTAACAAATGGGAAAACGATGCACTGGCTTTCTCGATTTTTGCCTTCACTTCCTTAGTGAGCTGGCCATTAGCAGATATTGTATTTCCAAGATAACATCATCTATCAACTCTTTCATACTCTTCTCCATCAATCACATATCCACCCTCACTGGACCTCCTGATAGGGAGTTGTGAGTCAGGCTAACAATCTGGTCATGTAAAAATGCTTTCTGTTACAGAAACAATTGAGGCTATGTCCAGAGGTGAAAGTAAGCCAGTACGGTCCAGTATGGTGTACTGGCAAGAGCCAATACACAGCCGACCATACCAGCAGGGGGCAGCTTCCCCAGGCCAGCGATTTAAAGGGCCCAAGGCTCCCAGCAGTGGCCCAGCCCCAGGTCCTTTAAATCTCCACCAGAGCTCCTCTGCTGGAGCCTGGGGTAGTGGTGGTGGCTGGGACCCCTGGGGCTCAGGTGGCAATTTAAAGGGCCTGGGTCTCCCAGCCACCGCCACAACTACCGCTACCATGGTGTTCTCAATTTAAAGGGCCTGGGTATTTAGAGGGCCCACCTCTTCTGGTTGAGGCCCCACCCCTCCTCTTCAGGACTCCGGCATACCGGTACATCCTTTAAGTTACTTTCACCCTTGGCTATGTCAACACTATGGAGCACAGCTGTACCACTGCAGCTACACCGCTGTAAGGTCTCCTGTGTAGCTGCTCTATGCCGCTGAGAGAGAGCTTTTTAATGGAAATTTTTTCCATTAAATCCCATTTTTGGCTGAACATTTTTGACCAGCTCTACTTGTTTCATGCTGCATGATGCCCCAAACTACACCTCTTCTGCTACTTTTGTGCGAGGCATTGTATGCTGATTGTCAGTCTGCTGCTCTCCACTACTGAGATGACTGCATTTCTGTGGTGCTGCATGCCTGTAGCTTGTTAAGTGCTGCAAATAAATGAGCTCCTCCCCCCTCAGACAACTTGATAATTACAGATAATGGTCAGATCCTCAGCTAGTGGCAGTCATCAGAGCTCCATTGTGACCTTCTATGCATAAGGTCTTATTGGTAGGGTGACCAGATGGCTTGATTTTATAGGGCTAGTCCTGATATTTGGGGATTTGTCTTATACAGGCGCCTATTACCCCCAACCCGCATCCTGATTTTTCACACCCACTATCTGGTCACCCTACTTATCGGTGAAACTGTACCCAGTGCAAGATTTCCAGACAATCAAGTGTATCAATAAGGCAGGCAAAAAGGAAGTATGCACCTTGGATAGAAATAACTGACCCACATATAGATAGAAAAACAAATGCATTTGCAATTAAATCTTGGAGGGAGGCTGTTTGTCCTCAGCAGTTCACTTTTCCTTTGGTAAAGTCCCTTCTATTAGCCAGTGACCCTGGATACATATCTGGCTTTCTTTTGTCAAAGAAAAAAAAAATCTGTGAAAAGTGGGGTTGGGGGAGGACAGTCTCCCATCCTCCCATGCCACAAAGTCAGAACGTAATTTCCAAGAACGTTTGCACTGATGCTCTCACATGAAATTCACATTCCCTGGGACATGGAATTTCTGGGGACTTCTTTTTCTGTCAAGGAGAAAATAGCAAGAGGACAAAGCACAACAGCTGAATAATGATTAGGGAAGGGAATCCGCCTGGCAGCCTGAACAAGGAGGGAAATGCATTGCCAGACATGATCGCAAAATGAAATTAACACCTTCTGCTCTCTAGATCCCTTTCCCATACAGCTGACTCCCACTTCAGTGTCCCCTGATCTCGTTTGTAATCTTCTTTGACACTGTGAACACACTTTTCCCACAGTAACTGAGGATACTGTGTCGCCTATCTTCAACAGGCACTGCAGACCTAGACTTACGCGTTTATTTAACATTAGCAGTGCAGAAAAGCATTGTAATTGGACTGCTTCTATCACAGAGCCTTGTGCCAGCATGGGGAGAGGAGCGAGGGTGCGAAATCACAAGATTGCAGACAAGAAGTGTCCAGAGGACAGCTGCAAAATGATTGGTACATAAAATACAAGTTTACAATCAGAATTCACTTATGAAATAGGCCCAAACCAAAATGCCGTGGCCCTGACCTTTGGGGGAGTTTGGCTGTTAGTCCGACCTTCCCACTAGACCTGTATGGAAAATGATTTTTTCCTGTCCCATGAAAATTCTCAAGATTCTGGCAATTTTTCCCATCCTGAATCAGGACAAAAAGTCGAGATTTCAAATATTCTCACAAACTGAAAATCCAAAAAAAAAGTTCAGGACAATCTTTTAAAAAAATTTAAAGTATAATTAGCTTAAATTTTAAACCAAAAAGTAATTTTGAACTGGAAAAAGTGAACACTTTCTTTTTGAAGATGTCAAAATGGGACACTAACAATTTCAGAATTATGGGTTTCAAAATTGTTTGAGTCAAGAAATTTGTTGAAATTGACCCTTTCCCACAAGAAGTTTGTTTTTGACATGCCAGTATCTTTCGACAAAGATCATTTTATTGAAAAAATTCTCAATCAGCTCTACTTCACATCAGACCAGACTAATGTACTGACCCAGAACACTAAAGACTAACATCCACAGCTCTGGGGGATTTAGGCTTTGATTTCAAGCTCTCTGCAGCTGGGCTAAACCAAAACTCTGGATCCAAACGCCACTGAACACCAGGAAAATTCTGATCCAGAGCCAAAAACCTGTTGCTCAGGCCCATCTCTAAATAACAGAGAGGAGTATCTTTATACTTGGGTTGGCTAAGTGCCACATTTCAAGGGATATCATGACTCAGAGGAATTCCATCCAGAAACTTAGCTCCAGAGGGTGGGTTGAAGGAGGCAGGCTGGCCAGAAGACAAGGTCCTGGCCCTAATGAGAAGGAATGAAAGAAATGAAAGACAAATGGGTAAGGTAGACGGAATGAAGACAAAGAGGTTGATCCTGCCCTACTGAAGTGATTGTGCTATCTTTGGCAAATTTCTGATTAAATGATTAAAAAGAATTCTCTACCTCAAGCTCCCATCCATAATAGGTCCTAAAGCACTTAGGGGACCAATTCAAAACCCACTGAAGTCAATGGGAAGACTCATCAATTTCAATGGATGCTGGATTAGGTTCATTGGGCAGGGCAATATATGTGTTCCTTCAAGAGACTAGGGAAGTTTTTAATGGCAAAATAAAAGGTGCAGTGGAGAATTTCACACAGCTGAAATTATCCATTGGATCACGACTGTTCGTTTTAAATAAAATTATTCACCAAAACAATACGCCACGTTAGACTTTTCATCTGGGAGTATTAGACCTTCATACTTTTTGGCAAAGGTTTAAGGCCATAAATCAGCCCTGTTGTAGCCAACAAGGAGAAGTATCTTTCTGCCTGAAATGACCCAAGTGTTCCATGAAAGACAGTGGCGTGGTTCAGAGCAGTTCCCTTTCACAGTAATATCTTTACAAACTGCTTACAGTCACTTAGCAGTGTCATTAAGCATTTTTCAGCAAACGTTTTATTATGCAGATTGGAAAGTTAATCAATTAATTAAGCAATGTGCAGCACGTTCTGAGCAGCTAGTTCAGCGCACACAGGAAGAAAATCTACCATACTCTTGCTTCCTTCTCCTGGGCTCTTAAACATCTTAAACATCACTCTTCTCTTCTGCAGACTAAATAAACCTAGTTCCCTCAGCTTCTCCTCATAAGCCATGTGCCCCAGCCCCAAATCATTTTCGCTGCCCTCCGCTGGACTCTCTCCAATTTGTCCACATCCTTTCTGTAGTGGGGGGCTCAAAACTGAACGCGATATTCCAGATGTGGCCTCACCAGTGCCAAATAGAGGGAAATAATCACTTCCCTTGATCTGCTGGCAATGCTCCTACTAATGCAGCCCAATAGGCCGTTAGCCTTCTTGGCAACAAGGGCACACTGCTGACTCATATCCAGCTTCTCGTCCACTGTAATACCCAGGTCCTAGATACAGTATGACTTTACATAGAGTAACACAGTGTTGCCATACTGGAGCAGACCATTAGGCCATCGACCCCAATGACCTCCATGAGTGGCCTATTCTATAAACAGGTAGAGCAGGGGTCCCCAAAAGGTTTGCCAACTTTCTACTCACACAAAACCAGAAATGTTTTCCCCGCCCCCTGATCCGCCCCTCCTAGAAGGCCCCTTCCTACTCACTCCATCCCTCACCCTCTGTCACTCACTTTCCCCACCCTCACTGACTCGCTCATTTTCACCAGGCTGGCTCAGGGGGTTGCGGTGCGGGCTCTACCTGGCGGTATGGGCTTCGGGGTGGGGCAATGAGGTGGGATGTGGGAGGGGGTGAGGGCTCTGACTGGGGGTGCAGGCTCTGGGGTGGGGCCAGACATGAGGGGTTTGGGGTGCAGGAGGGTGCCAGGGGATGGAGCCAAGGGGTTCAAAGTATGGGAAGGGGCTCCAGACTGAGGAGGGGGTTGCGGTGTGGGAGGGGTATGGGCTCTTGGCTGGGGATGTGCGTTCTGGGGTGGGGCATGGAGTTGCGGTGGGGGGGGGTGAGGGCTCCAGGCTCTGGTGTGGGACTGGGNGCTGGGGCTGAGGGGTTCAGAGGGCGGGAGGGGGGATCAGGGTTGGGGGAGGAGAGGGGGTCAGGGGTGCAGGATCCAGGCAGTGCTTACCTCAAGCAGCTTCTGGAAGCAGCAGCATGTCTCCTCTCCTATGTGGAGGTGCGGCCAGGCAGCTCTGCACGCTGCCTCGTCTGGAGGTGCCACCCCTGCAGCTCCCATTGGCTGTGGTTCCCAGCCAATGGGAGCTGCAGAACTGGCACTTCGAGTAGGGGCAGCACACAGAGTCCCCTGGCTGCCCTAAGCCTAGGAGCCGGAACGGGGATATGCTGCTGCTTTCGGGAGCCACAACAGGCAGGGAGCCTTCCTTAGCCCTGCTGTGCCACCAAACAGACTTTTAATGGCTCAGTCAGCGGTGCTGACTGGCCGCCAGGATCCCTTTTCAATCAGGCACCTGGCAACCCATCTCCAAACTGTGGGATGCAGCCCCATATGGGCCATCCAGCCCCTCCCTGTCCCCTGCTCTGCTCTGGTGCGGCCCCAGCTCCTGTCACTGTGCCTGGCCCCAGCCCCAGCCCCGCCCCCAGCCTCAGCTCTGCTCCCACTCCCAGCCTCGGGCTCTGCTCCTGCCCCTGCCCCACGCTCCTGGCCCTCTTGCTCCTCTCCGCCTCTGTCTCCCCTGCCCCAGGAGCCATGGCCTCACTTCCAGCCCCGGCTCCCAGCAGGGAGAGTCGGGGGGGAGGCTCTGAAAAGTTTTGGGACCACTGATGTAGAGGAAGCAACCACCAACAACCTCCCAAGTAAACCTAGGGCCAAATCCTGTCATCTTTACTCTGATGAGTGTTCCATTGAAAGTAAATGAAACTTTTCACCAAAGGGAGGATTACTCATAAATAAAGGTTGCAGGGTTAGGGCCCTTGCTAGCTGTCCAGTGCTATATGGGGTGATATGTGTGTGTGGAGGGAAATCCCTTCTTATACCCAGAATCATGAGCTGTGATTTCCTTTGTCGTGGCCATAACTTGCAAAGCTGCTAAAGCTATTAGCACTCATAATGTTTTCCAGTCCTTTCCTCAAATTCTGCTGCACAGTTTGCGCACAGATGATGCCTTGTGGTTCTAGATCCCATGAGTTAGCTACACACTTTTTAATGAAGAATTCCCTTTAGTACATTTACAGCTCAAGTTTCTCCATGGCCTCGCAAGGTAAAGAAGAGGGACAGAGACTAACTGTCTTCATTATACTCTTATATACCTTGTTCAAACCCCGCCGTGCTCTCTTTGCTCCCCAAACCTCCACAATCCCTGCAACCCTTTAAAGCTCACAGTGAAAATCTACCACTGCTTGTCAATTTTCTGCAATTTTCCCCAGACATTGGACCCACATTTCAACTGTCTCCTGGATTTTTCCTAATGTAGTTCCTGCAGGGACCTTGTTTGTGTTACCTTTCCAAATAGAGAGTTAAATCTACCCCACAGATGGCTACTGAACCCTCTTATGTACTATAGACTACATGAGAAAGAATAAAAAATGGCAATGTTTTGCCTCCATGGAAAAACAGCCTCCTTAGGCAGTCTGCTAATTCATCATCACCCATCCTTCAAGGCGTTTTATTGCAGCTTTAATACCTTTTGTTTCTGTGGAAATGCAGGTTTGCCTTTCTTTTCTCCCTGTAACATGGCAAAACAGAGAGAACAAATCCCCCCCACCTCTGATCTGACAGCTACAAGTGTCACTAATAATACTTCACTCCTTGCTGCCTCCTGATTATATCACAAGAAGAAGAACTGATAAAGGACGCCAAGAGGCAATATCCCCAGTAAAGATTGGGAGCAGCAGGTAAATTTGTACAATCTGCTTTGAAGTACTGATGGCTTATCAGCAAGGTTGTGAAGACAGCATTATATACCTGGTTAGGGACAGACTGAATAATCAAACTAAAACAGAGTCTTATGTAAATAACTTATCAGAAGGTTATTTCTCTGCACTACATTCTGAATTCGCAGGCCAGCTCCCTGCCCAAATATCTGAACTAGGTGCTAGGGAAATCTACCAAGACTCTCCCCGCAATGGCTGGAATCACACAAGCCTTCTTAAGAGGTCCTGTCTATACCATAGGACAACTGGATGTGCCTGACACAGTGCTTGGTGGGTAATGCAGCTAGTTGCCACGAATCCTTAGTGTGCTTTAACCTTGTGGTGTCTAGATACAAATGGTATTTAGAGCCAGCCGTGCTAAAAGTGGTCACAAACTCAGTGATACAAACTGGGTCCCCTATCTCTGAAGCAGTTGGCATAGGGATGGGGTTGAATTTCAGTCTGAATCCTGAATTCTTATTTTGGAACGCTGGTTAGAAGAGCTATTCCGTTGTTTCTAACATTTGTTTTAGGACAACCTGATGTCACTCTGAGTAGCTGATTCCAAATGTGTCAGTTCTGCCTCTTCAACAGGACAAGAGAAGGCCAACTCCATTTGCCACAGATCTATTTGTTTTCTTGCAATAGTTATACACTTTAATCCCATACCACTAGTGTGTTTGCACTAGGAGCAGGAGAAATCACCCTTTCTTCAAATCCTTTCTGAGGTTCCAAAAAAGTCTGGCATATTTCCCCCCTATTCTCTTTCACTTTCACTAGACCTCTATTTTTGGCTAGAAGCTGAACTATATTGTGAGACAGGCTTCCTCAACACCACCACAAAAGCCTAATTGGAACCAAGATGTTTCAGAATTCTTGTGAGAAAATTCATCTTCTTGAAACCACCAGTTCGAGAGTGCAAAGCCCAGAGGTTCAGAGGAGGCAGCTAGCTCATTAGGTGATTGGTCAAGCCATATAAAAACTGCTATTTTTTTGGTTTGCCTTCCTCTGGTTCAAACCAGAGATAGACTCTAAACAAAAATCTTTGATCTGAAGAGTTGCAAACTTTGGGAATGTTTCCAAACTTTGTGACTTCAGCGTCTCTCTCTAATTTAAACTTCATTATGGTTCAGCCTGTGGCACTTGGTATGAGCTTTACATTTCCAAATGAATCCAATACACAACAGGGTGAGATCTCCAGAATGCAGTCACCTCCCAGCACTTTTTCTGAGAACCTTTTCCATGTAGCAACCACCTTTTCTATACCGAGCATATCTCATTGCTCCTGCCTCTCCTGGATCCTTCTCCCATTAGCTGGGACTACTATCCCAGTTAGCAACATGGGAAGAGGAGGATGGTCTTGTGTCCTGAACACCTGCTCATTACCCTCAGGTTGCAAATCCTTATTCTAAGGAGCAAGGAGGGATGCCACTATTAAAGGGGCTAATATTCACTCTGTTTTGAATGTGTAATGGGGCTCTGTGGCTCAACCTGAATTTCAAACCAGCTGGCTGATCGTGGGGCAAACAGCTGCTTTATTTGTCAGGCTTCATTGTCTGTTCACTGAACAAAATTAAAAAAAAAAGTCTAAATGAATCTAAAAAGCAAATACATTTATGTCTTTAACTTTCCCCCATGCAATCACACACACACATCCCTCATCACTTTAATGAAGTCAGTGTTAATTAACCCAATTTAAAGCCCCTCCTTTGAATAACCTAAAAAAAAGCCACTTTTGTTTTACACTGGTGAGCTACATTATGTATATCTCACAGCATGCTATGAAAAGGCAACTTGTCGTTTGGGGGGGGCATTACTTTACTGTGTGCAGTGTACAGTCTGTCTCTATACTGATGGCTGATGAGAGAAAGGGCCACTAATAAAGGAAAGTGTATAGGGTACAGCATTTGCCTATTTAACTCAATGGGAAAGTAGGGTCATGGAATTATAGGAGCCCTTTCAGCAGGCTGGGATAGGACCCTTTTAGAAAGGTTAGACTATACTCTGAACACAGACAGGCTTTGTTTTCAGTGTGTATATGTTTATTTGATAAAGAGCAGTTAGAGTATTTATCACATACCAATGTTAAGGGGTCTCCTTTCCTCTGGTCCTCACACACACGACTCGATTTCTCCTCTCCACTTACCAACCATGCCCCCCAGAACATGTCAAACCCCAGAGGACCTGCTGCAAAAGCATTTTTTTAAAAAAACAAGGTTGTATCAAAAATGAAAAGTGGAGCTTGTGAGTCCTGAATTGGTTGTTAACAAGCCAAGGGGAGATTGACATGCCTCCACAAAACTGACTCCTGGGAACTGTCTAATGTGATTTCTCTCTCGATCTGAATTACAGAACTTTAAGATTATTAAGACTAAAAGCATTTTCAATGTTTGATTTTCCTGTTCGGGCTGTTGTTTACTTGCTTTTTTTGCACTCCACTCAGCTTGTTGCAGTGTGAAACTAGGCTATGTATTCATTGAAAAAATGCTTTGTGTTTTTACACTGAGGTTATTAACCTGATATAAAATTGTAGGGTAGATGGGGCACTGTCCTTAACGTGGCTGGCCAAGGTAAACTCCAGGGAGGAGAGTTTAAGGCTGACCTCCACCAGCTGGACTGAGATTAAAAACTACAGTATTGCCAACCCCAAGCATTCAAAACTCATGAGTCAGGCATAAAAACTAATAAGACTGTCTTTAAAATGATGAGATTTTTAGAACAAACTTCAGTCTTATTTTATTTGTTTTCTGGTTTCGGAGCCTTTAGGGTTCAGTTGAGCCATGTTTTCAGGCATTTCTCTGAAACCATGAGAGTTAGATTTATTTTTAATGAAAGCTGAAATTCTCACCTAGTCACAGGTATCCAGGAACTGAGGCTTTACAAAAACCATCAAATATTGTGAGACTCATGACAAAAGCATGAGAACTGACAATACCAGTGAATTGATTCCACCAGGATTTTATATCAAGTAACCTCCATATAAAAACCACATTTTTTTTCCTGTGTAGACAAAAACCTATATTATTCAATTTTAAAGAATTCTTTGCAATGATGATTTCTGGCTTCCCCTGTGACATATCCTTTTGTTTTACCAATTTCTTCCCCTCCCCCTCCCCCAGTTTGTTCCTTAGATGTAAATCTGGTTATGCAGATTTCCAAACTAGCTCACAGGCAAAAGGGTCACTTATAATATTTGAAATTATAGAAGACCAGAAAGGTTGCCCGTGTCTCTCTCATTACTTCATGCAACTGCCCTGGAGCAGATCATGCTTGTTAAGACTGTCCACTCTTACCGTGACATACTGCATATACTGTAGCATGGTATCTGCCTTTCTTCTGTACACCCTCAACATGTACGCATGGTCTCTTTATATGGCTTTGGGAGTGATTTTTGAAAGGCGCTGAGCAGTAATTGGAGTTGTAAGTGCTCAGCACTTATGAACATCAGGCCTTTTGTCTTCAAATCCCAGGCATTCAAACATCATTAGTCTGACCCATTATTTCCTTGGATTCTCTGTCTGTATCCAGTCATTATCTCTTGTCTTTTACTTAGATTCATAGAATCATAGGACCAGAAGGGACCTCTAGAGGTCATCTAGTCCAGCCATCTGCACTCTAGGCAGGACTAAGTATTATCTAGACCATCCCTGACAGGTGTTTGTTTAACCTGCTTTTAAAAACCTCCAGTGTAAGTTCTGTGGGGCAGGGATCATCTTTTAGTTCTGCGTTCATGTAGTGCCTAGTAGAATGGGGTCCTGGCCCCTTACAGGGTTCCTAGTCGATATGACAATTCAAATAAATAAATATATAATAATAAGAGACATTAGGAATCTCTTCATGGATCCTGTTATTTGCCAGTTTCAGCTCTTTACCCTGACAGATCCAAAAGCTTTGCAGTCCAATCCATAGGGTAAGAAGGGACCGCAATGGTCATCCAGTCTAACCTCCTGCCAAGATGCAGGACTTGTTGTGTCTAAAAACCATCCAAGACAGATAGCGATCCAGCCTCCTTTTGAAAACCTCCAGTGAAGGCGCTTCTACAACCACCCTATGCATTCTGTTCCATTGTCCCTCTGTTCTTACAGTTAGGAAGCTTTTCCTGAGATTTAATCTAAATCTGCTATGTTGTAGTTTGAACCCATTGCCTCTAGTCTTGCCCTATGTGGCAAGACAGAACAACTTTTCTCCATCTTTTTTATGCCAGCCTTTCAAGTATTTGAAGACCCTTATCATGTTCCCTCACCCTCCTTAGTCTCTTTTTCCAAACTAAAGTTAACATAACCATCCTTCAGCCTTTGCTCATCTAGCTTGCATTCCATCCCTTTGATCATCTTTGTCGCTTGCCTCTGGATACTTTTCCAGTTTCTCTACATCCTTTCTATACATTGGTGACCAAAACTGGACACAGCATAGGTGCTGGAACTAGGGGTGCTGGGGATGCTGCCACACCCCCTGGCTTGAAGTGCTTTCCGTTATATCCAAGGTTTATAGTTTGGTTCAAGGGCTCTCAGCATCCCCACTATACAAATTGTTCCAGCACCCTTGGGACACAGTACTCCAGCTGAGACCTAACCAGCACCAAGTAGAGTGGTACTATCATGTCCTGTGACTTGCATACTATGCCTCCATTAATGCAACCTAGAATTGCATTTGCTTTTTTTGCAACCGCATTGTATTGCTGACTCAAGTTGAGGTTGTGATCCACCACAACTTCCTGATCCTTCTCAACAGGGCTGCTGCCAAGCCAGCTATTCTCCATTCTGTATTTGTGCATTTGGTTTTTTTTCCCTAAGTGTAGCTCCTTTCATTTGTCTTTGCTGAATTTCATTTTGTTGTCTATAGCCCAGTTCTCCAATTTATCAAGATCCCTCCAATTTTTAGCTCTATCTTTCAAATCATTGGCAACCCTCCTCGCTTTGTGTCGTCTGCAAATTTGATCAGTACGCTCTCTATTCCTATATCCAGGTAGTTAATGAAGATGTTAAACACCGGACCCAGAACAGATCCCTGTGGAACCCCACCTGAGACCTCCCTCCAATCTGACATCATTCCGTTATAAATCCATGCTGGTTGCTAGTGATTACCCTTCATCTTCCAGGTTTTTGAAAATTGAATGTTTTATACATTGCTCTAGTAACTTCCCAGGTACTGAAGTCAGGTTGACTGGTCTATGGTTCCCCGGCTCTTCTTTTTTTCCCCCATTTTAAAGATGGGCATTACGTTAGTCCTTCTCCGGTCTTCTGGGACCTCACCTATCATCTAGGAGTTTGCAACTACTATTGCTAGTAGCTCTGAGATTTCTTCAGCTAATTCCTTCAATAACCTGGGGTGAATAGCATCAGGCCCCACTGACTTGAATTTATTCAAATTGGTCAGAAGATCTCTGACATGTTCTTTATTTATCCTGATCTGCATTCCTTCCCCTTTATTGTCTATGGTAACTTGCTAGTCGTCTGGTTATGTTATTTTTTGTGAGAAATGTACCAGACCTGAAGAAGAGTTCTGTGTAGATTGAAACTTGTCTCTCTCACCCACAGAAATTGGTTCAATAAAAGATAGTACCTCACCCATTTTGTCTCTCTAATACCCTGGGACCTACATGGCTGCAACACCACATACATTTACATATATTCAAAGCACAATGTTTGCTTGCATCAAGTTTACCAGATTGCTCTGTATCAGTGTCCTGTTCTCTTCATTATTTACCACTCCCCCAGTGTTTGTGCCATCTGCAAATTTTATCAGTAATGATATTTATGTTTTCTTCCAGGTCACTAATAAAAATGTTAAATAAATGTAAGGCCCAGTGGGTCCCAAATTGAGGCCTACAGAGTTGCCAGGCAACAGGAAGTTCTGCCTCAAGTAGTTCACAGACAACAGCCTTATGGCACCTGATTACCTCCCTGTCCTATATAAATCCAAGGGCATTCCAGGATGTATCCAGGCCACAATGTGGATCACTAGCTAGCTGCCACAACCACCCTGCATTCTCTGTTCCTGAACTCCCAGTGTTGACCTCAACTCTGACTTGCACTTTGACTCCTGCTTGAACCTCAGAACACACGCACAGACCCCGATACCCAGTACTGACCCTTGGCCTGATCCCTGACCTGACTCTGCCCTTCAGCCTGACCCTTGCCCTGACTATCAACCCTAATTCACAAAGCTTAATATAAACTGGTAGATCAAAATGCTTTAAACGTTGCACTTGAGTTAGAGGGGGAGGGGAAGGGGAAAGAAAAGCCCTGCGTGGAAGCGCACCAATAGGAGCACGGAGATAATTAAGGACCCTATCCCACAAGCCTGTCTCACATGAGTAGCCCCACAGCTATATGCCTGCCAGCACGAACAGGGAAAATCATATTCATCAGTGTTGCAAGAGCAGCCCGTGCATGTTTCAGGCTAGAGTCACACATAAGTGAATGGAGTTAAAGGACCGAATTCTTCCCCACTGTATCTTTAGACCCCAAAACACACTTCTTCTGCAAGATACAAGTATGTGGGGCAACCTGGACAGATGCAGTTGGCAGCACAATTGCAGACAATGTATTAATAAGGCAGAGAGAGTGAGAGGTAGAGCCAAGCGGAAAGAAAAATGAATGCAGAGCAAAGGCCGCAGCATTCTGTCCTGCTTAACATAATTTGAAAGGCCTATCTTTATACAGAATATTTTGAATAGGCATGCATATTTACAACCTCTCTTTCCTTCCCCTCCAAAAATTCCCAGACTGCTACAGTCAATAGCCCTCTGTAAAACAAACTAAATATACATGGCTTTTCAAAGCAGGCATCAATGCACCAAAATATATAATCCTTTAAACCCTTCTGCATCTCAACATTTACTGGGCCTTAGGCAGAAAAAAAAAAAAAAAGGACAAACTCTGCAGTACAGCTGTGAAATATGAAATAAGACAGGAATGAGAACACATTCCTTTCTCCAGAGTAAGTGCATAGTGAGCTGCAAGTGTTTTGATCTACCAGTTTAAATTAGGCTTTGCAAATCAGTTGCCTTTATATATATATATATATATATATTATACACACACACAGCCAAGAAATACTGCTTGCTGAGTGTAGCTCCCCGCTGCATGCAATGGGGATTTGTTCTGGTAACAGTGGTAACAAGCAGAAAGTCCATGAACCAAAATGGGGACAAAGACCCTCAAAGTGCAGTGTTGTTGTTTTGTTCTTTCTACTCCAGAAGAAGCCTCTCTCTTTATTAGGAAGTGAGGCATAATTGTGCAAGAATGGAAGGATGTGAATCATGCCAGAAAACTAGACACATTTCTAAATCTGTACGGTTGAAAGTGATCATCTAATAATATTATAAAGGAGAAACCTAACGATTAGGGAGGACTGACTGTATGGTTCATTTTCTGAATGAGAGCCACCCAAATATGGCCAGATATTTTCAGCCTATGTTCTAGCAGTGGTGTGGATCTCTTCTAGTTCTGCCATGTAACAGACTATGTGCTACTTCTGCTACAGGGATTACTTTGTTTGTTGTCTCTAATCATATGCTACAATTCTAATCTATGTAGGGCAGGGATTGTCTTTTATTACATGTGTATACATGTGTTTATAGTGCTGAGCACAGTGGGGCCCTGATCTCTGACTGGGCAAATAATAAATAATCACCGCCACCAGAGAAGTTCTGTCTATGTAACTACTTATATCATCATGGTATCGGAGCACGTCACAATCAATGATGGATTTGTTCCTGGTGAGCCAGGGAAGTACCATCTCTATTGTACAGATGAGAAACTGAGGCCCAGGATAGGGTAAGCCAAAGTTACACAGGAAGTTTGTGGCTGGGAGAGGAATTTAATCCAAGTCTGTCCAAGTCCAGTGTCTTAACCATTAGACCATTTTCCTCCTCTGGCCTTCCTGGTACCTCTTCTTCTCAGATCAATGAGAACAGAACATGTATAGTGTCCGTTCAGAAAGGAACCAACAGTGTATGGTGCAGTGGGATGACTATGTGAATTTTCTGTAATATTTTTACAATCTGTATGACTCGGCACCCAGTGGGCGCAGTAGGGTTAAAATGCTGCTCCTGGGGCACAGCAGGAGACATGCAGTGTTTGTGGTTGGCTGAGATGATATAAGTGGGTCTTTAAGGACTGGCTGGAACCAAAACTTATCAATGGACGCCCCAATGACTGAACAACTGACACTTAAAACCGGGAGGCCCTCAGCAGATGGAGCACATGAACTCAGCATGGCTTTGCAGCAAGCGGACAGGGGACTGAGGGGTGACAGGAGGCCATGGTAAGAACTGGGCTCACAGAGACAGATCAGAACTTACCTGGGACCAAGACAAAGGGACAGAAAGAGACAGGCAGAGCCCAGATGGATTCTACAGCAGCTTGGTAGGTCCTTGGTGTTGGCCAGTTTAAACTTTGTCTTAACCTTGGCTCCTCTACACTAACCTAAGGACTGCCTAGTGCTGTCCCCCATTTGACTAAAACCCTACTCCGTTTTGACAAGGCTTCATGGAGTCACTGCCGGTACTTGCTGAAATGCATTGATCCCCAATGGGGTTAAAGTCTATGACCAGGAGTCTGCTTCAGTCGGATTCACTGGGCAGAGCTCACAGTGAGGAACAGGAGGGCTGGAACCTAGAGACTCAATCTCAGAGGCTTTGAGGCCATGTGACCTACCCAGGTGGAACAGGGTGACCCGTTGGGGGTCTGGCATGCTAAAAGAGGCTAATTACAGGCTAGGGCATAGCACAGATCCTAGAAATCCATGACATGTGGTAATAAATGAGGCTAGGTCAGGTGATAATAAATGGGATGATGAATACTCCAATATGCAGACAATTACATTAGCATTTCCAAACTAAAGCTCTTACTCCAGAGAGACTTGCACACAGGAAACCAAATTTAAGTCACAGTCATCCCACTTCTTAATGTATTTTTCCTCTTACGTTCTCTAGACACAGATAAACTTTCTCTGATCTGTATTTTATGGCTACTTCCTTGAAAATGGAGACTGCTAGCATTGTGATAAATGGCTTGAAAGACTAGCAGCATGGCAGTTTCTGCAAGTGTATCCCTGTCCTCTGCAGAAATGTTTCTTGGCAACTTCTCAAAGCAACAGCTCTCGAAGGATCATGGCAGATATCCTTAGACCTCCTTCAAGAAATATCACAACAAAGGGATTATTGTTCCTGTTTCTGAAAAGATGGAAGCACATTAGGGTAAAAAATATTGATAAGTACTAAGTACTAACTCTTATTTCTAACACAAATCAGTTCTGGCCCAATTACTGGCTTCCCTCATTCATCAGAAACCAAATTATCACTATCAGTAGTTTTTCTACTGAACAGCACATTTTTATGTCAAAGAAAAACTAAAAACATACCTAAAACATTAAATAAATCCTATCAACTTAAAATCTACCTACAAAAGAACAAATTAAAAACATCAGAACTAATTTAGACATTGTAATGTTTTACTACTATGTAATTTAATTTGCCTGTATGCATTGGTATAAACTATAGATGTCAAATATATGTACAGGCTGAAGAGGGTTTACTGCACAGAAAAAGAACTACATTATCCATGACAATAAGCATTTCTCCAAGATCTAACTACTTATGCATACAATAAGCAGAATATTTGTACTAGCTGATGATGCCTTTAATATTAACATATGCAAATCTCTGGTAGTGCATATAAATAAAGCTGACCAGAGGACAACAATTTCATTTCATGGCAACTTTAAAGGTTTCTAAATTTGTTTTCATTCCAGTGTGGAATGAAAACAAAACCTTTCAAAAACTTTTATTGAAAACTGCATGGTTCTGAAAACAAAAATTTCAGATCAAAACTTGAGCTTTTTGATTTGAGAAGTTCTCACCCACCACAACTGGAGGGGAGAGGGATTCTGAATCTAAATGTGAGATGATCTTAATTCATTACAGAGAATGAGCAAAAGACAATATCAAAATACTGTAGTTTTTGTTCTTCGGTATTTATAATATTGGCTGCATAATGCAATGATACTCTTCTAAAGCTTAACTAATTGCACCAATTAATAGACTCATTTTTTCACTCATTTGAAGTGTTCTTATTTGGTTCACATATGATTGAAGAAATGGAAATGTGGAAAAATTAATTAAAGCTTCCGTGCACAATTTAGTGCTCTGCAGACTACCACATGTGCATGTACACAGGTCTATTTATGTACTGATCATTGTGTCTTTTTCACAATAGGGTACTGTAAATATGTTTTGCATTCCGGAAACGGCTGAAGTGTTTGTCCTAATGGTTGGAGAAAGGACTCTCAGGCTATATTCCCAGCTCATCCCTGATTCACTATTTGAACTTGGGCAAGTCATTTCCTTCAAATTCCTCCTTGAAATTCTTTGCTGTGATACCTACAACTAACAAAAAAACTTGACAACAGCTAAGCTGCTTCTCTGCTGAGACCACTGCTTATCATAATAACCAATAGTGTCTTATTTCCTTGTACTCTCAATATTTGTATGGACCTATTGTCTTTTGTCTTACATTTGGATTGTAAGCTCTTCGAGGCATATGTATGGGGCACAGTGGGGCTGCTCCGTGACTAAAGCATCTAGGTGTTACTGGAATAATGCATAATAGCCACCCCTCAATTTAGCCATCTGTAAAATGGGATAGTAGTTCTCACATCTCAAAATGGGATTATACTTTTCATGATAGGGGTGTTATGAGGCTTAATTATCACCCAAAGTACCAAGATCCTTGGATGGAAGGAACTACTTCATAATTAAAGTCCCCTGAACTAATAAGTGCAAGCATAATTATTGTTAGAAAAGGCTTTATTAAGTTACTCACAATTGAGAATTTAGCCATTTGATTTGCCAAGAAGATTGGATAAAGCTGATGATCATGTCCTTTAAACCTCAACTGGTTTAACCAGCCTGCTCCCTTTGGCACTTCTAAAAATAATCATATCATATAATTTATTTATTAATTTTGATTCATATCAAAATATCCCTTCATTCCTCTGGGGGGCTTTTACAAAAGTTAAAACATACAGTAATCAAATAAATTTGTCCTAGATAGAATGAAATGTCCTTTGTAGGACAAATAGAGAAACATTTTCACAAAAATCAATGAAGGCCCTTCACGAATTTGCTCAAACCAATTGCAGCTTGGAAGATGGCGCCTTTGTCTAAAATTGGTAGCTATCACATTTTATTGCATTATTAAAAGTGACAATTATCTCTGGTTTGTACAATTAGAACTTCTGATATTACAGAAAATAACGAATGCACCACTACTGTTCTGGATGGCCTAACACTAATAAAGCAAACCTATTCTGAATGCCCAAGGCCAGGACCTCAGGGACAGCAGATGGTGCCCGGGATACCCATTCTCACATTAGCATAAGAAAAGCATTGAGTGGGTCACAGATTGCCTGTAAGCAAGCTTTCTGTTGTCCACACAATCTCTCGCCTTCTACCAAATGGGACAACAGCATTGTTTTGGTTTTTTTAATTTAGATAATCAGTGCTTCATTACATAGAGAGAGACCTCATTTCACAATCAAGTCAAGCAATACAGAAGCCCACTTCCTTTGTCACTAGTTGGGCTCTAAATGCTCATCATTCAAATGCTAGGACACACAACAAAAGGAAATGAGCAATGGTTGATAATATGCATTTAAACACTTAGAACCAAATGACCTCTGGATCTTAAATTAGATTTTTTTAATGGCCTCTAATTCTGTATGTAGTCAAATGCAGCTGCAATCACTTGCAAGCACAAATGGTACTGTTTAGATATCCAGCTACCTGACTGAACTCTCAATTCAGACTTGTTGAGATCCTATCATCTGGGGGCAGAATGCATGGCAGACACAAAAATAGAGTCCAGACTCAGGACTCTGAAAACTTGGGGGTCAGGATTTCACCCTCAGTCAATGGACAAATTCCCATTGACTTCACAAGGGCTAGAACTTCATTCTTGGCTCTCAATATTTCTCATCTAACTTTCTGCACTTTTCATGACTTACCACTGGAGGCCCAGCAACACTGAACAAAGCAGCAAGCAAGTAAAAGCGTCACGGTGTCTCTCCCAGGAAGTCCCAGAGTCCATGGTATCACATGCAATCTATCATGAGGTGTTTACATTTTTCGCTATAGAGTTGACTTCCACATTTATTACTGTGAATCATGAAACTCATGAGTAGAATCTGTTCCTGAAACAACCATCAACAGGATATTTTGTGCCCTAGGACAAACTTCCACTTTGCGCCCCTCCCACCGGAGGATCACTTATTATCAACTTTAAAAAACGAATACAGTGAAATCACATCTTACACTGGAGTTAGGTTCTAAGGTCAGCGTGTAAGAGAAAAATCGCGTACAGTGAAAATTACCATAAAGTATAGTACACACAGTATACACTAGAACAGGGGTCCTCAACCTATGACACGCATGCCAAAGGTGCTACATGAGCCAATTTTTTTTTAATGGCAGGCTGCGGTTCCTGGCCACTGCTGAGCCTGCTGCCGGCCCAGGGTTCCATTCAGTCAGCCAGCAGCAGGCTGAGCGGGGCTGGCAGCAGGCTGGTGGCCAGGATCCTGGCTGGCAGGAGCCAGCGGACAGAACCCCAGACCGGCAGTAGGCTGAGCAGCATGCATGCCGTAGGTTGAGGACCCCTGTTCTAGTGTATACAGTGTATACTGTAGTTTATGATAATTTTCACTATATGTGATTTTCCTCTTACGCACTGACCTTAGACCCTAACCCCCTGTCAAGGTTCCTTCCCCACTCTGAACTTTAGGGTACAGATGTGGGGACCTGCATGGATACTTCTAAGCTTAATTATTAACTTAGATCTGGTATCGCTGCCACCATCCCCCAAGCACTACTTTTTTCCTTGGGTAGTTTTGAGGGACTTCACCAGTTTCGTGGTGAACACAGATCCAAACCCCTTGGATCTTAAAACAAGGAGAAATTAATCATCCCCCCTCTCTTCCTCCACGAATCCCTGGTGAGTCCAGATCCAATCCCCTTGGATCTAAAGACAAGGAAAAATCAATCAGGTATTAAGAAAAAGGCTTTTAATTAAAGAAAATAAAGGTAAAAGAAAACCCTCTGGGAGAGATTAGCATACCAGCTACTCTCACAGACAACAGATTCAAAACACAGAGGATGTTCCTATCATAAGCATCTTTCCCAAATCTGGACCTTAGCATCCAAAATGTGGGTGCCTAGCATGAACCTCCAAGCTTAATTACCAGCTTGGATCTTATCTCGCTGCCACCAGACAGGAATTAAAGCACCTGCCTCGCTCTGGTCCCCCAAACTTTCCCTGGAGGGACCCCAAGACCCAGAAGCTCTGAGTCTTACACGCCACGGAAATAACCCATTCCCTCCCCTCTCCCCACCAGTACTTTCATCTCTGGGCTATCCTGAGAGTACTGATGCAATCTCTACATCACAAACCGAACGCCATGTCCGCTCTATTTCACAAAGAGACAAACCCAAAACAAGAAACAGAGATGACCTTCTCCCCGCCATTAATTCCCCTAGGCACACACACCGAGCACCGCATTGAGTCCTCAGGTAGCCTGCCACATACTGCCATGCTCCTGCAAGCAAGGATTCTGTAACCCCCTACCTTCCCGGCTTCTGATCCCCTTCTCTCCGATATCTCAGTACACAATCCCGTCCTTATACTCCGGTAATTATGGTAACATCCAGCCGCCCTGCTTCACTCACTCTCTACTGTCGACTCTATTGAACCTTCCTATTATTTATCACCATTTGCCCCGCATCGGCGCACTAGCGCTTCATACTCACTAAGTCGATGTCCCGCCGCGTTCGCCAGCCTTCCCCGACCTACCTCCCTACCTTGTCCGCTACAGCTACGCGGCCAGTACTCCCCTTCGCTTCCTTCCACTCACCCCCCTTGGAACAGCCCCCTTGACCCCCCGCGAACATACTCCATTTTGTCTGCCACATCTAGTCTCCGCTTAACCTCCACACCCCCCCCCCATGCCATCTTCTCCACCCGACCTCCATCTAACTCCGCTCAAGAGGGGCCACCGACCACCTCCACACTAAGCCGGCCACGTACTCTCATACACTCATCCAAACCCTCTCCGTTCACACCCCCCCGCTTCCCACAATCCCTGTCTGCAGGTTTCATCTCGTTAATCTAACACAAAGAAGATTCCCATTTCGTTCTTAGCCTACCAGAGAGAAAAACCAAACAGTCTTAAAAGAAAACTTTATATAAAAAGAAGAAAAAAGACATAAGAATGTATCTCTGCATCAAGTGACAATACGGCTATTGCTTATAAGAAATATGAATAAACGATCTGATTCAAAAAGATATCCATGAAAACATTCCAGCAAGCTACACACAAGTAATACAACCAAAACAACATAAAGCTATATTGTTTTTCTACCGTACTTACAATTTGGAACAGAAATAGAAGATAGAAGACTTTCTAGCTGACAGACAGAAAAAAGACTCAGACCCAAAAATTCCCCCCAGTTCCGATTGTCCTCTGGTCGGTGTTTGGTTCCCTTTGTTAAACCCTTTAGAGTAAAAGAACATTAACCCTATATCTATTTGACAGTTCCCCGGCAAAAATTAGTACAGAAAAAAATACCCAAACAAAGGAAAAACTTCCCTCCTTCCTTTTGAAACATCTTGTTCTCCCATTGGTCCCTCTGGTCAGGTGTTAGCTAGGCTAGATGAACTTTTTAACCCTTTACAGGTAAAAGAGGCATTAACCCTTAACCATCTGTTTATGACACCCTCGCATAAGATGTGACTCCACTGTAGTTTAAAAAAAAGTTTGGGGCTCCGCTTTTTGGTGCCAGGCCAGTTAGCCAGGTTTGAAATCACCGCTAAGCTCAGCTCAGAGGTTTATGTGTGTTGATGGGAGGGGGGTTATGGCAACATCCAAGTGAAAGCCCAGGTTAACCCTGCAGTGAAGACATACCCTCAAAGGGAAGGGAAAGGCATGGTTAGCACACTCTAGATTTCCCTGTTCATCCTTATTGCCTATTTTGTAAGTTCTATGGCTTACTACTTTGAGATAATGTCAAAGAGAATTTTTAAGTTGAAAGCATGAAGCCCTGTAAGTTTTGCATGGTGTAAACAACAGGAAGCTCTATGTAGAGCAGATCAAAAGAGTTTACAAAACAAACCTACCTGATTTGATAACAGAAGTCCCAGATTTAGTTTCCTATGATTCTGGACACTTGTCCACACTTGCAGCTCTGTAGCTACACTGCTGTGAGTGCTTAGTGAAGACACTACATACAACCAGGAGAGCTTCTGTACTCCACCTCCCCAAGAGGTGGCAGCTATGTCGACAGGAGAAGCCCTCCCACTGACATAGCACCCTCTACACTAGGAGTTTTGTCTGTATCACTGCATTGCTCAGCTGAGCGATTCAGTTACAGTAAGTTTGTAGTGTAGAGCTGGCCTGAGGGGCATACTATGAGTTATTCAGAAGTATTCCGAAAACCACTAGATATTTGTGAAAACTTTCATGGATCTAGAAAGTTCCAAGAGTTTTAACTGAAATACCATTAGTCTGAAAGGGTGGACCAGAAAGTGCTTTCTTTGTTAAATGCTGCCTGTTTCAAGGAATTTAAGTCATCTTCTTAGAAAGCAGAAACAATTCCACAGGAATTAGGCCACACACACACACACACACACACACACACACACATTACAAAGAATGACTAGCAAACATATAACCAATAACCCTTCTTCCGAAGACCATTCATCCCAAACTATTCTACAAATCCTTACAAAGACTTCTGAAGAAAACCAGGACTGGTTTGTGAAGGATAAGCAAACAGACATACAGTACCAGTTGGCATCTTCATCAAAAAGTGTCCATGTCTGCTTCCAAGACAATAAGCACATGCAGCATCTTGCAAGCTTCCTTCTTTCCCAAAAGCACCTGCTTGAGAAGGAGCACCATGCAGCAATGGAAAACAAAAAGCAATTTCAGAAGAGACACTGCCAAAATAAAAACCTTTTTTTTAAGTGCCTTCATCTCTGTGACAATTAAAACATTTTAAGGGTGTTTTAATTGTTTTAAGGGTGACTTTTGAAAGATACACAGAGCAGTGAGAAGCCCAACTCCCAAAACCAACTTGGGCAGTGACATGCAGCCAGCTGGTTTCACTTCTAGATTGGGTTTTGAATGCTGCAGTGCCAGGGGATGCTTCAGTCCCTCTAGAACCCATATTCAGAGACATTTTTAACTTAAAAAGAAAATATCTCATGAAAACAAATTATATTCACATTTGGTTCAGTCAAATGCCTTTAAGACGAAGCCAAAATAAGGGCCTGAGATCTCACCCCTTCACAGAGCTGTCCCCAGACTGTAACACAGCAGGGAGGGGAAGGGCAGGGTTAATTTCCACCTCTCTCTCTCCATCCAATACACAGAATGAATACCTGTCTCCACCACCAAGCTCAAGGGGCAAGCAGAAGATCCAGGCAATCCACACAGAGGCCTTATACTCCTCCCTGCCCCACCCCAATCCGGCTCCTTAACAGAGCAGTTCTGCTGATAGAGCATTATTGACCCTAGGAATCCCCTATGACAGGAGCATCCACAGCATATGATAGAGAGTAGCACTAAAATTCTGCATTGTTTGAAGGGGATGATGCCCCCAACCTACCTCATTCCAGCTCAATAATCCCCAGCCTTGTGGCATTCCAAGGAAGGGGACTCCCGTGCCATGGATATAGACGGGGGTCTTACTGGGACAATAAGGCCCTAAATTCTTGTTTGCCTAAACCATTGACACCTTACTCTTAAACAAAACTCTGACAGAGCTAGTGAAGGCGAGTCATTCAATACCACGCACAATCCCAGCCACAGGCTGATGGCAAGGCAGCTGAGAATAACATATTTATGCACAACACAAACTGGCACAAGGGGCAGAGGAAAATCTTTTGTTGTTGCTGCTGCTCATGTAACACAGTTGTCGTTCTCTAAAGCCAATGTACTAATTGCCAACTAACAGAGTCATCTCATCAGTTTAACTCTAGCAAATACAGACAATATTTCAGCATTACTAGAAAATGCGAGAGGCCCCATCTGAGCAGTGAGAACACTAACCTTCTCTGCCTCTTGTTTAGTGTTCATTTCCCTTAGATTCATAAAATCATAGGACTGGAAGGGACCTCAAGAGGTCGTCTAGTCCAGTCCCCTGCATGCAAGGCAGGACTAAGTACTATCTAGACCGGTGCTACTCAAAGTGGTGGTCCGTGGACCGGTGCTGATCCGCAAGCCATTGGCTGCTGGTCCATGGCAAGTTTCCAGGAAAGAAAGAGAGAAATAATAATATAATTTAAAAATCACACCGGAATTCCACCAAGAATAATCATCAGTCGATAAAAGTCGACAATATTAAATAATATGTTTTCAGAAGCACATATTATAATTTTGATAAACAAAAATGTCTGCCAATTTTTATTTTATTCATTATATTGTTTCTGATATAAATTAATATTACTACGAATGTTCAAATAATATTTTCTTGGATCTAGTCATTTTATACTATCCGCCCAAAGGCACAGCCTTTCAGTCAGTCTTCAGTGTATTTAAATAGGAACCTCTCTGCATGTACGCCACATTCCCATTCCAATTAATACCATGAAGAATGTTAGTTTTTCTGATCTGATGTGTTATGTACCTATGCAAAAACGATAATAATATGGCACAAATATGGTACCGGTCCCTGGGAAATATGGTACCAAACCCTGGCACATTGGGAAAAAAAACTGCCGGTCCACCACATCAGATTGTTTGAGAAGCACTGATCTAGACCATCCCTGACAGGTGTTCTTCATTGGAGATTTTTAAGAGCAGGTTAGACAGAGATTCCACACCCCTCTAAGCAATTTATTCCAGTGCATAACTACCTGACAGGAAGTTTTTCCTAATGTCCAACCTAAACTGCTCTTTCTTCAATTTAAGCCCATTGCTTCTTGTCTTATCCTCAGAGGCTAACGAGAACAATTTTTCACCCTCCTTTTTGGAACAACCATTTATGTATTTGAAAACTGTTATCATGTCCCTCCTCAGTCTTCTCTTCATCAGATTAAATAAATGCAATTTTTTCACTCTTCCCTCACAGGTCATGTTTTCTAGATCTTTAATCATTTTCGTTGCTGTTCTCTGGACTTTCTCCAATTTATCCACATCCTTCCTGAAATGTGGCACCCAGACCAGGACACAGTATTCCAGTTGAGACCTAATCAGCGCGGAGTAGAATGGAAGAATTACTTCTTGTGTCTTACTTACAAAATTTCTGCTAAAACATCCCAGAATGATGTTTCCCTTTTTTTTTGCAATAGCGTTACACAGTTGACTCATATTTAACTTGTGATACATTTTAACTGCCAGATCCCTTTCCATAGTACTCCTTCCTAGGCAGTGACTCTCCTAACCTAGTAGTTGAAAAGTACTAATTCACCAAAACCACCCTGGTACGGGTGGAAGTTTCTAAATATACTTGAACATGTTTCAGCCAGTGAGATTGGTGTAGCACCACTGAATTACAAGAACCATTATCTTAGTGAGGGGTCTAGAGAGACAGACACATGATTTTATGGTTAACAAACAGGATGGAGAGGAAACCAGGTTTCTGGCAATACTGCAAATGGAACATAGCCCATACAAAAGACATGTGTCAACTCTCAGCACTATTCATCAGGCAGGAATTGTAACTATGGCAGCACACAGCAGCCATGCCTTGAGATACTACCACTGACTCAGTGGTGGGTGTCTCTGTGAGGGTGATTCCAGAAGACAAAGGTTCTGTTAGTGCACCTCTCCAGAGTGATGGTCACATTTTGCAGTAAGCGAAGTGCCATCCAATCATGTCAATACTAAGACTTTTCACATTCATTCCAGGCATAAATAGGAGAAAGATCGCTGCAAAGATAATTATAAAATGTCACATTTATAAGATCTTCCAGTGCATGCATGCTGTAGAGCTCCAGGAATAGAAGTGTGACAATGTACATTTTTTTTAAAATAAAAATTTGGACCAGTTCTAATATCAAGTCTATTCTTCCCTGATTGTGTTAGAAGACCAGCTGGGTGGTCTATTAAAGAATGTTTATTATGCACTACATCATAGCTGAAAGGGTGGGGGGTGTTAAAGTTTTAACAAAGGCAGCCTTTCTTGATTATTTTTGTTATTGGAGTTAAATATTAAAAACAAATATAAGGTAGAGACTAGTACTGGGGACAGATTGTTCTACACCCACCTCCTAGAGGGTTTTTATACTTTCCTGTGAATCACTTGGTGCTGGCCACTATTGGAGACAGGACACTGGACTAGATGGACCTCAGTTCTGCTCTGATCCAGTATGGAAATTTTTATATTTGACTTAAAAAGCAACAACACTTCAGCAACTGCCAGGCAGTGGGTCAGTTTACCCATCTAACCTCTTGTCTTGTTATAGAAGATAGAGGCTTTGATTATTGCCCTCTCTGCACTTCTGCATAAGTTAGCCATAGAGGACTAGTCAGAAATTATTACTGAAAATTCAATCATCATGCTCAGGTCAAGGTTCATTGACCTGCCAAGGCTTTTGGAAAAGGTTTCATTAACAAAACAGGAATCGCCCTTAATATCAGGAAGGAGCAAAGACTTGCTGAAGGGGGAGGGGAAGAATTTAATCCCCCAATTTCTCAGTCTCAGGGTTTAATTTGTATATTTACAAAGGGACATTATCCAGTAACTTAGGCTACATATTATACATCATTTTCAAAGCTGTTTCTTCATTACCTTTATTTGTCTATTGGATTAGGCATTTCCTTGGATACACTTTGATTGTAAACTCTTTGGGGCATAGACCATCTTATCATTCTGTGTTTGTACAGCACCTCGCACAATGTGGTCCCAGTCCATGACTAGGGCTCCTTGGCCCTACCGCAGCACAAATAATAATGGACCATACTCACATCCACAAACTGAATCCTGCTGGGGCAGCTGCTCTGAAGGGTTGATTCAGTGCTAAGAGAGCAGCTTTAAATAGCCAGGGCTTCATGGAAACTCAGCACTTCTCCTGTCCAGGGCTGTACGATGGTCAGCAGTCCATTCCATGAACATATATTCCAAGCCAGGATTTAGGGAGACCCTTTGTGATAGGATTGGACAGCTCAGGCTGTGTTTAGGCACTGTCTGCGGGGGGTTATAGCACCAGTATAGCCGACCCAGTCTAAGCCTCTCATATCAGACTCTGTTAACCCCACATCAGTATAAGTCACCAGTTACACTGATGCAGCATATCTGCACTAGGGATTTGCACTGGTGCAGTCACACTGCGGTAGCTACACCAATGCTAAAAACCCAGTGTAGAGAAGACTTTAGTCGAGAGCCAGGGAGCACTACGAGGTCTGCCTGTTTCCTGTAGCCTGAATAAAGGGTTATTTTACATTCGTTATATCAGAATCAGGTCTGTTCTCTACCACTAGGGACACTATAGAGTTCATTGACTTTCTGTGCTGTATGGATGGGATGGCAATAAGTGTACATCTACCCAGCAAATGAAGGTGTGATTGTAGCATGGGATGGTATACCCCATGCTTTAAGATAGCTATCACAAGTAACATTAGTAGTGAAGATGAGGTGACACACAAGTCAGTGCAGGCTAACCACCCCAGTACGACCCCCTGCGGGACTCTGAGAACATATTCGAGTTGCTAGCCTGCAGCAGGATCTTGCCTTTGCATCTTCACTGCTATTGTTACCTGCACTAACTGGATTCAATCTAGTGTGGCTTCACCTCTCCAGGCTACAACATCATCTTATATTCAGTGTAGATGTACCTTAAACCTCTGACAGAGCTGGGTTGCAACTAACTCATAGCAGCACTTTCCCACCCCTTCCTATGCGCTTTCTGCTACTGGGGACCCACAACTACTGAACCTGATTGGTCTTTAAAAAAACAACAACATTTCCACCCTGAATAATTGCACAAAAATACATTTGGAGCTTTCATGAAGGTTCAAACGTAAACCAAGATTTGCCGACCCAGGATCCTGGATTAATACATGATCCTCATGCTTACTTGTACCGTAGGAAAGACATCAGGAGCTACAAGAACTGCAGAGACCAAAGGACCAATATTTAAATCAGAGGGCTACAGTGAGACGTATATTCATTGACAGACTGACTTTAAAAAGATGTGCAAAGTGCAGGACCTAAATTACCTGACCTGGCACCTCTGAATGATACTTCAACATTGCATCACCCTCATTCTAGTATAACCCAAAAGTAGAGATGGTTGGAAGTTTTCCAGCAGAATGTTTTTCTGTTGGAAAATGCCATTTCTTTGAAATCAAAAAAATTCAGAGAATGAAGTTGATTCTGATGAAATTTCATTTAAAAAAAAAAAATCAGAACGGACCATTCCAAAAAGGTCAAAATGGAATTAAAAATGTTGGGATTTCATGCAGAATGGAAATTCCCAATTTGACCAGCTTGACTAAATCATAGGAATTAAATCAGGACCAAGCCTTATTAGCTAAATATGAATGTTAAATATTTACTGGGAAATCACAGTGTAAGGTTATTAATTTTTTTACTAATCAAAATTGATTGAAATCAGAGTGTAAGGTTATTAATTTTTTGACTAATCTAAGAAGCCCTTACTTTTTGACTAATCTAAGAAGCCCTTACTGGTACTTTTGAAGCTGTAGAAAGCTCACTCACACTGCTCATGCATTATATTATTACAAACAGGAGCGAATGGCACTTAACTGGGACCCGGGAGAACTGGGTTCAATTTCTAGCTCTGCAACAGATTCCTGCTATGACTTTTGGCTAGTCACAATCTCTCTGATCCTCAGTCCTCCATCTGTAAAATGGGGATAATACTACTTCCTTTTTACCACCCTTTGCATGTCTTGTTTTAGGCCTGATATTGCAATTCATAGTCATGGGTGGACTGCTGCACATATGGGGAGTCTCCTAGAAGTCAGCACCCACGCTGTCATTGGAGAATCAGAGTTCTCAGTATAAGCTCTTGAGGGCAGGGACTGTCTCTTATTAGATATATGTACAGTGCCAAGCACAATGAGCCCCAATCCTGGCTGGGGCCCCTAGTTGCTACTATAATACAAATCATAATTGTACTTAATCAGGACTTTCTTCAGCAAGGTATGGATCAGCAATCAGCCCATCAAGCTGTTCAGATCCAGCTTCCTTCACTTCCACAAAGTTAGATTCCCCGTCTCCATTAACATTTACAAACATTGACCCCAAAACCACCAATAATTCCATCCTCATTCTCGCAACAAAACCAGAATGAGTTTAAATTACCAACAAGTTGAAATAAAATGCATGAGCAAAGAGCCAATACTCAGCAAGAAAACAGACAGAAATGCCCCAGCAAAACATCTGATATGTTTAGCTTCGCTACCAGTGTCTCAAATGTTTCCCCATCAGTGCACTCAGAGTCTAAACCCACTCAGGGAACTACCATGAATAGCTTGGTGTGCTCTTGACAGACTGTGGTCTTGTAGCCAGAGACAATGGTTAGATTAAGAACCCCCAGCAGTGACAAAACTTCTGGATGTTGATGCAATGGAGCAAGATTTACAAGGAAAATGATCAGGAGTAAATAAAGAAATAAAAATGAAAGGACCTTACAGGGAACCTAGCCCCATTCAAGGGGTTAAGCCTTTGACTAGGTCAACAGCCTCCAGAGTGCTATTAATTCTACACAGACTTGGGAGACTCATGGTTTTATATCTGTGTTTTAGAATAGCTAAAAGTAGTTTATCTGCATAATTTAAGGTGATGTTTATTGATGCCCTGGGGTATTTTAGGGACAATATTGTCTCTGCAGAACATTACCACCCAGCTGTTCTGCCAACTAGTGACAATCTGTTTAATAATACCAGGGAGCATGAAGTCTGTAGTCTGTAAGCACGTGTGTGTGTGTGTGTAGTCCAAAATCTCTGTGAAAATAACCTTCAGGAATGGCAATTCTTCAGGAGCACAGTTTGAGCCAGCAAAGATATGAACAAACAATCAAGACAGCCAGGTAGCTAGATATCAGATTTAATGTATGCTGCTAGCATAGATAAATATTCAGATTTAATTTGGTTATGGAGATCAAACCTCCTTTAAAAATGTGTTCACGTTGTGCAAATAAAATTTGATTCTTTTATTTTAATTTTTGCTCTCCTAGCTTGCACACAATGAGCTGGGATATATTTGCAATGCTCTGGCTGACTGAAGCTATTTTATATATATTCATATCTCTGCAGTCAGGAAAGCAGATGTAAAAAAATTTCACCCCATGCTTTCTGTTACGCTGTGGGAGCTATTGTTACACCATACAGAAATGGAGGTTACAAACCCCTTGTATCATTTGACTGTACACTGTTTACCTGTTGCTGCATTTCACCCCAGTGGTGGCTGCATTTCAGTATTGGGTAAAGTGATTTCAGTGCAATGTGCCAATTACTTTGGCCTTCTCTGTGATAAATGACAATGTAAACGTAAGAGATTATTACCATTATTACTATCAACCCTGAAGGCTACTCTGTGTCAAGGAGAAAGTTTCAGTTATATAAATTCCAATCTCCTGGTTTATTGCCACTGACACTGAGTGATTACTTCATTAGTAAGGCTTAGTTTATACAAAACCCATTGTTGTCTCAAACAACCGAGTTACAACATGATTAAAAGGTAGAGGCAAGACCTAACCAAGCCCCATAAACCATTGGACACAAGGCTCTCCACTGACGGGGAGACACTCCCAAAATAAGGATGCGCTTGGTAAATAAAGTTAGGCTTAGCGTGGAATTGATTCCACTTGCACAAAGACTAGGCCGATGTGACTGGCAGGGATGGTCTTGATAACACTAGCCCT
Organism: Chelonoidis abingdonii; assembly: GCF_003597395.2. Classification (NCBI taxonomy): domain Eukaryota; kingdom Metazoa; phylum Chordata; order Testudines; family Testudinidae; genus Chelonoidis; species Chelonoidis abingdonii. Next base: position 87,371,952 of record NC_133776.1, read on the forward strand.
GCCTCAGTGCAGGGGACTGGATTAGATGATCTACTGATGTCCCTTCTAGTTCTGCATTTCTATGGTTAAGTCCTGTCCACACTACAGATTCTAATCAAGCTGTAAGCAGATCTGAACCATACTGAAACTAGGCCTCCTCACTCAGTTACAGGGCCCGATACTCCTTTCCTCTCTAGATTCCGCTTGGAGCCGGTCATTTTTAAAAACAGATTCTACATTTTCTTCTGAAGCCATGGGCTGCGCATTAAAAGAGCCAAGTCAAGAGCTCCACTCCCAGCCCTCTTTCCCTGGATACCCAGTCACCCCCTTCTCTGGCTGTTGCGCTCAGACCCCCTAACAGCAAAACACAGGCTCACTTTAAATGGCAGATTGCTCTGATGTGAGCCACTATGTGACAACTTCTGTAGGCTCAATGTGGGCTTGAGATTGGCTGGCAATAGCTGTAGGAAGAGCAGCTGATTATAGCAGCAGTAGTATTAAAGGCAGTGCTCAGTGCACAGCATGAATACTTGCAGAAGAGGGAGTAAACCGCCTGTTAACAGAATCCTGCTGAACAGGGAGAGATGGCAAACACCACTAGGGACAGAAAAATAACATTAAAAGGTACTAGAGAGATTAGCAATACAAGTAGAAAACAACAAAATGTATTTCAGCTCAGGAAAATGCAAGTTATCGCCACTAGAGAATACCACTTCAGCATATTCTATCCAGTCCCATATTATACCAACTTCTAGGTTTCCCAACATAGATTCTTAACCAGTATCGCACTAAAGATCAACACTATAAACATCCTCACACAAGCATCAGTGCTTTCCCTGGATATATCAGCTCAGGAAAAGTTATTCTTAGAAAGAAAGAAAGAAAGAAAGAATCTTTCCTTTCTCCAGTACTCAGTAGTAAAATGGGAAGTGTGCTTTACAGACCATTCTTACAGCTCTACAATCAGATTCCCGCAGCACCAGTTTGGCAGTAGGGTAAGCTACAAATGTTGAACTTCTAACAACAGTCATTTTAGTCTGTTTTAGAAATAAAGCAGGACCCTGTGCGTATGGTATAGAGCTTGAACTCGTAAACTATCTTCAAGACAACTTCATATTTTCCTGAGGGATATGAGTAAGATTGAGTAACTGGTTGAAAACTTCCTACTTGCGCCATCTCATTGCTCCCAAAATTATTTCCTCTATCCCATTGTTAAAACAAATACACTCTTGTATGCCTTTACCGATTCCCATGGTATGTCACTGATCAGTGTGACTTTATGAGAGGCCTGGCTGTTGCTCAGTAATGTAACAGCATGCAGATGAAAATTTTCTGGCTTAAAAACTGGATTAAGTTCTAATGCCCTGTTTTTTCATTTTGAATAACTAGGTATGTTGGACCACAGAAATGCAACTGCAGAATTCCTTTGATTTCCCTGTTCTGTATGTCTCAATAAATTAGAGATTGATTAGCTTTCTTCTTTTTTGACTATGGTTCTTGACAACAGCTAGAGTGACCATATTTCCCAAAGGGAAAAACAAGACACCATACAGGGCTGACCCAAGCCCCCCACCCCAGCCGCTCTCCAGAGCTCCCCGGCTGCTTGATGGAACCCTGTTGCCCCCTCCCCCCCGGTCACTCAAATCCCACCAGCCTCCCTACATGCTGGAACCCTGCCTGCCCCCCTGTGCGGGGCTGACATCTCCACTTCCCCACCCCCCACAAGTTCCTGACTACACTGCACCTCACTTTTTTGACCAAAAAAAAGTCAGAACGACAGGACAGGGCTTAAAAAAGGGACTGTCCTAGTCAAAATTGGACATTAAGTGGTCACCCTAGTCGCCACATCTTCACGTGGTAAGAAGCTAGTGGAGATCCACTTAAAGTTAACATAAGCAGAAGGAAGCAAGAGTATATGGGATGGCATTGGATTCACAATCAGGAAATCTGGGGTCACTTCTCAGCTTTGTAACAGACTTCCTGTACAACTTAAGGCAAGTTATTTCATCTATCTGTGCCTTGGCTACCCACTTAAGTAATAATAAAGTGAGAAGATTTTCTACAAGATTTTATTTCAAGCAAAGTCCAATGCACATAAGATCCAGTTACCAGTGTGTTAGTCTAACACAAAGGGCACTAGATTCTAAGTGTTCAAGTCTCTCAGCCATAATAAACAAATAGAAGCAGCCATGGAAGAAAGATTCAAATACAATTAGTCCCTTTTTTATCCAAAATTAAGAAATGGTCGTAAGCTTTCCTCCTCAAAAGTTTAAAGCAATAGCTCTGCTAACCCACCTGATCTACACCAGTGATTACATCCGCCAGTACATTGGTCCCTTCAGTTAAGATAAGCTCATCCCAAGCTGGATCCTTGTACGAACCTGACAATCTTGCTCAGATAAGAAATTGTCAGCCCTGCTGGCACGGTGAGCAATTTCAGCCTTAGTCAGGTTTCCACTAGGCACCACATGAGAATGGGGGAGGGTACGTCATTAGATCACTTGCTGCTGGAAAAAGGGAGAAGAATTTTTCTGTCCCAGACCCGTTAAGTCAGTACTGTGCATCAGCTCCTAAGCATATGCGATTTTCCTGCATGAAGCCTAAGGTGATCTCCCTGCTCACTATCACCACTGGGCATCGTTGTGGCCAGAGCAGGAAATACAGTCTTTGGGTTTCCTCTTTTTAAAAGAAATTTGGGTAAATACAGTAACAAGAATAAAGTGCCTGCTCCCAATACAGTCAATGGCAAGGCTCCCCTTTACTTCAGTGGTGCAGCATGGGGCCCATAGTTTTAATTTTTACTTGTTTCCGCTGAACAAGTTAATCATGATCCCTGTACCTGACATGGCTCTTACATGCTGTTCATCATCTTAAACCACTACTTTAGTAATGTTAGATTAAGATACTGTATTTTTGCCTGACCTGAAAAATAAAACTTTTTTTTTAAAATTGCTGGTAACACAGAGAGAGTTTAAGGTTGTGAGTGGTTTTAAAAGAAACCCATTAAAATTATTCTCTTCCTGAGACTCTGAAAGTGACTAATACAATAGAATCACAATGAGCCTTGAGTGTCTAGTTGTAAAAAAAATAAGTGAAGGTATCAAAAAATCCGGGAATTTCCATCTATCCAAAATAATTATTATTCTCAAAATGTTGGTAGAACAGGTAGCGCCCAGACTACAGCTGTGTGCATGCAGTGTACTATGACACAGGATTAAACAACCTGGCCCACAGGTATATTTTAAGAAGCACTGATAGCGATTGCTCTCCATCCCCCCTCAATCTGTGTACACACACACCCGTCTAGTCCTCCTCACACAAGTGCAGACACTGCCAGCAGAGAGACGCACGCAAGAGCATTTTTCACACTGACACTGCTCCCTGGAGTCTCAGACTAATCAGGTCCAGCAAAATATGGAGAGAGAGAGAGAGAGAGAGAGAGAGAGGCTTGTCCCACTCCGCTGAAACTGACAAGGAGAGTTTTGCAATTGACAAGTGATGAAACTGACCAGTTGCTATCCCGACTCCCTCCTCTCACTACCGCATCAGATCTACTCCCCGGCTTTGTTTTAAACGAGCTGCCTTTCTTTTCCACCCCAGACAGAGCTCTGCAGGGCAAGCTGGCAAGGCAACAAAGCAAATGACAGACCTTCTCTCTCGCCTCTTCTGTGCTGGGGAGGGAACGTTTCCTCTCCTTGACTTTGCCTGTCGCCGCTTGGCAGGAGGAGGCGAGCAGCACAGACGCTTCCTCAGGGACGCTCCAGTTTCTTTGCTGGCTCTCTCTTGAGGCGTTGCAGGATATCTGAGGGCTCATCTGCTCCACATTGCTCGGGCCGGTGGGATTCTTTATTTTAAAAAAATCTATATTATTATTATAATATATTCTGGGGCTTATGGTTCCTGCATCCAGGCGGAAGTGAAACCCTTCCCCCTCCCTCCTTCCTCTGAGCTCAGCCCAGCGGAGAGGAGAGAAGAGGTAATTCCCAGTCCCCGCGCCGAAGGGCAAGCGAGTGGGAGTGGGGATCTGTGTGTTTAAATCTGCACACGGGTGGGGAGGACACATTAGATTGCAGGGTGTTTCCTGCAGACAGGGCGCTACGGCACCAACAGCGCCTCGGGCGTTATTCACGGGAGCCTGTTCCAAGGCAGCTAGGCACGTGTCCCCCGGTCCGCGAGGGGCCTGCAGGGTCCCGCTCCGCTACCGCCTGCTTCGGCGGAGGCGGCGTGTGGCCGGCTGCACTGAAGCCCGTGAGCCGAGCCCCTGCAGGGGGGATGTTCCTCTGCCGCTTTCAGTCCATTCAGCGCCCTTCACCTCCGCCCTGCCCCAGACCCCATCCCCAGTGCCCCAGGCGGAGGAGGAGGAGAGAAGCCAAGAAGGGGGAGGGGGCTGTCGATCTATTTCAGCCCCCCGCCCTGGGTAAAGTATCCTCAAGGGAATGGGGAGGGGGACTTGGGGCTCTTTTCGCACCCCCCGCTACCTGCAGGCTGAGCTCCCAGCGTGAGTGGGCAGGGCAGGGCGGTTTCCCTTCTCCACCCCATCCAGGACTTAGGGCCCCGTTTCTCCCCCCGGGAGCGGGGGTGCTCCCGCTGCAGCCCGCCCGGCGAAGAGCAGGCACCGTCCCTCACCGCCCCGCGGAGCAGGTGCCCAGCCCAGCTGCTTGTTGGCAGGGCCGGGGAGGCGCAGCTGGACGCAGCGATCAGCGGGGCCTGGCAAATCTTAGCCAGACAGCGGGATTCCCCCAGCCGCAGCCTGCTCTGCATAATAAAGGAGCGGCCCAGCGGCGAGGCGCGGAGCTGGAAGCACAAACAGGAGATCAGGAGGCTGCAGACGCTTCCCGGTTGTTTAGCTGCGCTTTGGGTTGTCCCGCTGCCCGCGTTCTGAGCAAAGTGAAGATCCCGATTAGGACTTTAAGGCTCAGGCCACCCCTGTGACTAGGTATTTAAACAACAAGTGGAGATTGTCGTTAGCTGTTTGACAAAGGTCAGTCTCTTTTTCTTATGTCCTGGAGATATTCTCTCCTACAAGTAGGCTGGGCGACAGTCGGTTAGAGAGGGGAAACACACCCGTGTGTGTGTGTGTGTGTGTGTGTGTGTATATAACTGAGAATCATTGACAGGAAGGGCAATTTTCAGACAATTCATGATTAAAACATAAATCCATCTACCTCTTGCTAATTCTTTGTATGGTTTCTTGAATATTGTATTAAGTGTTTGAGATGCACAGGTAGTTTCCTCCAAAAAAAAAATATGGTAGAGTCTAGGGACAACCCAGAAGAGGGCTCCCATGTGCTAGGTACTGTACAAACACAGAGAGAAGCAGCTCCTTCCCCAAAGAGCTTCAGTCTAAATAGACCTGACAAAGGGATAGGGGAAGGGGTAGAACACACAGCAGAGTGATTAATGAGATGGCTGCAAACTTGATAATTGTACAATCAACCACGAACTATTGTACATATTTAGACACGTTCGGTGCTATATTTCATTGCTTCAGTGTGTTCTATGAAGAGGGAAGAGGCATCTGTTTGCAACCAAGGCACCCAAATACTCCTGAAAATCTGGGTAACATTTTCAGAAACACCTAAGAGACCCATCCTCAGAAGTGACCCTAGAGCCCCTGTCTCATTGCAAGTCAAATGCTACAGGGTCATCAAAAGATCAAACTGCTTTATAGAACAGTGTACATAAAATGTATATGCAGAGTATGTAACAAACGTGTGTGTACTGTTTTAGATAAATGGTTCAGATGTCTGTTCTTGGCCCCGATCCTACTTCTCATAGCAGTAAAGTTAAGTGCTTAATTCTTCTGTGCCTTCTATGATTTCCCTTGCAAAAGCAGCAAATTAGAGAAGTTGAAAGAGATTAAGTTACATGCAATTACTGTAATAGTATAGGAGGAAATATTGTAAAATACAGCTAAATACAATACCTTCTTCTGCTAGCTCCTGAGTGACATCCTGTGGTGCAGTTGCTGCATGGCCCATTCATTTGTACCATTTATTTGGGGCCTAATCCTGCAAGCACTTGAGTGGTCATTTTACTCCCTTGAAATGTCTCATTCACTTAAACTGCTGGGTGCTCAGTGCTTTGGACAATCGGACTGTTTATTCAGGTGCCTAAATGAGTATTAGGTACCTAACTTTAGGCTCCTATTTTGTCCTCTGTTTTATGCCATTCGGAGACCACTCAATTTCCAAAAATTAGTGGCACCCAGATTCCATAGTGACCAGCACCTTATGAATATGCAGAACCTCACACAGTATGGTGTTGATATACATATACATATATATATATATATATATATATATCAACTGGCTTTATGCATAGGCTGAGGAGCAGAATCCAAAAGGGAGAGATGCTAACTGATCCGCCAACCACAGCAGACACATATTAAGGGTAGGATTCACAAAGATACGTACGCACTTGAGTCCCATAGCAACTCACAAAATTCCGCTCAGCTGCCACCTAGCCCTGTAGGCATTTAAACTCACTCCACCCCTAAATTTTTCTCCTCTAGGACTGCACACTCACTATGTGCTTGGATTGCTGCCTTCTGCTTAAGCCCCAGAGCAATTCACAAACCAGGAAAGATAAATGCTCAGCTGCCCAAGTCACATATGGAAGCCTGATCTGGTAGGCAGGCTGTGACCACACCCTCCCTTATAGTCTTTAGACTAGCGGCTAGGTTACTTACTCACTATGTCAAGACCATGGTTCAAGTCCTCACTCCTGAGAGGGAGCAGGGATCTGCAGCCTCTTAGGTGAATGCCCTAGCCACTAGCTATGGGATATTCTGATATGGGTCTCCCTCAGTCCCTCCTACTGAAGTTGTTCCACCTTAAACAATGGAATACCAAATCATAACTGAACCAGAAAAAGAGTAGCTTACACCGTCCTACCTCACATAATCCAGTGAAATATAAGGCAATAAAATGAAATCATTAGTTACAGCGTAAGTGCCCAGTACATCAATCGCCATCTCAGTGACTGATTCAGATCCATTGCTAGGCACTCAGCCTATACCGTCACTTCCAAAAAGGTAGGGTTTTAACAGTGAGATGTCAAAGTCCAGAGTCTGGACATGGACGAAGTCTTCCTGTAAGTGTGTATATAATAGACTAGTGCAAAGGGGGAGGGCTCCAATACTGACTGGTGCCTCTGGATGCTACTGCAATACAAATACCAAATAATAAAGTACACACAGTATAAGAGCATAGTCGTTATGATCATTTATACCTTCCTAGCTATAGAGGACAACTGAAAGGCCATCAGTGACTAAGCCACCATCCCAGCATGCTACCATCTATTAAATGTCCATGAGTTCTCTTAAGCGAATGGGGTGCTACTCAATGAGGACAAGTAGCATATGCCAACTGATGACATGGAAAGTCATGGGCCTCCAATGGCAGGTCATAACAGGGGGCTCATGTTTGCCAGTTTTGAAGTTCTGTTTCTTTTTCATTTTCTCAGTTTGTGTGTTTTGCTCTGGAATTCAACTGACATTTTATTTACTGTTTTTAATACAAAGTCATCATACATAAAAATTACATTTTTGCCCCACATACTTGCTATAGTATGAAAAGCAATCTGCTTTTAATAAAACAGAAACTAATCCCCAGAGGAAATGAATGTGCTTAGGAACAATGAGCTTAAACGGGGGGGAGGGGGGGACCACTGCTGCATTTGAAATAATGACAAGAAAGTGAACGAAGACTAATTCCTCTCAAAGTTAGGCAATTTTTCTATCATGTTAGTGATATCCTTAATGAAGAATGATGCATTTATTCACCATCATGTATGTTTACTTTAGCACGACATTTGCACTACACACTAACTTAGAAAACATTTGTTTTCTAAGTTAGTGTGTAGAATGGTGGGTTAGCTACTCACATTTCCACAGCAGGTCAACTCCTAAAGGTTTGTTCAGGTGCAGCTAGCAGAGTGTTATACTTGTAGGAAAGGACTGTTCAAAAGTGGAAGTGTTCCAGAGAGAGTCTTCAGTCCAGCTGGGTTGTTCTCCTGAAAAATCCAGATGAAGGATTCAGAGAAGGCAACCCAGTGTGGGAATCCAAACCAAGTGTTACAGTCTGAGTCAAGAAACAAGGCTTAGCCTGAAAGCAGCCTTTGGCATGTGTCACTTGTATAAGGGAATGATGGCACGTGACTGAAATGAGGTAGAAAGCAATGGCAAGATTGCAGACTTTTCACAACCTAAAGGAAGAGGGGGGAGATTTTTTTGCCTGTCACTGGACACTAGTTGCAAAAGATGTAACGGGGAATACCATGGTTACTTTGTCAGGCCCTGACCCTGCAAAACACGTACACATGCTTATCTTTACTCACTATTTGTATTACAGTAATTCTTAGAGGCCCCAACCAAGATTGCAGAACCATTGTGCTGTATAAGCACTGTATATACACACATTAAGAGAGTCCCCAAAGAGCTTACCCTTTAAATAGGCAAAAAGTGGAGAGGAACAGCACAAAGATTAAGTGAATTGCCCAAAGTCACATCAGGAGAATGGCAAAGCAAGGGACAGAGGCTAGGTCTCCTGAGTCCCAGTCAAAGGATTTATCCACAGAATCATGCTGCCCCAAGTGTGTTCAGGAAAATCAAGACCTCTGGGAACTGCCCATGAGCAGTGGGAAAAGGAAGTGTCCATCGCAGAGTCCTTATTCAGGCAAATCTTCCACTGAATCATCTTGTAATACTCTTGCCGGAGGCTGTTGAACTAACTAGCCAGGAGTCTGGTGTGAGCCAATGAAATCCTATTGTCTGGGTCTCTGGTAACACAGACGGGGTCCCTGTTGATGGCTCAGGAACAGGAATGGGTCGGGAAGCTTGCCTGGCTTGGCTGCTTGTAACCATTCCCACTCTCTTGGCCCGCTTCACCTGGTTGGCCAAGTCTTCCCCCAGTAGCATGGGGATGGAATAATTGTCATAGACTGCAAGTCAATCCTGACAGCTTTAGGAACAGGCAGTTCAGCTGTAGGCAAGTCTACACTTTGACATGAAGGTAAATGGTCACTTGGGCCTTTGGTTGATGTTCCGGTCCACGAGGATTGGTGGATAGCTGACACTTGTGCCCTGTGTCTCTCCACCGGTAACCTCTTCCATCCACTCTCAATTTTCCCTTCCGCTCCAAGGGGATTTGAGAGGTATCTGGCTGGGATTTTGTCTGATGGTGGTGTAATGTCTTGCACCCGGTTGGGTTCTTGGCAGTTGCCTTTATATGTCCCAGTTCATACACTTAAAGCATCTTCCAGCTGATGGTCACTGGGTCGAGGTGAGTACTGGAGACTGGTGAGTGGAAGAATAGGGTGTCTGGGCTTTCTTGGTTGTAGGAGGGTCTTTGGGTTGCCTCGGTTGTAGGTTTTTGTCGTGTGCCCCCTGGTATTCATTCCTTTGACAGTAGCTTTCTTGCTTCTGCACCTCCTCATTTGGCTCCAATCTCCCCATCTCGTGAGATTTGGGTTTTCCATCTTGTATGTACCATGTTATGTCCTCAGGAAACCATCCAAGAATGCTCCATTTGTATAGGACGTGCGTTCGTCCAGGGATTTAACATTGGTTCCTGATCCAGGATCATAATCTTTCCAACGTAGTAGGCATGTCTGGGAAATGACACATCTGGTTTCCACTTTTGGTTCTAAACGCTGACGGGCATGATCCGGGTTATCCCATTCTGATCTGGCCTTGGTTTGAAACAGTTTATAATTGTTCATTTGGTCCTTTGGCATTTCAGCGCCCACTCTGCTAATGTCCACTGAGCTGTGACCTCAGCTGTACATGTACTGGTCTTCAGATGCTTCCAAGGCAGCTTTCAATTTCTAAGGAGGCCTCAGTTCACACCTGCCTGTAGGTGGGGAATTTCTTGCGCTGTGGAACCATTATGCGAAGGGTTGTTGATGGCTGAGCATTTTGCCTAGCCTGCGCTAACTTCAGTTCATGCTTCTCTCTTTTCCCTCTCTTGATTTGTATTTTGTTTTTCCAGTTCTTGTTGGTAGCTGCCTCTTCTCTTCTTGTTCTTTTGTGGGCTGCATCTTGCTTCAGTTCTTTTTATGGCTGCTCCCCTGAGCTGCCGTTTCTTTTTGTGATGCCAGTTTGTATTGTTCTTTGTTCAGCTCACTCTTTTGTTTATTTTCTATTGTAGTTGTTTTCCTTGTTTCGCGTTGTGTTGCTTTTGAGTGTTACTCTGTTCCAGTTTGCCTGGAAGTAATGATTCTGTTTTCTTGTGTTGGGGCTACTTCTGCAGTTTATTAGTCGAACGTGTCTCTGTTGTCTCCTGGTGGTTAGCAACAGAGTCTTTTATCTAATCTTTCACATAAACCAAAAAACCCACTTTTTGCATGTGGTTCTGTGGTATCGACTCACAGTCGGAGTTCTATTGTTTAACAAAAGACCCTTTGTCAAACTAATGGTTCTTGCTTATGCAGCCTAACTGAGAATGAAAGAAACAGAAAAAAAATTTCTCTGGTCTTTCAACCAAACCTTCTTCTGCTTAAAGCCCTAGCAGACAAAGAAAATATATTTCCTACTGGCTTCTGATTCTTATCCACCATTGCACATGTCATAAGCTAAGTCCCAATTCTGAACCTTAGCGTCCAAATGTGGGTCCGCTATGACCCTCAAGCTAATTACGGCTTATCTGATAGGTGCACCAGCCAGAAATTCCAGTGTCTGCTCACTCTGGCTCCCAAAATCTTCCTGGGGGACCCAAGACCAGATGCCCTGAGTCTCACACAAAGGGATCATGCCTTCCCCCTCTTACCCTCCCAGATCTTTCCCGCTGGTATACTCTAGAGATACCCGCTGTCAATTCCTTTAAACAAACGAGAGATCAGGTTCTCTCAGCCTCAATCACGCACCGGAACATGCAAGCTGGTAATCTAACAAAGATTCCCCTCTTGCGTTCCTTGCCTTAACCAGAGCAAAAATAAACAGTTTAAAAGAAAGCTTATATAAGAAGAAGAAAGAAAGGACATAAATATGTCTCTGTATCAAGGTGACAATATACAGGGTCATTGGCTTAAAAGAAAACAAAATGAATAAACAGCCTTATCCAAAAAGAAATACAATTTAAACATTCCAGCAAACTACACATATGTAAATACAAAAAACAATATAAGCCTATTGTCTTCTATCTTTGTACTTACACTTGGAAACAGAAGATTAGAAAGCCTGGAGATAGAGAGATCACTCTCAGAGACGAGAGAGCAACAGAGACGAGACAAAAAACACACCCAAAAAATTTCCCTCCCTTGAGATTTGAAAAATCTTGTTTCCTGATTGGTCCTCTGGTCAGGTGTTTGGTTCCCTTTGTTAACCCTTTACAGATAAAAGAAACATTAACCCTTAGCTATCTGTTTATGACAGCCCTCTCGAACGATCAAAGGGTCCCTAAATACATTTATAGACTACCAAGAGCTCGACAGCAGCCCTTAACAGGAGACAATTAGATCTGCTGAGAGGGAAAGAAAGTTATTCCTGTCATTTTAAATGTTAGTGAATGTATTGCAGGCAAAATGTGCCAGAGCATCAGCCCTGGAGATTGAAATGCTCAGACTATCCATAGGCCATGCACAGCACAGAAAGCAGGAATGCAGGCTTCTCTGTCACACTGCCCCAGCCAATGTATCTGATACCTGGAGGCACCTTCTCTGGAGGGTGTTGGGGTGGAGGGGTTCAGGTTCCTTGCCCCATGTAAACATTGTTTTCTCTGACCCTCTTATAACTTTATTGCACACAGATCAGTCTAAGCATGTTTTCTGTTGCTCTAGGGACTGAAAGTGTTAGCTTACAATACAGAGGCCAGATTCCAGTCTCAGTTACCAGAGTGACACTCCAATCTCACACTGATGTAATTGAGACTAGAATCTGGTCCCCACTTTGTAAGTAAACACATTGTCAATGGAGTCACCAGTGCTAGAGGTAAGAACCAGGCCCTGTATGTTTTGATGCATCCTGGACAGGGGCGGCTCCAGGCCCCAGCACACCAAGCGCGTGCTTGGGGCGGCAAAATGCCTAGAGCTGCCCCTGATCCTGGAAGTCTGATGACATGCCAATTCACAGATGCTCACTGCTGGTTGTGTTTTTGTAAATGTACGCCATACAGTACAAGAACAAGACAGCTCAGTTTACTCTGTTCTAATGGTAATCGTTAGTTGGGAACAAAGACCCTCACACCCAATGCGTGCGGTAACGTGAACAAATTGTTGTGCAATTGCTTCCTGGCAATACCTGTTTTCCACCACTAGATGCCAGTGTTTGCATTAGTAGGAACAGCAACTCTCAGGACAGGAGTCCGGTTTTAAATATTCATGGTTAATGCCTCCTTTTATTCTTGTGGGGCTTTGCTTTTCATATTTTGTTTGTTTAATAAGTTACTTCATGATATGGTGAATTACAAAGCCATTTACTGGACTTTTGCTACAACCAGCAGAATGCCAGGAAAATTAAATGAGGCATCTTCATCGAAGTAATTCTTTTTACATTTTTTATTATAAGCTTAGCAGGACATATTTTGAAAGTAACGTATTTATGCTCCAACTTTAATCACAAAGGCAAAACAGCAACTTCAGCTATGAATTTTCTTTTTCAAAATATATCATAGCTATGAAACCCCATCCAACAGCTATCATCTCCCTCACCCATTTAAAGAGCAATAACTTTTCTACTTCATTTAGATACCAATTCAAAAAAAAATTAAGCCCCAATAACTTCTGGATGGAATGATCCTGCTCCCATTTAAATCAAAGGGACTTTTACAACTGACTTCATTTGGAGTAAAACTGGTGTCAAACAGTGGTTAATTTACAGGACAGAGTCTTTGAAGGATTGTTTCCCTCAGTCATATTATATTCTGGTAAATAACCCTCCATGAGGGACTCTGCTGTTCTTTCATTGCTGTCTCTCAGCCAAGCAAATTAATCCAAGAAACTGATGCACCTTCAAACCATCTTCTGTCATCACCGAGGCTCTAAGAAGAGTCCCACCAGCAACCACAGTGGGATTAGTGCCCTCTAAGCCTGTGGCTGATTTACAAAAGGCCAAGAATTTACATTAGGAGGGTCTGGTTTTGCTCATTCTCAGAATGATGCAAATGAGAAGTAAGACTCTGTGGAAGGTAGCTGAGTTACTGACGTAAGACCAATGTTAGATCAGATTCAGGCCCAAGATCTGTATGTTATTTCAAGATCATAATTAGCAAGACGTTATCTCCTCCTCTGGCTACTTCATGTCCCAAATATCCATAGATATTATGCCCTCCGTAGAGAAAATGTCTAGAACTGGAGTAACCTGCTATGACAATAATGAAGTATCCTAGGAGCTTTTGCAGTGAGCTATAGAGCAGGTGTCTCTCTCTACAGCAGCCTATTAGAGAATATAGAGCTCTGAGCACAGAGAATCCCTGTTTTAGTCAGATGCAGGAACGAGACCTCAGAGTGGTTATTTCAATGCTGATGAACCACATCTTCAGAGACTGATTTTTTTTAAATTCAAACCTTGAGAGAAATGTAGAAAAGTGAATCAAGTTCTTTGTGGGACTGAGAGTGAATCTACTGGTTTAAACATGCTCATTACTATTATTAATCTCCAAAGTACTTACAAACATTTACTAATTAATCCTCATAACATTCCCAAGAGGTAGATACTTTAGTATGTTCATTTGACAGATGGGAAAGCTGGGAGGAGTCAAGTGATTTTCCTGGGCCATAACCATAGAATATCAGGGTTGCAAGGGACCTCAGGAGGTCAGTCTAGTCCAACCCCCTGCTTAAAGCAGGACCAATCCCCAGACCCCTAAAGGATTGACCTCACAACCCCTGGGTTTACTAGGCCAGTGCTCAAACCACTGAGCTCTCCAGCTATCACAGTTAGAATTAGAACTCAGGAGTACCTGGCTCCTGTCCAATGCTCCAAGCACTGACTAGACCATACCTTTCTCTTAGGATAGTGCTCCCAAAATGCCAATGACTCACATAACTCAGCAGTAAGATGGTTGCCAAGTGTAAAGAACAATGTGACAGATCATCCCCTAAGGATCTGTGCACATAAAGGACCCTCTACATGGCAGCCTTCTCTCCGGCACAGAAGGGGAGAGGTTCTGGCATCTCCACAGCACTGTTTCCTTCCTTCTCCACATCCCCTGAAGGACTAAGGTTTTGGGAATGTACATGGGGGAAGGGGAGGCTGGGATGAGTCTGGATGTAGCAAGTTCATCATCTCCTCCACTTCAGAGTTTTCCAGGAAAATTTATACAGTCTGGTCCCTTTTCCTTGTGTAGGGAACCCCTTTTATGGGTAATCCCAGGGTCAGCTGTTTCCTGAGGGCCTCAGAGTTGCCATAGAGAGATGGGAAGGAGCTGCCTTTACACTAACCCAGAATGCCTCTTATCATAAGCATCTTTCCCAAATCTGAACCTTAGCGTCCAAAATCTGGGTGCTTGTATGAAACTCCCCCAAGCTTATTACCAGCTTGGATCTGATGTCGCTGCCACCATCCAAAATTTCCAGCGTTTTGGCCCCCTCTGGTCTCCCCAAAACCTTCCCTGGAGGGACCCCAAGACTCAGAAACCCTGAGCCTACAACAAAGGGAAATAACCCACTTCCCTTCCCTCTCTCTCTCCCACCCAGACTTTCCTCTCTGGGCTAACCTGGGAGTATTGATGCAATCTCTTTACATCACAATACCAAGAAGCATATCTCCTCTATTCCACAAAGAGACAAACCCCAAATACAAGGAAACAGAAGAGATTCTATCTCTCCTCCCCCTTAGCTTCTTCCCGCCCTGGGACACTAGGAGAGTTAAACACAGAGCGTAGTGTTTCCCCTCCCCCCTGTCTTTCCTTTCTCCTTAACCAGAGAAAAACTCAAACAGGTTTTAAAAAGAAAGCTTTATATAAAAAAGAAAGAAAAAAGACATAAACATATTCTCTGTAACAAGATGACAATACAGGGCTATTGCTTATAAGAAAAATATGAATAAACAGTCTGAGTCAAAAAGATATCCAATTTGAAACATTCCAGCAAGTTACACACATGTAAATACACCCAAAACAACATAAAAGCCTATATTGTTTTTCTACCTGTACTTACAAGTTGGAAACAGAAGATTAGAAGAAGAAAGAAGCTTCTCATAGCTGAGAGACAAACAAAAGACTCAGAGTCCAAAAATTCCCTCCCTGACTTTGAAAAATCCAGTTTCCTGATTGGTCCTCTGGTCAGGTGTTTGGTTCCCTTTGTTAACCCTTTACAGGTAAAAGAAACATTAACCCTTAGCTATCTATTTATGACACCTCTGCATTGTGGGGAGGAGGGGGCAGAAGTCCCTACCAGCCTGTTGAATTCCTTTATGCTACTCTAACGGTGCAAAGGGACCTTAGGCATAGTGGAGGATTTTTAGGGGCCTTTCCTTAAAGGTTATTTGGTGCCTTAAATTAATTTAAATAGAATCTGAAGATGGTCCAAACATGTGAACATTTTTGAAATTTCAAAATGGTTTGTTCTGAAGTGTTTGAAATGACCCTACTTTTAGTTTTTTCAAAATTTGTCATGATTTTTAAAAAGTCAAAAACAGTGTCAAATGGTTATTTACATTTTTATTTCTCAAAGAACATAGTAACTAGTTCAATAATGTTGAATATACATATACATTCTTCAAGGCACAACATTTTTCACAAACAAAAAAGAAAGAAATTTTCCACCCACACCTCCAAAAAAAAATTGTGAAAAGTTGTTGCCAAATACAATTTTTCACGAAAAACTGCAACCAGTTTTTCTCAAACCAAAATGCAACATAAATTGGCAACTTGACAAATAAATGCAAGAGTCTGTGAAACATCACCAGCATCCCACCCCTCACACAACCCCAGCACACACACGATTAGCAAACTAAAAAGAAATCATATTGAGCCATCAGCCCAGAAAGATGCCACAAATGTAGTCTGGTGAACAGTGATTAGAGTGTTTCTATCTGTATCTATACTTGCAAAACAAAGACATGTAATTCGACCCCAAACATGGCAGAGGAGGCTGTCATGCAGTCTGGACAGATATTTTCACCACCCTAACATCTAACCTTGCCCTGTAATTAACTGACAAGCCACACACATTTCAGCTGGTTTGGCTGCTTCAACTAATGAGTGGCTCAGGACTCAACTAATGTGGATCCTGAATTACCTGCCGCTCATGGATTAGTCCTTGTGGTTACATGGAGCAAGACAGGTGCAGAATTGTAGTAGTGTGTGTTAAATGGGAAAGGACATCTACACTGGGGGGAAATCGATCTAAGATATGCAACTTCAGCTATGCTATTCTTGTAGCTGAAGTCGAAGTATCTTAGTTTGACTTACCTGGCCATCCTCATGGCGGAAGGTTGACTGCCGCGGCTCCCCCCATCAACGCTGCTTACTCCTCCTGCCGAGGTGGAGTACGGGCATCGATTCACGGATCGATTTATCGCGTCCAGACAAGACACGATAAATCGATCCCCAATAGATTGATTACTACCTGCCGATCCAGCAGGTAGTATAGACGTACCCAAAGAGAGGGCCATGTTTCAATCTGGTGCAACTCACTGACTTTAATCACGCATACTAAATGTTTTGGATGGCTAGCCATATAAGAACAAAACCTTGAAGTTCCTGTATGTTCATTACCCAAGACATAAAATGCTTGACATTTTAATTAAGATCTACAGTATCAATATCACAAAATTAGTTTGAAGTTACAAGAGCAGGATCCAATCTGATTGTAAAAACATGGTTATTCAATTGATGGCCAGCACTCAGTCATAACCAGAGCTGGGCTAGGATCAGGATTCCAAGTTCAAGACTGGGGAAAATAAGAAACCAAGGGAAACTACCTTCTCAAATAATCCTTGGAGGAACTGTGATTTTAGCATGAATGGATGGAGTGCAGCTTGAAAGTAGACAAATGAAAATCCTGCTGCCATAATTTCCCTGTAAGATAAAAGCAGACTTGATCTTATAATACTGGCCTCTGACGTGTGTTTTTATTGGGACTGTCCTCCATATTAAAGAAACAAATCACTCCACTTTTAATATTCAAGATTACTCCAATATGTATGCATTCAGAATTTGTCTGGGCTAATCCTTTCCCGGAAATAAAGTTCCCTAGTGTAAATGTTCAAGGTGAATGGAAAAAGAAAAAAAATTGAGAAGTGATTTTGATTCCTATATCAGATCACTTTTTCAATACTTTTTCTGCTTGTTTTTTTTATACTTGAAATATCTGATTCTTATTTCCTGTCTAAGGAGGGCAATGGCAAGATCTCTCCAGGACCTGATGATGTCAAACAAAATTGTAGCTTCACCTGTGGCTTTTCCTCCCCGCAATTGCAGGTGGAAGAGATTCAGAGGCATGTGACATAGTGAAATCAACTGGAAAAAAACAGATGCCTCTAAGAGCAGAATATGGGCTTAACAATGGAATGAGCTTAACTAGAGGTAGTGCTGTCCAATGGACAGAGCACTAGATCAGAACTCAAAAGACAGGTTTCCAGTCTCAGTTCTGCCCTGGTCTACTGGGTGACTTTGGGCAAATCACTTGTCTTCTCTGTGCCTCAGTTTCTCCCTCTATACAATGGAAACAATGAAACTTACCTCATTTGTAAAGCATCTTGAGATTTACTGATATAAAAGTGATACAAGAGCTAGGTCTTATTGCTGCAAATGGATTCATATGCTGCAACATAAGAACTTCCCTGTACTTAAGTTACAGGGTCACAGATCCTGAAGTATTTCTCCTACTAGTGCGACTGGCTGGTCAAAAATATTGCAGCAAAAGAACCAAACAGCAAATTCATTGATGGCCTCAGTGACTGTGGGTACATTGACATAGCAATAAAAGACCCACAGCACTACCATGGCTGGCTCGGCTCAGGCTGCGAGGCTAAACACTTCAGCGTAGACATTAGAGCTCGGGCTCTCAAATCCAATGTGAAGGGAATGGATCTCAGAGCCCAGGCTCCAGCCCAATCCCCAATGTTTGCAATTTTTAGTCCCAGTCTGAGCCCCGTGAACCCAAGTCAGTTTACCTAGATTTGGAGACCCCGTGCTTCGTTTTTTACTGCAGTGTAGACATATTCTGTAAGTCCACTGATATGAGTAGACTTGCACCTGTTTACATGGTGAATTTCATCTCTGGGATACTTGGTCTACAATAGGAGATTTATATTTGTGAATGAAAAGGGGCTAGAGCTCTCCAGTGAGAGATCCAGGAATGAGTTCTCACCTCTCCTCTCAAGTAAAGTAAGTGTCCTAACCGATCAACCATCGTGGATTTAGCTATTAAGAGTTGTGACATATTACAAATGGTGGGAACGCCAAGAATACTGTTCAGAAATTATCATAGAATACCAGGGTTGGAAGGGACCTCAGGAGGTCATCTAGTCCAACTGCCTGCTCAAAGCAGGACCAATCCCCAGACAGATTTTTGCCCCAAATGGCCCCTTCAAGGATTGAACTCACAACCCTGAGTTTAGCAAGCCAATGCTCAAACCACTGAGCTATCCCTCCATAAAAGCTTATGGTGACAATGGAAAAACAAGGTATATTTGATGCACTAGAAAGATCTTCATCTCTACAAGGGATGTGTTTAAATTGTGACATTTATATGTATGGACTCAGTTCTACAGTCCTTACTCTTTTTTTAATTTACTGGAAACAGCAGCCAAAGCTGTGGACCAGATTCTGATTTCACACCAGTTTTAGACCACTGACTAAAATTGAATCCTGCCTCATTTACATGGTATAAGGAGAATCAGCTCCAATATTTCTACATTTGGCAGGTGTTTGTCATGAGAAAACTATTATTCACTGATGAAAGGAAAAGCAGGTAATAATGTGTTAAAAATAAGATGGAAAATATAAACTAAACCCACTCACTCAACCAACAGCCCCCTCAGCCTATCAAATCAGCTTCCACCCCCCAGAACCATGTATCCCCCTGCAAGGAGACATCAGCCTGGAAAATCACCAGGTCACCAAAACCTTGCAAGAGAGGTTCACAAAGGAATCATTCTAACAGTACACATTCCCTGGGGCAAAGCCCACCCCAATGCCAACAATGAGTAAACAACACCTATGCTCTCCGTGCAGGCCTTAATTCAGCTATAGCAGTTCTAAGGTGCTCACCTCCCTGGTATCTAATCTTCATTGAGCTTAAAATGGCCTGGACAGCTTTGCATGGGTCTCTTGAACTGGCTTCATTGTCACCCTACCAGACTATGGCCTCTATTGAAACAAATATCCAATATTTAGCACATCCAAACATTAACTAATTAAAGCCAACCATCCCTGTGGGGTGGGCATTATCCCCATTTTATAAATGCAGAACACTGAGGCACAGAAGGGTTCAATGACTTGCCCAAGCATACCATGAGCAATAGATAATAGAGAAAAAAACCAAGAGTCCTGATTCCTGTTTTTGGGGTTAGTTCCCTGGAAAACACTGAGACCAGCAAACCATGTCAGAAGCATGGTATATGCTTTAGCAGGATGGAGAGAGAATAGGAGGGCTCACCAGAGACCTAGCGTGGGGTTTCCCACCGCGGAAGAGAAGAACCCAGAAGAAGAAGAGCACCACACCTTGCAGAAGAAGCCTTCCCAGACTGCTGAAAGCTTGCTAAATGCATGTTCACTGCAGTCAGAGTGCTGGCCTGAAGCCATTTAAAGGAGAAATATACCTATTAGCATTAAACTCAAAGGTGCTGGAACAGGATATTCGTAATGGAATCAGAATCAGTGGGGCATGGCCATCTTCATAGAGCTGTCCCAAAGCCAGAAAAATGTAGCAAAGATAAAATAGGAAATCACCCTGCCTCTGAGCACTACCCCAAACCATTTCCCAGCTCTGAGATGTACCCTAAGGATTCCCTACCTCCAGCTTCAGGCTGGCTGCTGCAGGTCAGGACTGAGGTATTTTAGCAGAACAACACAGGGAATTGCAGTTTAATGGATGCTGCAGTTTAAGATGTTTTGGCAAAGCTGTGTGTGGGGCTCAGGACTGGAATAGCAGGGGACTGATGTGTACTGGCAGAGCTATGTAGTGAATCTTGTCCAGAACCTGTTTTATGCTGTGTCTGCTTTAACCACTGTTCTTTATTTCTCACTTTCATAAACAGCAAAGCTGACCAACAAAGGTCAGAATGAGAACCTGACATGATACTAAACAAACAATTTTTCAAGAGGTTATTTTGGAGCTACGCAGCAAGAGAATGGTTAGCTAGCTCCTCCTGGGCCATATTGTGCAATCTTTACTCACACCACAGACTTCAGTGAGGCTACTTGTGAGCACAAGTACTCCCCAGTCTAGCCCACTGAGATCAGGCGCATGGAATCACAAAGACATAGGATTGTATCACACAGCCATTTTGGAGATCAGAAACAGCTCAAATGAATATGGTTCAGCACCTCTGCTCTTTATTTCAGGGCGATATTTAAAAACCTCCCCCTTCACCCATCCCCTGGAATTGGGGAGCAGGAGGAGATGTCTGCTTGCATCTGTGACCCTGGCAACTCTTCACAAGCAGAGACAGCTGAGTCACTAATATTTAGAAAAATATCACAATTGACTGTATTCAACCCTGTGGAGAATGCCTGCTGGGTATTCACAGCTAAGCATTAGCAACTCAGTCATTGCTGGCAGCCTTTGTGAAGGGCTGTAGATTCAGTTCGATGACCTCCAACAAACTCACTTCCACTGCCAGTATCTTTAAAAAAAAAACAAACTTTAAATCCCTAATTGATACACTGAAATGGGAGGAGACAACCCTTTTCAGCTTCAGTGGATGTCCCAGATCACCCTACAGACCCCGCCATATGACTTGCCTGGATGCTGTGTGCATTGGCTCTGTTATCACCATTGCCTAATGTGATTTAGTACTGTCTGTAATGCATTATTTAAACATGAGAATGTGAAAATGCAGCAGTTGGATATGGAATAGGATGTGAAATACTGTTGAAAAGCTAAAACATGCTGTATGCAGGGTTTTTATTTTTTTAAGGACTACTTTGACAATTTTTTATATCCTTGGACAATTTTTTTCTCCATTACCCATTAGAGTCTTAATTTAAAAGGCACAGCGGGGAATAGCTAGATTCAGTGCTTTGTATTATATATAAGTTGATATATAATACAGTTGAATAGGAATCTAAATATTTATTTCCTGGATGTCTGTGCTGTATAAAGTAATGTATTTACTAAAAAGTAAATACAAGTCTCATTTTGAGAGTTCTGTTTCTCAATTAAGATGTTATGACAATGATATGGACAATATTTGCTGATGCTACCATAATCAAATCAATTAACACCTCATTTATACCTTACAATTGCTTCTTATGCTGTACAGAAGATTTCTAATTCAGCTTCTAAATGGACCAATTGTTTGGGCACCCTTCTGTCTCTGCCGACTGCAGAGATTTCATTGAGATCAACACATTTGCTTTGATAAATTTGTTTTTAGTGCATGCGGCTTCCTGTTTATCTAACCTAGCAAAACCTGACCAACCACCAAGCCTTAGTCTTCCTCACACAACATTACAATGCAGCACTAGTTCAACAAGAAGACTCTGCAGAGAAATGTTTAGTGAATAAAGTTTGTCAAGAATATAGCCCATTGTTGGGGTTACCAAAAGATATTAATTCAATGACAACAAAATGATCTGGATACGAGCTATGGTGAGACTGACTATTATATATAAGTTATGTAAGACATACTAACTAGGTGGTTACATAGAGGAAACTTTTTAACACATATAGTGTAAATTGGAATGTGGAACAGAGACACTGCATGGAGTGTAGTCCTGATTCTCCCCACTCCCTGCCCCCAAACATTCCCTGCTGAGCAGTGCCACAATTAATCAAGGTTTCCAGGTTTTAGTTAATTGCTGGACCCCAATAAATTGGTTTGTACTGGCTTTGGTCCAGGCCTGATAATTTTGCAGCCTTGAATTTGGAAACTGCTGCATGTTCACACAGGAGTCTGCAAGGAGGGAGCTGGGATAGAAAGAATAAAAGAAACACTTGTTGTGCTAGGCTCCATTAATACTGAAAAAGCCCGTCCACCCAGTGACCATGTCCTTCGCTGTTTATTTTCTCCATATATCTTAGAATGTTTTTTATGATGAAAAAAACTCTCCTTTATTTTAAACTTTCTCTGGAGATAGTTGTTCTCCAACGGGGTGCCTCTAATTTCACCAGTTTCCCCTTGGAAATTTCCACTCAACTTATCCTCAGCTGAAAAGTTCAGTGAAGCTTTTTGAGAATGGTCTAAAAACGTTACCCCTTCTGCACCTCTGTTTGCCTGCAAGGTTCACAGATTTCCACCAAGCAGATCAATGCTTACAGCCTTATAAACTGGGATAGAGGAATAGCCTAGGGGCAAAGAGGCCCGGTTCCATAAGCTGGCCCAAAATTAGCTCTTTGTGAGCAACTTTAGGTACCAGAATAAAACAGACTATGAAGAAAATTGCAATGGTTTTTTCAACATGGGCAAGCTCAGAATCAGGGAGACTGGTGACACTGTTGAATAGGAAGTCTGGTGTCTCAGGCTTTGTTCTAGAGTAAATACATTATATTGTTATTCACATGGAAGAAAAGATGAGCCAGGGAAGGGCTACGTGCTCTCAAGTCCCACTGGCCTCCATGCTCAGCAGCTAGCAGGTCCTGGCCCATGCTAACAAATATTTGACTTTGTTCTCCCTAGAGAAGTCTCATTTTGGCAATTTCAAAAGCTCTCTCAAGTCTCTGTGCCAGAGTTACATAAAGTGTGAGGTGTTGTCAACTTTGGCTCAGAGAGACAAGATTAGCAGCATTAATCATGGTTTTATAAAAGCATATTTAAATTGAGATTCAGGCCCCTAGTCAGTCCTCCTTACTAACTCAGTATTGCTTTAGAAATATGAACTGGATAGGGCTATCCAGTTGCAAAGAGACCCCAGTCCGTAACTACTTCTATATCATAGCATAATTCTATGCACTCTTAACCTGCAAGGCTAGCCAAGGCGATCTATTAGTCATGTTTTGCACCTGGGGAGGTGAGTAGCTAATTGGCCCCCAGCCAGTGAGTGCAAGTTAAATAGTAAGTACACTTAAGGGACTCCATTGATGGGGGAAAGATAGCAAAGGAAACAGGTCTCTCCGGCTGAGAGAAGCCCAGGATTAGGATACACAGAGACTACAGGAGCAGCCCACTGCAGGGTCAGAATACTAACAAGGGCAGTCAGGGGCAAAGATCAAAGCAGGGGCAGACCTGAGGCTAGGAGTAGCCAAGGAGTTCATAGTCAGTGTCAGGCCAGAGTCAACACCAAGGGTCAGAGTTCAAGTCAGGAGGCAAAGTCCAAAACAGGCCAAGAGTTCAAGAACACAAGCAGTCACAGCACCCATAAGAGAGCAACACTGTTACCAGGACACTTCCTGGAATGCCCCTTGGGTTTATATAGGGCAGGGAGCCAATTAGGAGCCATGGGGCTGCTGCCTGTCTAACTCCTGAGGCAGAACTTCCTATGGTCTGTGTCCACAGTGGGTCATGGGAAGCAGAGCACAAGCTAGTAATAGTTGCTGCTGGGTGGCAGTCTGGGGCTGTTAACTACCTAATAGCTCTACAGGCCTGGGCCCTAGACCCATAGGGCATTACATGCAGGGGGGTACTGTAGGCTCCTGCTAGAGAAACTATAAGATACAGTATGTAAGTAGAGAAGAAAAAACTTCAGTAGCCCATGAAGGGAGGAGAACTATTCAGTTTTGTTCAAACTTGTTTACAATACCCCGGAAGGGATGTGAACTTAGGTGACTTAGCCAGAGGGCTGGGCCACAGAAGACCACTGGCAGGAGGTGCTACAGCAGAAGATAGAGGCAACATCCTGCACCAGTGCAAGGGGGCACTCAGAGCCCCACCACATTGCTATTCAGATACGTGGCCAAATCATCAGCTGCTGAACAGTGCTGTAGTTCCATCGAAGCGAATACTGATTTACACCAGCTGAGTATCTAATCCATTATTTCAATCGTAAGAAAGAACTTTTATTGAGCTCACATGAGCCTGCCATTTTCAGAGTCAGATGACAGCAGCACTGAAAAGAAACAGTCTAAAAGCTCATTCCAGAATTTAAATGGTCCTTGAAGGAAGATTTTGTGCCACTTTTAACAGTACATTCTGAAAATATAATCTAGTTATGCAGGCACTGTTAGACAGATAGTATAACAGTTTTGCATACATTTTCTGTGTACAAGAGCCATACACCACATGAAATCAGTTGATTACAAATATATATATATGGGAAACATATACTGTGACTTGGAAAGGTTCATTTTAACTCATTCAAACATTCATCACATGACATCCACTGGAGATTCAGACCAGTATTTTCAAGTGGCCTAAGATTTAGGCACCTAACTTCCAATAACTTTCAACAAAAATTAATGTATCTAAACAAGTAAATTCAGTGGATAAACAACTAAAGAAGATAAATTGGAGATCAAAGATTTCTGTCAGAGAGCAAGATGCAGTATGGAGAGTAAGATACATCCTGTCCAGAATTAGACCAGGTATAAATTTCAGAAAAGGCCATGAACTTGAGAGGGGAAAAAGCAAGACATTCTAAAATTGTCCCAAGGTTCAACCCTCATCGTTCCATAATTTCTATGTAAACAGAACACCTAACTCTCTCAGACACTTTTGGAAATGCTAGCTAAAATTCCTTCCTCAATTTGGCTATATCACTGCAAAAGCCCTCATTAGCATTTTGCCTTCCAGGGACTGCGAGGTATGATCTGATGCTCACTTGACTCTAAGGCTACAATTTATGCAGCTCTTGTTTCACATGAGAAATCTTGATTCATACAAATTGTCCCATTGACAACATACGGGATTATTTTTGTGAGAAAGGGTTGTAGGATTAGGCCCATAATTATGTCCAGGATACCATGGTGATAGACACCTTATAAATGTCATAAATAGATTAGATTAGAGGGCAGATGCAGATGAACACTTTGCCATCAAGGCATATCCAGGATGGCATTCCTCACACTCTCTCCTTCTCATCCAATGGCCTGTATATGTCTCATGTGCAAGACTGGTTGGCAGAACATCATTTGCAGTGTGGTGACTTTTCAAGTTATCCTTACATTTCTCCTGCACTCTTTGTCTTGTCACAATTTGCTTTATATTTTCATGACTGTTGGAGGGTTTCACCGATCGCTAAGTAAAGGCCAATCTGTACAATTTTATTTTTAATTTAGGAATTGTGATAAAGTTCCTCCTCTACCTTGGTGGGTCCTGTGCTTAATGGCAGATTTTGCTAGCCTCAGAGATCTTCCTGTGTTGGATCAGGAGTTGGGAGGTTTTGGGAGGAACCCGGGCCCACCCTGTACCCCAGGTTCCAGCCCAGGGCCCTGTGGACTGCAGCTGTCTAGAGTGCCTCCTGCTAACAGCTACACGACAGCTACAATTCCCTCCGCTACTTCCCCATGGCCTCCTCCCAACACCTTCTTTGTCCTCACCACAGGACCTTCCTCCTGATGTTTGTTAACGCTTGTACTCCTCAGTCCTCCAGCAGCACATCCTCTCACTCCCAGCTCCTTACACACCCCTCACTAACTGGAGTGAGAGCCTTTTTATAACAGGTGTCCTGATTAGCTTTAATTAATTCTAGTAACTTCCCAATTGGCTACAGGTGTCTTAATTAGCCTGCCTGCCTTAGTTAGTTCTAGAAAGTTCCTGAGTGTTCTGGAATAATCCTTGTTATCTTACCCAGGGAAAAGGGACCTGCTTAACCTGGAGCTAATGTATCTACCTTGGACCACTCTTTTGTACCCATCTGGCCTGATCTTGTCACAGAATATATTCTATTTGCATTTTAGAGATATTAAAATATTTCCAGCCATTCTCACATCTCAGACACTGATGCCTTTTCCTTAAGGCAGGAAAGCTGCTCAGCTGAGACTTCAAGTTTTATGTTGTGTTTATTAAAATTACTTAGCACTTTGGGCCTCTCATCCAAGAATCTCAAAGCATTTTGCAATTGTTAATTTGCTAAGCCTCACAATAGCCCTGTTTAGATAAATATTTTAATTACCAATGATAAAGTTCGGGGGTGGAATCCTAGCCCTCTTGATGTTTTACCCCGACAACCAGTGGCCAGGATTTCACACAGGTAACTAAGGCAGAGAGTGGTGCATTGATTGATGTGCCCAAAGACACAGTGAGCGTACAGCACAGCAAAGAATCCAGATTTCCAATCTTCTTTTGTAATCACAAAATAATGTTCCATCCTCAGACTTTTTCTGTTTAGCATATAGTGCTCATAAAAAATGCTGGACAGACGACTAAGCTCGTGTTTCCATTATGAATCCCAATGTCAGGGGTTGATTGTACCCATAAAAATTCACTCAGGGCTAAAAATAGCATTATAAAATCTGGGGAATAATCTTCTATTTAATAAGTTTTCAAAACACTCAGTTCAAGTTATAGGCATGAAAAATATTTCTTCAAAAAAAATCACCCATAGGAGTTTACTAATTCAAAAGCTTCCTCTCACACTTGTATAATTTTGCAGATTCCTAGACCTGACCACAGGCTAACCATCTCTCTAAATCTAAATGACTGAGTTAATATTTGGTATTAAGAAAACTCCAAAAATGTGTATCAATATATTTGAGTATATGCATGCTTCTCTTGTTCTCTTTTTATTACCACAAGAACGGACACATTAGACATAACTGAGTATTGCTAAGCATCTTAGCTGATCCACAGCACAAGGAGATGGGCTCGCTAATTGTCAGTTTCACAGGTTTTTAGCTATACAAGGTCTTTATTATTTTTAATGAGAGTCATAAGGCTAAATCTCTGAGCTTTTTAAAACTTTAAAGCATCTTTGTAGCTTTAAGACCCATCCCTGGGGAAGCATGGGGAGATATTTTGTTTCAAGCACAAATCCTTCCTCCCAAAACTCCAGAGCATGTTGCTTTGCATGTTCAGCCAGTCAATTCTGCTGACAGTGTGTAAGGTGGCAAATACCTGACCAGTGCCTTCTCTCCTTCGGGTTGTTCTGTGCCCCAAGGGTGCTAAATCCCTATGCTTTGGGGAATACAGGAACTGCAATTGCACCCTACTGTGTGGGCCCAGAGCAAAGGAGTCTTTCTGCTTTGCACTGTATCTGAGTATTGCAGTCCATATGGTATGTGATATGTAATGTTCACAGACTCTCTAATACAGGGCCATATCAGATGCAATGCACAATACAGGACACAATGGGAATTTAATAGAAAATACTGACTTTGGCATAGACTTTTTTGAACTATTCACTAGAACCGAATAAAGAATTCCATCTCTGCTAAAAAATTCTACAAGACAGTTCCAAAAACCTATTGAAAGAATCTCACTGGCTATTACACTATATAGACATATAGAGTAATACCTATAGGAATCCTATTAGTTTCATGCCTATTAAATTCTATTGGACTTTTCCATAAGAATAGCTAGTGGAAAGGATATTGCAGACACAGTCAAAAGAAAGCTCAGCAATACATTTTTATTTTTACTATACATTAATTTCTATAGAGTTCCTTTTTTTCAAATTACAAATTATGGACAGGCCTCTTCAAAAAGTTACCTAACTCCCACTGAAAGTCAATGGGAGCTGGATGTCAATGGGAGCTGGATGTCAAACTCCTTCAGGAACTTTTGAAAATCCCACCATACAGACATATTATATATAAAGGTAAATTAATCCAGCATCAAAATGCAGCTAATTCTGTGGCAGAACACAGCTTCAGAATAGAATAGCTTCGGTAACAGAACAGTGTAGAGACCAGGCATGGGAAAAAATTCCTTATCCAACTGTAGCAACATGGGAATTTAGGAAGATAAGCTAAACAATATTCTACTGAAATCCAGCCAGGACACCAAAGAAATGCCCGGGGATCTTTAATCACCACCACTGATCAGGAAACCTTTAATATCTCATCTGAAAGATGGTACCCTAGCAGCATAGCTCCTGGGAAATGGTTCAGTTCTGACTCAGAGGGAAAACTGACACCAATACCACTTCCCACAGCATTATGATTTTTTTTTCACAGATAATAAGGACAGAAGGAATCATGATGACCATCTAGCCTGACCTCCTGCATAACACATGCCATGAAACTTCAGTCTGTTATTCCTGCATCAAAACGAAGCCAACAATCTCTGGTTTAACTAGAGCATCTCTCTCAGAAAGGAATCCAATCTTGATTTAAAGACCAAGTGATGGAGAATCCACCATGTCTCATTAGGCTTTTCCAATGTTAATTATCCTCACTTAACAATTCACTCTTTATTTCACTTGAATGTATCTGGCTTCAGTGCCTAACCATTGGACTTTGTTATGCCAGTGTCTGCTACATTTCCTGGAGGTCTCCAGGTCTGTTCCTGCTTAGCTTGTGAGATTAAGGCCACATCATCTGAAATGAGAAGGCAGTAGGATCTGCAAGTAGCCACACATCTGACTGGCTCCCCACTTGCCAATAGTATAAGAACATAAGAATGGCCCTACTGGGTCAGACTAAGAGTCCATCTAGCCTAAGATCCTGTCTTCTGTCAGTGGCCAGTGCCAGGTGCCCCAGAGGGAATGAGCAGAACAGGTAATCATCAAGTGATCCATCCCCTGTTGCTCATTCCCAGCTTCTGGCAAACAGAGGCTAGGGTATCCCTTGGGAAGGCTCTGTCCAATACTCACTGAAGTCAATAGAAAATTTTAGTTAATTTAACGAGACTTTGGATCAAGCTCTGAGTTAAGTTCTCAGAGGTCATAGGTGGTTGGCTCAGAAATTGGGGCCTGAGTACGTACAGGGGAGTTGTTTACCCACCACATTAAACCTGTCTTATAGGCCAGAGCCATGCTACCAGACCAGGCAAAATATTCCTAGGCCCAAACCCCTTAGGTGTTGCACACCCTTATCTCAGAACTTTAGGCGCCAATCTTTCAATGATTTATGCACATGCTTAAGTTTATCCAACATGAGTAGTTCTATTAATAAGTCTTTGCAGGATCAGGGCCTAAGTTAGTAGGATTCCCTGCCCACCCATGAGATTTAGGATCACGTTCCTGATAGAATCCTGGCATTTGTCTTTCTCTGCAAGCACATTTCTTCCTCTGCCTGTAATTCACCCAATCCAAGAGAAGTGCTGGCAGTCATTCTGCAGCAGCGGCTTCCACCTTCATTACTAAGATTTCCTCTTAATCATTGCAATTTTATTCCTATAGGAATATGTGTGTGAAGTCAATACATTTTACACCCAAAATCTAGATGGAAAGAGATGTAACGGGGGGGCAGGGCGGGAGGGATGTGTTTGCACACTCTAAAATCTTTTCTAAATGTTTAGCTTCAGAGCATGAGGGGTTTATGCTAAGAGTTGTAAAATCATATCAGTATACAGCCCTAGTTACTTACTGAACTGGAAAACAGCCATGAGGTATCTAATACATCCCTCTGCTAATGCAGGATTGTTCCATAAACTCTATGTCTAGTGTTTTATCTAG
Source organism: Chelonoidis abingdonii (assembly GCF_003597395.2). Taxonomy (NCBI): domain Eukaryota; kingdom Metazoa; phylum Chordata; order Testudines; family Testudinidae; genus Chelonoidis; species Chelonoidis abingdonii. Next base: position 87,401,474 of record NC_133776.1, read on the forward strand.
TCTAGTATTACAATAGATGGAATAAAAGTTGCACTCAGTTTTCAATTTTATGGGATTTACTGAAGTCCAAGGAGACTTGTGACCTCTCAGCAGTATTAAGCTCCCAAATACCCTTATGCAAAACTAAGGGGAAATAGGCTGTAATTTGTTTCCCTACATGATGTCTTCTCATACCTCACTCTTTCTCTCAGATCATTTGTCAAGGGTTTGCTGATCTCTTCTTATTAGTTAAAGGGGCTACAACAAGACGAACAAGAATGTTTGACCAACCATGTAATGTCATGAGTCATGGGTTTAATTTAGTTCCAACAGATTTTCAGTATGACCTTGAAACCTTCTAACACAATAAACCAGACCAGGCCATGAGTATCAGAAAAGGGTGCCTGACAAAGCCTAACAAACAATAACTTAATCAGTCCAGCAACTATCTGTGCTCTGTGTGTGTGGAAAGCCTGGTACAGAGCCAGCTTGGTTTATACTTCTATCTCTAAGAAAACTGAGCAGAACTGAAAGCTTTGCCTTATGGGGAAGCCCTATACAATTTGTTAGAAAATGGGAACCTTGCTATGGTTTTTCATTTTTAAACCATCCTGTAGAATGTATTAGTGAAGTCTGGTGCTGTGATAGAATATTATATGATTACAACCCCCTCCCCCAACCCCCGTAGACAGGATCTCATTCTCTATTAAATCTAAGCGTACAGAGTAATTTCTATAGACATTTAATAGGTTTCTATTAAACTTTGACCATTGCCAGTTGCTGCCTAAAGATAGGTAGAATGTTTCTTTTTTTCTTTTTCTTGAAATGAAGTATCCAGCATTTAAAGTTGAACCATCCTGTTCTGTGGCTCACCTTCCCCTGCAAGCTTGTGAATGGGCGGGGGGCAACTAGTTCCAGGATCTGGGCGAGCGGCCCCTTTAAGCTCAGGGTGAAGTTTGCTTGAGTAGAGAGGATCTTTTGAAGCTTCCTTGCACAGAGGGAGGGAGGGGAGAGGCTCTAACATCCCTGCCATGGAAAGTGCTCGTTTTCCTAACGCACTGACTTTCCTGCCTCTCTTAGACGGCGCCGCCCCCACCCCCCACCCCAAATCAAACAAACTCCACCCCAAATTTTTGTCAATCACCACTTGTGTGCCAGGCAGAAGCGAGGGGGGCGCAGAGAAAGGAGAGGGTGGGAGGGGAAGGCGGATCTCCGAGGCTCTGGCTACATTGCTGCTCCTGCAGGCAGCAGTCCCGCTGCCGGCGGCTCTGCGGGGGTCATTTAAGAGCATCCTCCGAGGCGTTGGGTCCACGTCCAGCTCACCGGGCTCCCGGCTTTCGGCCCTTCGCAGAGCAGCTGCAAGACGAGGAAAGTAGGTGGCAGAGGCCCCTCGTCTCTCTCCCCCCTCGGCAGGGCAACATCAGACCCTGGGCAGCTCTTCCCCTGGACTCTCCATCAGCTCCTGGCTTGACCTCCCCGCCGCGGCTCATTTGGGGGGGCGGGGGTTATAGGACCCAGAAATCCCCAGCGTCAAGGCTCCTGGAGTGAAGGAAGAGGCTGAATCCCAAGTGGGCTTTGCCGGAGGGGGGGCCGATGGCACCGGGACTGTTACTGAGTCACGGGGGGTGAGATCCCTGCCTCTCTGCCCCTGCCAGCCCGACCAAAGCCCCTCGCCTGTTTCCAGGGGGAGCCACTTGAGTCTCCAGCTGCTGCTGCTGCTGAAACTGACCGTCCCTCCGGCTTCTGCCTTCTCGGCAGGTTTGTTCCCGTCTCTCCCCTCCGCCCGTAGCCGGCCAGGGACCAAGGGGGTATCTAGGCTGGACCGAGCGAGGGCAGGGAGCTGTGGCATAGACAGACACGCCTAACAGGGCCTGTTTGCCATCCCCCCACCTGCCTCCCCGTTGCTGATGCTCGCTCGCCACTTGGCCGGGGACTGGCTCCCAGGTCTCCCGGAGATGACATGCCCTTCGCTTTCCCCTTTCCCCCCCCGACACATAGGGCTGGCTTGTCCGTGTCCCTGAGCAGGGCTGGATGGGGCTCAGCGGCTAGAGGAGTCGGCAAACGTCTCCCCTCTGCCCCAGGCGACCCCGCTAAAGTTAGTCCTTGTACTAAACTTTCATCCTGCTTTTGGGTGGGGGCTGAGAACTCTGCAAACCAGTACCGAGTTCTCTATGTCCAGCCGCCTATAGGAGTACTATGGGCTTTAACCATTACAAGCCAGCACTGTAGCCAGGGCTGCATCAAACTAGCTTTTATTAAAATTGATTGCCATTGTAAGAAAACAAGCTTAATGCAGTGCCTATAGAAATTCCGCCCCCCCGCCCACCGCCCCGCTGTACTTTGTCAATGAGAAAGCAACAATGCGTGTTTCTAAGTGGTACATTTTTATGTTACAAAAAGGACAGACAGCCATTCCATCGGGGACTGACATTTCTTTAACTGCAATTTGCATCTTGTGCTCACTAATCAGATTAAACTTCCAGGAGAAAGTTTATCGGAACATATTAGGTGTCTAGTTGCATGTAATAACATTGATCCTGTCACCGATCTTTAAAAATATATTCGAATTTTCTTTGAACATTCCTGCTTTGTTTCAATAATAGAAAGTGTGGACCCATGCCCTGTCATTTTTAGCTATTACATGGGATTTATTGGAAATCAAAAGACATGAAAATAGGTCTTTGTTTTCTGCCTTATTTCAGTCTTATGGAATGCCAATAACAGATAATAAAAAGGTTAATTTTAATTGCAGTTAAGTAGATCAGAACATTTTCAACTGAGGCTATTGCTCAAAAATAAAGGAAATATGTTTATTGCTAAAAGTTTCTGTATTTGGGTTTATTGTAACAACTAGTCTGAAGTTAAAGAGATTAAAATCCATCTAATTTCCATTATTAATTCCCCTCTTTCATTGTATTATTTAACATTTCTTTTTTAAAGCAAGATGGGGTTTAAAGAAATGACATTTTGAAATGGAAGGGTTTCTGAGTTCTTTCCAGTCTAGCTAACAATCAGAGTGCTCCCGAGACTGCAAAAGGAAGAACAGTGCTCCATTTACAAATATTTTTTCTCCAGACAGCACCTCAAAAAAGTCAGAGTATTTAAAATGCCCACATTTTGCCCGTTCTAATGATCTGAGGCATGCTACTGTTGCTCTGAGTACTGGCATGTTATACTGAGACTAAACTGCAATTTTTTCCATTTTAAACAAGTTTTTAAAAAGTATTTATCTTAGAAAACATCCCGTGAGATCTGAACACCTTAAGGGAAAAAATGATGACAAAGTTTTGTTTCTAAAATGAAATTTTATTTCTTGTTTCCAAGAAGAAATTTAAATTCTATTTTGCTATTGTGTAAAGGGCACCCTTTAACAGTTACATTATGCTTTTGAATGTTCTCAGATGCATTTTAAATTATTTAGGATGAGGCTATACAGTACCAGACAGAGGTCAATGATGAGTAGACAGAATGGTTGTACTGTTTTGAATGGGGAGGGTTGACGGTCATGCTTCTGGTGTTGTTTTGAGGATCGAGAGTGGAAGAAATTATAGAATAAGAGAGATAAACATACATAATAGATCAAATCATCCAAATTATCAGCCCCTTGTTATAGAATCCCAAGTCAGAAAGAATAGTTCTACCTGGAAGATGTTTTAAAAGTGGTATTGATCAGTACATGACTTAAAATGATTACTCTGTAGCTTGTATAAGCATTTTGTTTAGTTTCTTCAATGAGGATTTGAAAAACAGTATTTTAAGGTGAACTTGTGTTGTTTTTTCTCAGTGCTTCTCCATTCCTCTAAATTGTCCTTAATTTTTTAATTTACATGTATAGTAAATCTTTCTGCTTTGAAAATGCGTCACTGAAACCTTGTGAAATCTGGGTCCAGGGTTCAATTTTTGATAAGTCATCTGAAGATCACTTATCTAAAGAGGTCAAATGACTTGAACATATTTTTAAAAGTTTATATAATTGTTTAAATTGCCAGTGGTGAATTACTTTTCAAACTTTCATAAGGAAAACCAATACTGAGACTGTTTTAAAAAACCCACATGAATAACACTGTAAATTATTCCCAACTGTCCTTTTAATGAGACAATAATTTTCTTTATTGTGGTTCACGTTTATTCATTTATTGTTCCAGATTGGATTTTTTTAAAAAAAGACTCACGTTAATTACAATTTGATCAGTTTCCTCTCTTCACTCTAAGGAGACTGACAGTCTTGAAAAAGTCAGACAAAAGGCACTCTGGCACCATTAGTGCAGCTTTCAGGGCAAGGCATACTTGATGACTATGCTCCATGCTAACAGGGTATTGATATTAAAGATCTGCATGAATAAAGATTGGCATGTCATTTGCATATTGTACCTTCAGCATAAAACTGCAGAATGCAGGGGTTATTAAGACAGGTTTCAAGGTAATGGTAAGAGTTAACTCCTGAACAATCAATTTTATGGAGTCCCAAAATATGAGGACATGGGGGATGAATTGATTAGGGGTGAAATCCTGAATCTACTGAAATAAATGGGAATGCACATTAAAGGGTTAACATATATTCAAGGTTCAGATTACTCTTACCATGGCAAAGCTAACGCATTACAACTAACATTCATACTTCCTTCTTTACATACAAAAGATCTGATTCTGTTCATGGAAAAGCTTCTAAACAAACTATTTCTCTTGTAAAAGAGAGTTTTAAGAATTTAGACTTTGCAAGTTCTTTGCTTTGCAATCAGAGAAGGACTTCATAAGATGTAATACCCACTTTTCAGCTTTTATGAAAGGGAATGTGGTCCGTTTTCCAAAAATGAAGCAATTTAATCTCAAGTCTAAAATGTTTCCACTAAACAAAGCTCTGTACAGACTTTTTTTTGCTGTTGTTTTGTCTTGTCTTGTTTTCTGGCAGCTTTCGATTTTTACATGTTGGTTGAAATCATATTGGAGACCTTCATTTTAAGTAGTCCCAGAGGATTTCAGTCTTAAGTCTTTTCACATTTTCTTCCCAGCAACTCAACATTCTGCCCTTTGAAGGATTTTTCTTTCCTTTTTGTTGGCAAAGATGAGGAAAAAATGGAGATTGGAGGACTTTCGATTTATCTTTTCCTGTGTGCTCTGGCTCCTTTTCATAGATGGAGGTAAATCGGAACAAATAAAACGTAAGTAAACTTCAAAAGAAAAATGCATCTATCACATTAAACTAAATGTGGGGTTTCCTGTTGTCTATCAATTGTGTGTGTCAAATAAAAATTTTATATGTAACAGAACTTTAATGACGGTTTTGCATTAAAATAAGCCTAGTGCAGAAAAAATGTGTCTGCTTGTTTTCATTTAGTAAAATCAAATCAAAATAAATTGTGGCCTATTTCCCTAAAACCATATAGTTTTCATCACATCATAAAGAACATAACACATCAAGCTGCCAAATCTGTTTTACTTCAGATGTCCTGCATACAGAGTGTCCTTAATTGCATTTTAGTGACCTCTATAAACGTCTGACAGATTATCTGGATTTTGTCCCATCCATAAGTCTATTGTGCTGAGGTTTTCAGCTAGTGTAAACCTCCTCCAAGGCAGACCTGTTGTGTTCCAAAAAACCTCATATGAACTGGATTAGAGATGAAATAGTCTTTGCGAAAATTAAGGATCCAGGCACTGTCAAAAACTTGGTGCAGTATATTGAAAGGAACACAAACAAGACAAAGGAAATATTTCTAGAAACCCAATGATCCATGGGAGATGTTAACACATTTCATAAAGAGGAGTGATAGGAAGGAGTAACTAACAACACACTCCAGTATCTATAGGAAGACTATGGTCTTGCTAGGAGACACCTAGTGCCTTTCGCTACCTGCATGTTCAGCTCTTTTGGCCTGTGTCTAAGCTCAGTGTTTGCACTTCAAGGAGTAGTCACAGACAGAGTGTCAAATCTTTCAAACCCAGCTTCTTGTCCTAAGCAAGTGGATGCAGCAAAAAAATAAATTGAATTGCTCCAAAGAAGGCATTTTCTGCTCTCCTGAGCTTATTCAGAAAAAAGAACTGTGCAAATTATCCTTGTCCAGAGCAGAGGCTGCACAGGAAAATTCAGCAACTTCCAGTTGCAACTTCAGCTCATTACTTTTTCAGACACTAAGCGTCATTCACCATGCAGCTGTCTGAAGTGAAAGCAGATCACTTTACACATGCTACCAGTAATCCCTGCATCTTGCTACCTGCTTTTAGCAGACTGAATGCTAAGGACATTCCACTCTCATTCTAATATTTGGGAGCCAAGTATTTGTGTGTTGTTTCAAGATGTGTTTGTAAGAAGGGTGATAATTTATCATGAGGCTTAACATTAACATTTGCCAAAGCAGCATCACATAAGTAGATGGCTAAATGATACCAGTTGTGTGTGCTGTTAGTTGCAAGTGGAAAACTTTACTTGTGAAATTAAAGGCCTTTGCTGAAAAATAGGCCCCTAAAATATCTTGCACACTGCTGCATAGATAAGATCAACACACTGTATCAAATAACATGCCATGCTCCTGTTTGATCTGGTTCTTAAACTATAGAACATGCCATATAAGTACAATGCACATTTCCTCATTCTGTCCTTCAACACTTCTGCTGTCCTGAGCAGAAACTGCTGCAATACCTTTGAGATTGGGAACATTTTATTTACTATGAATTAGACTGAGGAAACTAAGCACTTTCATTTGGGACTGATATAGGATTTGAACCCAAGTCTCTAGGATGTGAAAGGCTAATGAATCAACTTACTCTGAAAGCTACCACATCAGAAACCAGGGGAGTTTCCTGGCTAGAAACTGGTATCCAATATGGAGGCATTAATTTTTAAATTGTGTTCTCAAAGAAAAGGAAAAAGTAGAATTCTTTACAAATTTCTTTGCACCTTAAACAAACTCAGCTACCTGGGGTTTACATAGAGTCCTAACTGAGATACCATAGCTACCACTGCTTTCCTGCACTGAAAGGGATTATTAATTCATAGCTCTTTCTATTCCATATTATTTTAACAGATTCAGAGACATACTGTGTGTTTCAAGATAAGAAGTACCGTGTAGGAGAAAGATGGCATCCCTACCTAGAACCCTATGGACTCGTTTATTGTGTTAACTGTCTTTGCTCAGAGGTAGGTCAATTCAGGTTTAGCTCTAGTGACTCCTTGCATGTATGTCCTTAACTGAGTACAAGTCTTTACACTGAATTTACATGGCAATGTGGCTCAATCCTGCTTTCCTATAGTGTCCATCTCCCATTGGCTTCCACAGCAACTGCAGAAAAAAAAGGTATTCCACAGCTGGGATTCGCTGCCCGACAGAGAAGGGCAATTTTGGCAAAAATACATAGATCATGCATGCCTTTTACAGTGATGGAACAGGCAAGAGACTCCTTAACTACGCATCAGCCTTGCATATTCTTTGCATTGAACCATGACTCATATCAACTCTACATCCACATATGGTCCTCACTGTTTTGGATGGAAGATTAGACTGAGCCCAAGCTTGATTGTGTTGAGATCTAAATGCAACACCCAACTCTCCAGTAAGGCATTCCCATCCCACAGTAAAGAAATCTCTTCCCTCGGAGCATTGGGGGAACTAGGCTGGGATGCCACAACTTATAAAAATCCAGGAAAAGGCAGGGAGAATGAAGGAAGAGAAAAGAAGGGGTTAGCGAATAGGGAGAGTTGGCTTTGACATGAAAGGATGAGCCTTTCTGGGCATGATTAGGCTCCCTTCAGTTGGTGATTGATGTTTAGATACCACAGTGATAGATCCTGTAGCAACATGACAGATAGCTGGGGTCGGGGCGGGGGGTATATCAGAGGGCAGAATTTGTCCCTTAAAGTGCCTTATAGTCAATTTAAACACAAAACCCACCATGGTTCAGGGATTTGAATCACTACCACGTGACATTCCAGATGTGTTTGGTCTGCTATCTTTAATGCTCAATAAATTCTTTTGGACCATTTATCCCCCTGCAAATATAAAACACTGGGCCTTGTGCAGCACTTATCCTAAAGAATCTGCTACTTCACTTTCATGCGCACATACAAACAGTAGCACACAAGCTTGGCTTGGCATATGTTTTCCTTCTGCTGCTCAGAAACAAACCGTAAAGGGGGGAAAGTCTCTTTTTTAAAGTTATAGGGTTTGAGGACATGATCAGGCTCCCTTCAATTGGTGATGGATGTTTAGATACCATAGTGATAGACTCCATGGCAACATGATAGCTGGGCAGGGAGAGGGCATATCGGAGGGCAGAATTTCTCCCTGAGTGCTTTAAAAGGACTATACAGAAAACCCACCATGGTTTAGGGATTTGAATCACTAATCATGTGACGCTCCAGAGTTTTAAAGTTATGAGGATTTTCCATTCACTTTTGCTGACCCTCCATGAATGTTTAAAAGTCCTTCTGAATCAATGGTAAAATGCTAATTAAACTGCTTGAAGGATGATGCCCTATTGTAGGGATTGGGGAAAATTTAGCATATGAGGAAGGCCTCATAGGTATTAAAGTTAAAGGAGAACTGCCATGTTCCATGCAAACCCATTCATCATAAGATTCATGAAGGGAAAATCCTGTTTCCACAAACACACATGGGCTGAATGACAAGAGAACTGGTGCAAAGGGATCTAGGAGGGGTGGAAGTAGAATAGAAGACCATGTCCACTGTATGAAGGAGGCTATGCAGGATCTTTCATGAGGCTGTTACAAATTTCTGACATGGCTTAATAGAGGGTAGGTGCACCACCAAGCAGAGCCCAGAAGTGGCTCCCAGCACCTCAGTGGATCTGGGACTACCTGGATCCAGCAGCCAATTCCCTCCTCCCCCTCTTTGCAGGGGTGCAAAAGTAGCTATGGAGTGTAAGCATGGCCACTCTGCAGCCTGGATGGGAGGATTTCCTGTGGACATTCCCCGGTGCTCATCCATTTACTCCAGCTTCATGCTTGGACAAAGATTTAGCTCCAAGAAATGCCACTTGAATGTTGACCTATAGTGAGAAGGCTCTTATTTTAAGGGGGAAATTACAGCAGTAAATTAGTAGTAATTGGTATTTCACGTGTTACAGTGATTGCATGTTCCTGTTTAAAAGCAAAAGCTTCCAGGTTCAAAGTAAAGCAAGTACCTAAAGAGAACTCATTATCTTCCACAAGGCAGGGACAGGTAGAGTTAGAATTGCACAAAGACTGTTAGCTTCAGCTAAGCAAAGTGTTTATAAACTTCCAGATCATTATTTTACTCTGAAAACTAACTCTATAAACAGGGCACCTTCTTACTCAATAGAGCTGCTCCTTGTGTGTGTTCAGCGTCAGAACTGCAGCCATCAGTGACTAAAAAAGTTTACTACTTTTTAAGCAATGCAGACACAGCTAAGACAAAGGGAGCTGAATTCTATTCTTCCTTGTTTATCATAGTCAGAATTGCTTACTAAGTTCTAATCAGTTACAACAGTGTAAACCCACTGAAGGCAATGGTGTCTCTGAGGATAGCACTTGGCCTGCAGGACATATTATGTTAATGATGCACAAGAAGGAAAGAATGTAGCTTGGTTTTCAGAACTCAGGTTGCGTTTGCATGGCTAGTAATTCAAAACCCTATTTTGGGTCAATTTTTTGTTGATGTAAATAGGCAAAACTCCATTGAAACCAATGGAGGCAGGCCCATTTACATTAGCAGAGAATTTAACATTTATACTGTCGCAATGCCTATGAACCAATCGGTCTGGGGTCCCATCAAGCAGACCTGTAGTAAATGACAGTCGCTGTGCCCCAAAGAGTTTACAACAAAAAGACTGGCCCGGTTTTTGCAACTCCAGCGCATCCAATCTATAATCTTGAGACAGAACGTTTCAGAGTCATTTTTCAGAGTGGAATTGCACTTTATGACAACGATAAGGATTGCTTGTGTATAGTGACGGGACCATATCAAGACATTCTAATGCATGTTGGAGCCCAATCAAATGGAAACTGATTGGCTGGGCCAGACTCATAGTATTCTGATGGCCCATGTGAAGTTGAAATGGATTTATTTCATGCTACATCAGAAACTACAATCATTCACAAACGTAGCACAGCATCAATGTTCATGTTGAAGTGTCTTTCTTATTTACAAACATTAACAGCTTTCATAGCTAACTTAAGGGTATGAATTAGGGCTGCGAAGTGGAAATCTGAAATAGTCTTTTCTGGTGTAACATGTCTAGTCTTTTCTGGTGTAACATGAATGGTTTATATATATTGGAGACTGAATATTCCCTGTGCTTTAATTATAAATCAAACCTAGATATGGTCAAACAGAATATTACATGAATTATGAATAATGAATCCTATTCCCAAATCCTGCTCATATTTCTTAGAAAAATAACTATTTACCAACTGGTTTCCTTTGCCTATTGGGGAATCAGTACAATGAGAACAGAGGACTCTCTGCAGGTTTAGAAGAATTAAAAATTACAGACTCTTATGATCTCTTGTGATCTCACATGAATCCTCAACAGGGGGTGCCTCAGAGACCTATCATCCATCATATATTTCTTAGCCTTGGAAAAGCAGTTTCTAAGTATAATTTGTCTCAAAAGACACTTGAATACCCAAGTGAAAATTGTTGCAATCCCATTTCTAGATGCTCCCTTTGATTTGAAAGCATTTATGCTATTTTGTGGATTTATTCCACATTCTAATTTCAGTTACTGCAGTGTAAATCTGGAATCAGTGGAGTTACCCCAGTCTTACACTGGTGTAACAGAGATCAGAATCTGGCCCATAACAACAGTCTTCAGCACAATACCTAGATGCAGAATAGAGGGCACAATACCCAATCCATGCATTTAATTGTTGCATTCCTTCCCCAGAATGGGAACGTATTATGCAGCAGAATAAGATGTCCAAGCCTACACTGCCCTACCCCAGTGCATGTGCCACAGCTGTGCTGCCCACGATGCCCAGGTAATGAACGTTTGCAGAATCATAATTTGCTCTTGAATATACTCTATTATTCTGGGCTGTAGCAAGCAGGGAACTTCCACAACTAGGAAACTGATGAAAAGCTTTCATGCAGAAAAGCCCAGTATACACTCCTTTTATAATAGGAGGGAGACTTGTTCTATGTTATAATAAGCCCTAGTATTTCCTATGGTGGTTTCTTCTGGGATTTCTTTGTAATGCTCAGCATGACCATGGAGCTAAGATTTATTTTTTTAAGTGGTCACTTACAGATTCTGCAGCACTACTAAGTAGTTGTTCCAAAACGCTATGACCAATGTGCAATTGTACAACATCACTGTATAATTGGAGTCCTACCTCTCATATCCTAGTATAGCTTGTAATTAAGGATGGCTGTAAATCACAAAAGCAGAGCTGTTGAAGTTTATGACTGTATAAATCTGATTAGTTACTGTATAGTAAATTCTTGCAGACTGTACATTTATTAGACGTTCATTGTTAAGAGCCACTGAACGAATGAGGTTACGCAGAATCTCTCATGAGACTGTTACAGCATTCCTGACACGGCCTAAAGGCTGGTGGTTTTGACTGGCTTTTTCCCCTAAGCATGTCTCTTAATGGTACCCCTCTTTTCCAGCTATAAAAGGCTATTTATGCAGCAATGTAGAAAGGGTGTTTATTTGGCTCTGTCTGGAGAGAGTTTTGTTGTCTGAGAAAAGAACTGTTCCACTATGGAAACGTGCGAGCAGAGGGCGGTACATGAGAGGACGGCTCTGAACATGGGCGTCAGTCTGCTACTCATCAGGGCTAGGAGAATATTTGAAGTACCTGCCACAATGCAAGGATAACACACTGACCAGTGTGTTGGGCACAGTGTAACACACTGTGTGTAACACGTTGCCCTCTGTGTGTTGGGCACAGAGGGCAACCATAACACACTCACCAGTGTGTTATGGTTGCCCTCTGTGCCCAACATGGGCAGTTGGTATCAAAGGCCAGGGTAGGCTAAGCTTCCCCTATCCCAGGCCTGTGGCCATGCCTATGCTCTGTTCCGAGGCCCTGCCCTCACTCCTCCACTCCCCCGAAGCCAGCAGGGCTCAACTCAGCTCGGGTCTTGGTCCGGTGGTGACTTGGGCTGGTGGCCCATGGCAGCTGGGGTGGGGTCAGGCCAGGGGCCCAGGGTGGCTGGGGAGCTCTAGTCAACTAGCCAGCATGGCTGGGGTGGGTCGGCTGGGTCTCCTCCAGCTGCAGGGAAGGGGGTTCAGGGCTCCTCTGGCTGTGGGGGCTTGGGGCTCCAGCGGGCGAGGGTGTGTGCTTGGGCAGAAGAAGTGGTGTCTGGGGGCTAGCCTCCCCATAAGGAGGGTTCACCTGCCACCCATGGTGCCCAGAGGATAAGAGTCTGTTACAGCTCTCAGCTAGGGAGCATGGCTCCAACAGCAGCTCATGGTTTTAGTTCTGGAGGTCTCTGGCTCAATCCTTTGCATCAGTCAAGATTGCAGCTGTCACACAAGCTCAGCTGATTAATTTGGCTAAATCTATCTCCTAATCTCTCCTGCTCAGCAATACAGGGCTGCTCCCTCCAGGAAGTTTTCCAGTACTCTGTCCTGGCTACATTTGTATCCCAAGCAATAAGGCTTTCAACCCTCAACTTGTGAGATTACAATCCATAGTGTACTAGATTTTAGGTCCTCACAAATGAGGACATGCAATAGGCCTTACCTGAATGAATACCCGCAAGCAGAAAGTTGAAGGCCTGACATAGAACTTCCCCATGTCCACAAGGGTGGAGTAATGACAGCAGGACTGCGGGCACTCAGGAGTAAGTCAGGAAATGAACAGCAGCCACCTGGTAGTCAGAGGGCAAGGAGCCTCTAGGGAGGCAGGACTCCATGGGCAGTTGTTAGGGTCAGGGTTGAAGCACACACAGATTTTTTTGATTGCTTTCCTGCAACATGTGCCTCCTAAATCTCAAGGATCCAGCCTTGGGGAGAAAACCTTGCTTGGAGAAAGCACTCTGATTGTTAGCTGGTGCAGCAGGGTGTAGTAACGTTATTTCTTACAATGATGGGAAACTCCAGTGATTACTCCTTTTTTTTTTATTAACCAAATGCAAGTAGAGAATTATCCACCAAAAAAACCCAATCACAGATGAATACAAAACAAAAGTATAAATCAGATGTGTAGGACTAAGGTCAGGGCAGGCAACCTGAAGCCCTTGGCAGATGAGGGAATTATTCTGCCTCTTACTGGACCTCAGTCAATAATTATCATTTCTAAACCTCAATGGGTTTCTGCTCACATGGCCACTTAGCGTTCTCAAGGCAGTTCTTTCTTCAGTGGCCTCCTCGCCCACAGAGGTGCATCTGACACTTGATGCCTGTTTCTCTTGTTTCTGGTGCTTTTCATTGTCAGCATGAATGCACAGTCTTTAGCCTTCTGGAGGTCCTCAAGAGATGGAAAGACAGTCGTCCTTCTCCTTAGCTGCCTTTAGACATCATGTTCCTCTCTTGGAATGACCCGCTGCCATGTTTATTAGGCATATTCTTGGTGTGGACTGTTACATTAGCAGGTTGCCAGCCACTTTTTGTTTGGAACAGAACATCTCTCACTTGCAAATGAAGGTAATGGTTTGGCATTCTTTTGGTATTTCCCTGCTTCTAGTATCCTGGTGCACAGCTCTTTTAGGGGGCAGACAGTGTCTTTGTTATGTTTGCATAGTGCCTAGCACGATGGGCCTTGGCCCCTTGGTGCTACCATAATGAATACTAAATACTTCAGCGTTATCTGGCTCTAAGACTTTTTCTATAAACTGGTGATCTCAATAAAGGCCTGAGAAAGTGTGTTGCAATATTCTAGCAATGCTAAGTATGGATCTCTTGAAACAACCAGGGCTCTTTTATCAAATCAAGTGTAGCTGTTTGTATTGACCTTTGCTATCATAGCAAGTGTTTGACGTGGTGTACTCGAACTGGTAGATCAAAAATTGCCAGAAAGAGCCACTTGTGAATTGTGGGCCATTATCTCTTCTTAACTCATTATACAGTGAGTTATCACATTGCTAATTGATGTGTTGGGCACCAGTTCATTTTAAAAATGTGAATAGTCATCCACCAATGAGTAATCTTTTTACTTTTAATTGAAATAGATCTGCACCAACCTTGGACCAAGGTTGATGGCTCCTGTGGTTTCAGTAATTCTTTTGCATTCTGCCTCCTGCCTTGGCTGTAGATTTCATATTTGGATGCCTTATCTTCAGTAATAGTATTCATGACTGACAAGAAGGCAGCCTCTCCCAGGGGGAGAGGCTGTTGAGGGGGATCCCTCTGAGGGAAGTTGGCAATAATATCCTCTTGGAATTAAGATCTCCCTCAGCCAAAGCACCATGGTCCCTGCTGGCACCAAAAGGTGTAGTTTCTACCCCCGACTCTCCCTTTGCCAAGGTGAATTTTACCCATTGTCAAATGCACATATTATATGCGATATATCATCTAATTTTCTCCAGTGCCTCCCAGCTGCTGCCATAGGTTCATGGCAAGCCTTTCCATAATCTTTTCATGTTTGTTGTCCTTTGAAGCTTAGTCTTAATTTTGCTGGTAAATCCAGGATCTGTATCTTTCATACATAGAGATTATTCTTCCTTTACAGCTCTGTGAACCATTTGCTTTATTACCCAAGTTAGATTATGCTGATAATACAAGGATCTTCCAGAAAGCTGAGATCACTTTTTAGCTGGTGCCACACAATGGAAACTTCTGTGCATGTTCATGAGCCCAGGTACCAAAGGACAGATGTCCTCATCAAAACAATTGGTACCCTAGCTGGCAATCTAAAATGATCGAAGAATTAGCTTACAATGGGCCATGGAATCTGAACTCTTTACTTGCACCTAAAGCCAGAGCAGGATGGAGGTACTTTTGCAGAATGGGATAGGGGAACTTTGCACTGCAACTGTTAGATTGGGATCAGTTCTGTTAATAATTAGAGAACTTCAGTCTGCAGGCCTGTCTGAATGGTATCATTCATGGCAACAAAGTGCCCTGATTAGTTTTTAAGGCATGTAGATGAATCCCACAGTCATGACATTACTATAGACAGACAACAAAATTTATAAATGTAACTAATTTAAAATATGAACTATACATTTTATACATTGAGTAATGTGCGTGAGTCATTCCAAAATGGAGCATTCAAAGTAAGGTTTAAGATGATAAAGTGAATACGAGGTGTTGCAAATTTACAATAGGAGTAAAAATGTACACTTCATTATTTTAGATAGGGTTTCCATATTCCACTTGCTGCTTTGATCTTCAGATATGTTTTGCTGGGTAAGCCAACATATTGGCATATGAATCAGCCCATCTGGCTCCATCATTTTTTAAGCTTACTGCCCAGATACACACACTGACTTCCAGGAACTTTCCTGATTAGTAACACATTTATGTTCAGGCTCCTGTGGTGGTATGATTTTTCAGCATGTATCGAATTCAATCTGTTTCTTTTCTATTTAATTTTTTATTCAAATATTGAAATAGCTGTAACAGCAAAATGCGAGGCAGTGGTATACAAATACATAACCCAACACAAGAAGAGGTTTCTTGCAACAGTCATATGTAGTCATATTAGAATGTCACTTAAATATACAGATTCAATCCTGCAAACTCCCTAGAGCTCTCACCTCTCATTAACTTGCATATTATGTATAAAAATAGGGACGTGTATATTACAATGCATGTTGCATTGGATTAGAAGAGGGATTCTCAACCTGGTGGTCATGAAAAGCTTTCAGAGGCCACCACTATTCTGCACCTCCTATACTGTTAAATGGGAAGGGCCCAGTTATATCCTGGCTAGGAAGAATAGAGATTCAGGGAGTTACAGTATCAAAAGTTTGAGAGCCACTGGATTAGAACACCACTTTCAAGGGTAAATGACTTACCTGAGGGACACTGACATCGAAACTGACAGAAAAACAAATTAGGGGCGTAGATCCTATTGAAGTCAAGGAGGGTTTTAATTAACTTAAATGGGAACAAGGTCAGGCCTAAATAGAGAGGTTAGGAAGAAGGAGAAAAAAACAAACAAACCAGGAAGTAGTAATAGCAAAGGATGTGCAGCTGACCTACCATCAAACTGACACTGTTGGTGCAAGCGTGGTTGGTTTCTCTCATACAGAATGTACCTGACAATGCACTGCATGAAACTGTAGTAGGAATAAATCTCAACTCCTTACCTTCTTGAAGATTTCAAGTGGACTAGAAGAAAAATACTCTGTACCAAATTCTGTATGAACAACACATCAAAGAATACAGGATCTTCTCTTCGAAGAAACAAACCTGAATCAGTAACATGGATCCAAGCACCAAGAATGTTGTGGGAATTTGGGTATGGATCCAAAACTCACAGTTTGCTTTTGAAATCCCAGATCCAAACAACCCCAGTCTGTGTGGCAGTCTACATCTAGACCTGCAATTTGCACTGTGGTCTATGCGTATATCCTGCTAGCAATGAGTTTTTCATGTTTAACTCACCAACATGAAAAGCAGAATATACCCAATTCTGAAAGAACTTTATCACTAGGAGTTCTTATATCTCCCATGTAATTAGACTGTCTACACTTACCGTGGATTGACACTGCGGCAATCGATCCACTGGGGATCAATTTAGTAGGTCTAGTGAAGACCCACTAAATTGACCGCAGATCGCTCTCCCATCGATTCCAGTACGTCACTGGAATGAGAAGCATAAGGGTTCCTCTCATCGACCCAGTGTGGTGTAGACACTACTGTAAGCAGAGTCAGGATGAGCTGTACCCTGACATCTGGTGGTGAAGTATGGGAAGTGTGGAAAGAATGTCTGGAATGCAAAATCTCAAATATTTGCATAGGCACGCCTAACCCATCCCAGACTGCCGAGCTGTGGG